>NC_056747.1:1348128704-1348281204 GCF_019279795.1 Protopterus annectens
CTACGTGGCACACCTCATCACAAAAGGGTTCTCATCCAGGAAAAAAAGAGGTCATTGTTCCCCTCTACTCAACACTCATTAGACCCATTATAGAGTACAACACCCCTTTTGGAATGTACCTCACAAGACATCTGCAGCAGCTGGAAAGGCCACAGAAGTAACTCACAAAGAGGATTACTGGCCTCAAACAGATGCCCTACACTGACCATCTCAAAAAACTACAGCTTTACTCCATCGCATATTGCCTACTCCCAGGTGATCTCTGCCTAACATATAAAGCTATGTCAAACCCAGAGCTGTTGGACATGCTATACCTAAAGAAATCCCAATCCCTCCAATCTACACGCTCCAGGGACCTGAACCTTATCACCACAATAAACAGGACATGTAGGAGGGAAAGATTCCTGTCCCAGAGACTTTCCATACTCTGGAACAAGCTAACCATCTATGTCAAGCAAAGTTCCTCATTAGCACTCTTCAAGAAAATCTTGGTGAGTGGATGGGAAATAGGAAATACACCCCTGGGATTACTTCTGTGGCTCTGCTCGACAGGGGCATAGGAAAATAACTTTCTTGGGTGGCATAAGCCAGGGAACCTTGTTGACTAGGCTTACTTAGGCCTTTGGGCCCATAGCCTAGTACCTACCTATGAACCTATGAGCCAGCTCTGATTTTATATTGGCAAAACCCTTAGGTAATTCAGGAAAAGAATTTATAAACATGTATATGACACTGGTAAAAAAGATGAACATAATGCCTCATATAAACATTTAAAACATTTTACATCACATTCCTTCAAATTTGTGGTCATTGACAGCGTTAATATGGGACCTAGGGGCGGGCCATTTGATCAATACCTTGAGTACAAAGAATTAAAATGGCAGTTAAGATGCAATGCAGGAAATACACCTGGCCTAAATGAATTCATTTCCATAGCAAGTTATTTGAAATTTAAATCAACGTTGCTATTTAAATTGTCTTTTAGGAATATATACATATTTTTTTATGTGAATGTATCTATTGCCTTTCAAGGTTTTTTAAGGTGTTTAAACTTTTTTATTTTAAACAAAATAGTGGCTGTCTGTAAATAATAGGTACTATTCAAGAAAAAGAGGAGGTTTAAAAGTTAATTTGTCTTAATTAAAGTACCAATTAGATCGGTTTTACATTGTTATAAAAGCTGTCTCTTTTCATTTCCTTGTTATTCTGAAGAAGTCTATCATTTGACAGATGAAAGCGCTCAGTCATTGAATAAAAGTGTGTTTAAGTCTGCTCCAGGAGCTTTTCTTCGTGTTTTTACAAGTTGGTTTTGTGATATTTTTCGTGGTTTGTTATATCATATCATATTACACATCACTGCACTGCTCTATGAATCAGTGTATAACATCTCTCTATTACACAGGACCATGACACAGATACGGAATAACATCATCATATCATATTACACAGCTTCTCAATGAGCTGTGAATCACAGTGTATAACATCTCTCTATATTACACAGGACCGTGACACAGATATGGAATAACTCATCATCATATCATATTACACAGCTTCTCAATGAGCTGTGAATCACAGTGTATAACATCTCTCTATATTACACAGGACCGTGACACAGATATGGAATAACTCATCATCATATCATATTACACAGCTTCTCAATGAGCTGTGAATCACAGTGTATAACATTTCTCTATATTACACAGGACAGTGACACAGATACGGAATAACTCATCATCATATCATATTACACAGCTTCTCAATGAGCTGTGAATCACAGTGTACAACATCTCTCTATATTACACAGGGCCGTGACACAGATACGGAATAACATCATCATATCATATTACACAGCTACTCAATGAGCTGTGAATCACAGTGTATAACTTTTAGTTATGTACTCACCATAACTTCAGATGTTTGGGATCCATCTCGCCTACATTCTGACTGATGGGTTCGGAGCGGATCCCTCGGCTCCGACTCGGCACGCTTATGCCAAAGAGCGAAGTCTCTTATTGGCTGAGCTTATTATATCCCAGGATGCACCACTACCAGTCCCCCAGATCTAGTTTGTCCGCATACATGCACACATGCACGCACTGATTATATAACATCGTCAGATGAAACAAGATAAAAACAGTAGAACTCAAACCGTTCAATCTCTTCTGATCTCCAAGGCAGGGGAAGGAGGGTGGGTATTAGGAATGTAGGAGATGGATCCCAAACATCTGAAGTTATGGTGAGTACATAACTAAAAGATGTTATGTGATCCTATCTCGCCTACATTCTGACTGATGGGACAGCGTCCCTAGCACCTGAATCCTGGGTGGCTCACTGAAAACACTCCTGAGTACCGTGGAACCAAATGATGCTCGCCCTTTAGATGCCACATCCAATTTATAGTGGGAAATGAAAGTGTGCGGATTGGACCAAGTAGCCGCAGCACAAATCATCGAGATAGCGAGCTTGGAATGAAAAGCTATAGAAGTCGCCATAGCTCTGGTAGAGTGAGCTTTGATAGATGTTGTAAGTTGCTTATTAGAAGAAGAATAAGCCTGAGTTATACAATCTCTAATCCATTTGGAGATAGTAGCTTTTGTGATGGTTTTACCCAATTTATTGTCTGAGAAGGACACAAACAACTGGTCTGACTTACGAATTTGCTGAGTCCTGTCTAAATAGAAGCAATTGCCTGTGAACATCCAATTTATGGAGAGTGTATTCTGCTTCATTGGAGAATTTTGGGAAGAAAACTGGTAGCTCTAGAGATTGTTGGAGACAGAGATTAGAACAGACCTTTGGGACAAAGGATGGATTAGGCCTAAGTGATACTCTATCCTTGTGGAAAATCAAGTACGGTGGTTTGATAGACAGGGCTTGAAGCTCTGAAACTCTTCTTGCAGAAGTAATTGCAACTAAGAAGGCAGTTTTCCAAGACAGATATTTTAACTCACATGTAGCAGCCGGTTCGAAAGGGGAAGATGTTAATGCACGAAGCACCAAATCAAGATCCACGGAGGCGCAGGATGAAAAACTGGGGGTCTTAACAGGCCCGCACCTTTAATGAAAGTTTTGCATAGTCTGCTGCTCATCAATGGAGGATCCATGGATTCGTGGAATTTAGAGATAGCCGCTAGTTGGACTTTAATAGTAGAGACAGAAGATCCTTGATTAAACAGGGATGTTAAGAATTTCAAAACCTCTGGGATTGGAGCAGTGATAGGGTCTAAGCCCCTGAGTTGAGCCCAGATAGCAAACCTCTTCCACTTACTGAGGTACAATTTCTTAGTGGTGGGTTTGTGGGCTGAAGATAAAATGTGAATAACTTCCGGGTCTAATGTGTGACTTCTGACTAAAGTCGGAAGTGGAGGAGCCAAGCTGTCAACTTCAAGGAGTGAAGGGACTGATGCTGTCGTCCCGACTGATGAATTAGCAGATCCGGAGTTAGATCTAAAGTCCAAGGATCGTCCACCGCATGTTTCTTCAGGTAGGGAAACCATACCTGACGAGGCCAGTATGGAGCAATCAGTATCATTGTGGACCCCAATTGAGAAGCTTTTGAATGACTTTGGAGAAGTGGAATCGGAGGAAAGGCATAAAGTAGCCCTGTTGGCCAAGGTTGTGCTAGAGCATCCATAGCTGCTTCCCCCTGATGTGGAGTCAAGGAGAAGAACCTTTTGCACTTCGTGTTTAGTGGTGTTGCAAATAGGTCGCAGCACGGCGTCCCCCATCTCCTGAAAACCTGAGCTGCTTCTGTTTCGTTTAGGGACCACTCGTGAGGAGAGAGAATTGTTCTGCTTAATCTGTCTGCCAATATATTTGATTTCCCCGGAATGTGGGTCGCTACCAAGAAACGGCTGGTAGCTACAGCCCATTCCCACACCCTCATGGCCTCTCTGCAAAGGGGGTAAGATCTGGTCCCTACTTGTTTGTTTAGATACCAGACCACCGACATGTTGTCTGTGTGGATGGCGATTATGCCCTGAGGGAGAAACTTGTGTAAGGCCTGTAGGGACAGAAGTACAGCCCTCATCTCCAATACATTGATGTGGAGAAAAGTTTCGTCTGGAAGCCAGGAGCCCTGAACTAACCTGCCCAGACAATGCCCCCCCCACCCTGTCTGGGAGGCATCTGTCGTCAGGGTGACCACTGGAGAGGGAATAACAAAAGGTCTTCCTTGTTTTAGCTTGACTGTCTGCAGCCACCAGCGCAGGTCCCGATTGCTTGTTGCTGTAATCATAATTGATGATTGAGGGAAGGTCCTGAAAGGACCATTGAGTTGACAATAGCCACTGAAGAATCCTCATGTGCAATCTTGCCAGAGGAACTAGAAGAACCGTGGCAGACATCGAACCTAAAACTTGTAGGACCATCCTGGCTGGGGCTTTGGATCTTGAAATCAGGGCTTGAACTTGGCCTTGTAAAGTTTGGATCCTTTCGGTAGGAAGAAAACGCGCATCAATTTTGAGTCTATCTCTGCTCCTATGAACCTTATGCGCTGAGAGGGCAGCAAGACAGACTTTGACCAATTGAATGTAATTCCCAGGGTAGCACCCAGGGAGATGGTGGCTTTGAGGTTGTCCATTAGTAGATGCCTGGTGGTGGCAGTCAGGAGCCAGTCGCCCAGATAGGGAAACACTTGGAATCCAAGACTCCTCAGGTGAGCAGTCACTACTGCCAGACACTTGGTGAACACCCTGGGGGCTGTGGTGAGACCAAAGGGCAGTGCACAAAATTGGAAATGACTGTCTCCCAGGCTGAAGCGCAGATACCTCCTGGACGCCTGATGTGTCGGTATGTGATAATAGGTGTCCTTGAGGTCTATGGAGCACATCCAAACATCCTTCTCCAACAATGGGAGAATGGATTGTAACGTGACCATTCGGAATTTGGATTTAAGTGACGGATTGGTTTAGTCTGCTGAGATCAATATTGGTCTCAGGTCCCTGTCTTTTGGCACTAAAAAGAACCTCGAGTAATTTCCGGATCCGATCTGGTCTGTGGGACCGGTTGGATGACTCCTTTTTCTAGCAGCTTTAAAGCTTCTGCGGCTGCAATTTCCCTTTGACTGGGTGGTGGGTCCGGGATTTTTTTGGACGGTGGGGGTAAGTATGTGAAGGGGATGGTGTAACCTCCGGCAATGATCCGAAGCACCCATCTGTCCTGAGTGATTGACTCCCAGGCTTTTAGGTGCTTGGCAAAACGGCACCCAACTGGCTCCGGAGCAGCACAGCCGGGCAATCCCTCATGAGGTGTGGGAGGCTGAAGAGCCACGAAAGGACTCGCGGTCTCCAGAATTGCGGGGCCCTCTGCCGCCTCTGGGACGGTCTCCCAGAAAAATTTCCCGTCCTCTGCCTCTGGAAGGGAATCTTCCTGCTGTTGAGGAAAAACTTACGTGATTTACGGAACCACATCTTCCCTCCTCCTTTAGCCTTGGGATAAGGCCGAAAGGGAGTGGAATAACGGGCACCTACGGCAGATAAAGTTTTTCCCTCTTGCTCACAGCGGGTAAGGGTGTCTTTAACCTTAGGTCCAAACAAAGAGGACCCATCAAAGGGAGCGTCGGCGAAGGAAGACTTGAAGGCCTCAAAACTGACACAAACGGAGCCAGGCTTGTCTCCGTGAGCCACGCCTGTGCCTGCCGCTCTACCCGCCCCTTCGGCCGCATATGAAATGAGCCTCATGGACGAGTTAGAAATTGAAGTAAGGATAGCCAACTGAGAGCTAACCGACTGGGCTAGCTGCTCAGGTAGGTTACCCGAGAGGGAATCTGACAGCTCCTTGACCAGATCCCTCTGAAGCCTGGTAAAATGTGCCAAATAATTCAGGGACCTTAAAGTAAAGGCCGCTGAAGTCAGGGTGCGCTTCCGTGCGTCCATGCTCCTAGACTCCTTATTAGGAGGATGGACGGACGTTGAAGCCTCTGCCACGTCCTGTTGTGTAGCAGATGCCACCACCATGGCATCTACAGCCACGCCTTTAGTCAGGAACTCCTTCTCGGGTGGGGCAGACAGAAATTTGTTAGGACGAGAAGGGACTGGTTCCATGGTATCTGGATGTTCCCACGCCCTCCGACAAACTAAATCCAGGAGCTCGTCGAAGGGCGGAGACACCCAGGAGGTGGAGGGCTGAGCCCCAAAGGCCTTGAGGAGCACTGACTCATCCGCAGAGGGGGGTTTGGATATCCAGCCGCCTCGTTGTTTGAGGATCTCTAAGATGTCTGCAAATGAGACATCATCCGAGGACGACTTCGGGGACCCCTCCGCATCATCAAGATCAGTGTCCGATGTAATAGACTCGGGGGAGTCCACGTGCTTCCTCTTGCACGATCTCTTCCTTGGGGGTTCCTCTGAAGCCAACTCGAAGAACCCTCAGGAGGAGGGGAACCCCAATGGGGTAACCTCAGGCCCAGGGCTCCGCTGCCTACGGACAGGGGAACTGCCAAAGACCCAGTCTCCACGCCCAGGGAAGGTGCCGGTAAAGCCGGAGAGATGGCTGAAGAAGACTTGGCCAAGGTACTCCTCATAGCTCTGAAAGCCGGACCCCAGAATCCTGGGAGTGTCCGGTCCCTGAGCCATGATAGCAGACGGAAGTCCCGCAGTCAAGCACCGAGAGGGAGGCTCGGAACCGATAGCATAGGTCCCAAACATCACCCCAGGTCCAGCCGAAGAAGTCCGTGTACCAAACTCGGACCCGAAGGCCGGGGTTGGAGTAAGGGTCGGAGCCGACCCTAAGATCTCCACCGGCTCCAACAGCACCTGCTCCGACGGAGCCGGCGGTCAGAGGAGGAATAGCAATGACATGGGCCATCGGCTCCGAAGCCAACTGGGTCGGAGCCGAAACAAATTTTTGAAAGACTGGGGACTGGAACAGTCTTTGGAGCACCCTGTCTATATCCGAATCCGACATCCTCGATGACCTAGAGGATACTGAACGGGTTCGAGATGGCCTCTCCAACGGCCCCAAAGGGCTAGGGGACCGGCTCCTAGGCGACTCGATGACTATCGGCGCTGAAGGAATACCCACACTAGTTTCCATCGGTGCCGAGGAGGACTTCGGCGCGGAGGAGGAAGTGTCTGAGCGGGCAATCTTTGTCGGCTCGAGACCCGTGGACCCAACGAAGGTGACCCGCAGCTCGATGCCCCAGCCATCGGCTCCGAAGCCAGAGGAGTCGAGACTGGTGGCATCGAGGCAGACCGTTCCGCCCTCGGCTCCGAAGTCCTTGGAGCCGAAGGAGAAGCCTGCCTATGTCTTTTGGCGGTCGGATCCGGACGGACTGGTCGGAGCCGACGCCCTTTTCTTTTAGCTGGAGAAGGAGAGGATGCTAAAGCTTCTTCAAAGGAGGGTTTTATTAAGCCTTTAAGAATGAGTTTATTTTTCCTCTCCTGGAGGACCCTCGAGGAAAAAGCGTGACACACTGCATGACTCTTGTAAATGTTTGGCCCAAACAATAAACACAGAGAGTGATCATCTGTGATTGACATCTTAAAATTACATTTGGCATTTTTTAAAGCCGAAGGCCTAGGATTCTGAGACATTATAACAATAATGCAGTAATTCTTTGACAGAAAAACAACACTATCCTGACTTGATTTTCTGATTTAACTGACACTACAAAATCAGTTTACAGCTGCCGATAATGTGGTAAACAATCCGGTAACAACAAGCAATTAACTCAAGGGATTTTAAAACCCTAAGGTTTGAGAGGGTTGACTGACCGGGAAAGGCCCTACAGATAAAGGAGGCCTGAAATCAGAAGCAGCCTAATCACACTACAAAGTTTTTCACTAAAACTCCAATCACACAAAAAGATAGAGTAGCCGTTAAAACAGCTTTTTATGATAGGAACAGCAAATTTCTGACAGAAAAAAGTAAGTAAAATTACTACTCAGCTCAGCCAGCTCGAGACCACGTCTTCGCTAGTTAGCGGCAAACGAGATCTGGGGGACTGGTAGTGGTGCATCCTGGGATATAATAAGCTCAGCCAATAAGAGACTTCGCTCTTTGGCATAAGCGTGCCGAGTCGGAGCCGAGGGATCGGCTCCGAACCCATCAGTCAGAATGTAGGCGAGATAGGATCACATAACATCATCTCTTTATATTACACAGGACCATGACACAGATACGGAATAACATCATCATATCATATTACACAGCTTCTCAATGAGCTGTGAATCACAGTGTATAACATCTCTCTATATTACACAGGACCGTGACACAGATATGGAATAACTCATCATCATATCATATTACACTGCTTCTCAATGAGCTGTGAATCACAGTGTATAACATCTCTCTATATTACACAGGACCGTGACACAGATACGGAATAACATCATCATATCATATTACACAGCTTCTCAATGAGCTGTGAATCACAGTGTACAACATCTCTCTATATTACACAGGACCGTGACACAGATACGGAATAACATCATCATATCATATTACACAGCTTCTCAATGAGCTGTGAATCACAGTGTCTAACATCTCTCTATATTACACAGGACCGTGACACAGATATGGAATAACTCATCATCATATCATATTACACAGCTTCTCAATGAGCTGTGAATCACAGTGTATAACATCTCTCTATATTACACAGGACCATGACACAGATACGGAATAACTCATCATCATATCATATTACACAGCTTCTCAATGAGCTGTGAATCACAGTGTACAACATCTCTCTATATTACACAGGACTGTGATACACATACGGAATAACATCATCATATCATATTACACAGCTCCTCACTGCTTTTTGAATCACAGTGTATAACATATCTCTTTATTACACAGGACTGTGACACACATGGAATTATTTATCATTATATCACATTACGCAGCTCCTCACTGCTTTGTGAATCACAGTGTATAACATCTCTCTATATTATACAGGACTGTGACACACATGGAATTATTTATCATTATATCACATTATGTAACCCCTCACTGAGCTGTGAATCACAGTGTATAACATCTCTCTATATTACACAGGACTGTGACACACATGGAATTATTTATCATTATATCACATTATGTAGCCCCTCACTGAGCTGTGAATCACAGTGTATAACATCTCTCTACATTACACAGGACTGTGACACACATGGAATTACTTATCATTATATCACATTACGCAGCTCCTCACTGCTTTGTGAATCACAGTGTATAACATCTCTCTATATTACACAGGACTGTGACACACATGCAATTACTTATCATTATATCACATTATGCAGCCCCTCACTGAGTTGTGAATCACAGTGTATAACAGCTCCCTATATATTATGCAGGACTGTGCCTCACATGCAATTACTTATCATTATATCACATTACACAGCTCCTCACTGAGTTGTGAATCACAGTGTATAACAGCTCTCTATATTACACAGGACTGTGACACACATGCAAGTACTTATCATTATATCACATTACACAGCCCCTCACTGAGCTGTGAATCACAGTGTATAACATCTCTCTATATTACACAGGACTGTGACACACATGGAATTATTTATCATTATATCACATTACGCAGCTCCTCACTGAGCTGTGAATCACAGTGTATAACATCTCTCTATATTACACAGGATTGTGACACACATGGAATTATTTATCATTATATAACATTACGCTCACTGCTTTGTGAATCACAGTGTACAACATCCCTCTGTATTACACAGGACTGCGACACACATGCAATTACTTATCATTATATCACTTTATGCAACTCCTCAGTGAGTTGTGAATCACAGTGTATAACAGCTCTCTATATTATGCAGGACTGCACTGTGACACAAACAGAACAGTATTCTCACTGCCTGCTACTTCTTTTTGTTTCTAAAGTGGACAGTTTTCATTCTTTTGTTATGCTTGAGTTGTAGTCCTTAACCTCATCTCCCCTCCCCTAAACATCTCCCCTTCGTAGCTGTCAAAGTGGCAAATTTGAGTTGTTTGCTGCTGTGATTAATAGCTCACAGCAGGAGACAAAGTTCATGTGCTGAGAACACTGTTCCGTGTGATTATCCCTCTTTGTCTTTTAAGTAGTCATTGAAAAGCAGATGGTAATTAAACCTGACTGACTAAAGAAAACACATGTAAGTCAATGCATTGACAGAAGCTTAGGGCTACGATATGATATTTTAAAGCCAACACTGCATTGTGGGATACCTGGAGGCAGACTAAGAAAATCTAGATGCCGGACCCCATGTGGGCAAACTTTGGAATTACATTTAAAAATACAAAAAGTATATAGAGTCCAAAATGGTGTTTTAATGTAGGGAACATCAAGACTTGATGAAATAAACATGTTTTTGAGTCTGCGGGCACAGTTCTACCTTAAGTAGGAGTATTGTTTTTCCTGTTGTTAACCAGTTGGTGTATGTTCAGGGTATACATTTAAACAGTTCTTACTCATGGCTAAACCTTCATATAAAGATGTTAATACTTTCAGATCGACGTTACGTACTGCATCTGAGCCTGGGGTTTTCCAATTAGTAGCCTTTCCTAAGTTTTTTCAATCTCTCTGGCCATTACATCATCCCATTTAATATCCTGTACATTTGAACTTCTTACTATGTATTTCCCTTTCTCTAGCATCTTGGTTATGTTCCACAAGATCTTCATAGATATTTCTCCAAAATGTATCTATTTTTTCTTTTTTGGGGGGGTGTTTCAATTCATTTTTCCTTGTTTCCCAATTCTCTATAAAATTTTTTTGGGTCATCAATAAATTGTTTACTTTGTACTTTTCCTTTATGTTTATCTACATATTGTCTAAGTCTTTCCGCCTGTGTGGATATTTTTAGTTATTCGTAATAGGGCATGATAGATCCTGATCTGTTTTTATACTGCACGTTGCTTTTATCATGTCTATCTTACAGAGTATTTTTGTTCATCTGTTCCCTCTTCTATACTCTTCTAACAGTGAAACTTCTTGTCTTAATTGCTTTATAGTTTTGCTATTTGATATTTCCATGACGGCATTTGATTTCTCCCCTTCATTTCCCTTACTGCCTTGTGCTTTTGTGGTAAGACTTCATCTGTTATTAATTTGGCTGCACAGTAATATATCCTACTTACATCTGTTATAGTGCATGAATCTCTAAAAACAGCCCTAATTACTGTGTTCATTTGTTTTAACAAACTTCTAACTTTTTGAGTTTTAGTGACTTTCTGTAGTCCAGTTCTTCTGATCTTAATTTGTCTGTACATCTCTATTTAATCAAGCAACTCTTCTCTTAGATCATTTTCTTCTAAACTGAGGGCACAATCTTTGCTCTCCATTTCCTGAGATCATTCTGCAGAAAGTTCCAGAACGTCTTCCTGTGCCACATTCTCTTCAGTTTCATTCTGTGTCATCCATTGCTTTTTCATATGGGAATTCACTGGCCTACCACTCCACAACACTGAAAGTATCAGAGTTGTCATAGTTTCCTGTTCCTACCCTTGCTGAGCAACCCCAACTAAATGTTTGTATGGGTTTCCTATAGAAAGCTGCAAAGCATCTTCATATGGCAAATGATCAGCTGTTTCCTGTTTCACTGGCTTCTCCTTAATTTGGTAATATATTGTTCTATCCTGCTGTGATGTTATCAGAGTTAGATTTTCTACACTAAATCCTTCACATTGCCTCTATCTCAGTATATGTGTCTCCATTAAGAATAAGCTCCACACACAATTGTGAATTGCTTTTAAGGTTACAGACATAGCTAAAGAATGTATTTTATTTGTCCTTGGTCTGAGAGGCCAAATGTACCTAACATTTGGTTTTTGTAGACTTTATTTGTCCTCTGAGTTGTTTGTTTAGTTTGTTGAGAGTGCTTTTATCCAGCTGGGTGCAACACCTCCTAAGTTTTGCCATGATTTTCTTCCTTCTGTTATACAGCCTATTGATTTTATAATTCCACCAGGGTGGCTTGTTTCTTAGGTTAGTTTTGTACTTCTTCTTGGTTGTTAGAGCTGCCTCTATGCAGCTATTAACATGCTTGTGTAGGGTTTCTGTGAGCAGTTCCATGCTGGCAGCAGTGTTCTCAGGATTTAGGAGGGCTTGACATTTTGCCAGGTTATCAGTAGCAGGATGTTAGTCTTGGAGTAGTTCCTGAACATGCTATGATTAGCTGGGGTTCTGGGTTTTATTTTTACTTCAAGGGAGACTATGTTATAGTCTAACCTTACCAGAGAATACATTACACTAGGGGGTATGCAGCATGTCAGTGAGGACCAGATATAGTATGTTTGCACATCTGGTTGGCATTTTGACAATCTGGTCCAGGCAGTTTACATTTACAAAATCCAGGAATCTCTGTGCCTGCATGTTTGATGTTCTATATGATCTCCAGTTAATAGTGAGGTAATTAAAGTCACCTATGAATATGGTATTGTTTTGGATGGTGAGTGCTTCCAATAAGTTTAAATACATGTTAGGGGTTTCCTGCATCATAGATGGGGACCTATAGCTTGCAGGGAAGTGGTATGGAATTTTGCCTGTGGCGATTTGAATGTGGAGAAGCACAAGTGCATTTTCCTGTTTGACCAGCCTTGCGATACATTTGTTTTGGATGTAAATTGAGACTCCTCCACCTTTAGTCCCTGTCTGTGTAGCAGTTGGTCTAAATGTATGGAAGGCATTATAGCCTTGCACTGCCAGTGTGCTCTCTGTGGCTCTTTAAACCATGTCTCACTGACTGCAGAAACACCAGTATTCTACAGGGTGAGGACTGCTTGTAAGGAATAAAGTTTCTTGTTTAGACTTCTAGCATTGAGCAGTAATACTTTTAAATTTTCTTGGTTTTAATTTGCTATCCCAGAAGTACATTCAGTATGGCATTGTCTAAAAACTCTGTACTGTTCTGTCAATCTGTGCTACATATCAGCCTTATCCTGTGTATGGCAACAATGTGCTTTGCTGTGAATTTGTGATATGTACACATGCTGCTCTGCGTAAAGTAGAACTGCACTTTTTCCATCAATTAGTGCTATATGCTAGTGTTAAACTGTCCACCATAGCAATATGTTATGATGTGAAGCAGAGCTATGTACCTATGCTGTACTGTGCAGTGCATCTCTGCACTGTACCATTAATCAGTGCTACATACCAGTGTCAATGTGCTATGGTGTGAATCAGTGCTATGTACCTATGCTGCACTGTATAATGTAGGACTACACTGTACCATGAATCACTGTCAGATGCCAGTGTTGTATTGTACATTGTAACAATGTGCTGTGAATCAGTGTTGTGTACCTACACTGCACTGTATATTGTAGCACTACAGTGTACCATGAATCAGTGTCACATGCCCACTGTACCATGCATCAGTGTCACATGCCAGTGTTGTACTGTACACTGTAACAATGCTTTGTGAATCAGTGATGTGCAACTATGCTGCACTGTATAATGTAGGACTAGACTGTACCATGAATCAGTGTCACTCAGGGGTTCAATCAATCATGGGTTGGGAGGGTGGCCTAATGGTTAAGGTGTTTGCCTTACAAACAAATGGTGCAGGGTTTGAGTCTCACAAGGGATAATTGGCTAGGCTTAAAATGGTTCACAAGGGCAGTTAACTTAGTACTAATCTATGAACCTATGAACCTCTGAACATGCCAATGTTGTATTGTACATTGTAACAATGTTTTGTGAATCAGTGATGTGTAACTATGCTGCACTATATAATGTAGGACTAGACTGTACCATGAATCAGTATCACATGCCAGTGTTGTACTGTACATTGTAACAATGTGCTGTGAAAAACTGATGTGTACCATGCTGCACTATGTAGTGTAACACTGCAGTGTACCATGAATCAGAGATACAGGCCATGGTTATACTGTGCACTATATTAGGGTGCTGTAATGTGAATCAGTGCTACATACCCACACTGCACTGTGATTGTAGCTCTGCATTATACCATGAATCAGTGCTACATGCCAGTGTTGTACTGTACAGTGTAAGCCTCTGCTGTGAGCAGGGTTGGTGGTTGTCACAATGATTTGATTCTCCCATTTGACAGAAAATAGCTAGGTTTAAAATGGCCCATAAGGGCAGATAGCTTAGTACTTACCTATGTACCTATGAAGCAGTACTATATACTTATGTTTCACTGGGTACTGTAACACTGCACTTTAAATAGGTTCATAGGTCGAGACAGACAATAAGCCAGTTATGCCACTGTAGTCTCACTGTTATATGCAGCTAGTCACTCCTCCTGTCCATAAAGGACAGGGTAGCTAGGCCTGAGCTAAATTTGTGGTTTTGCATCCTTCCATCTGCACTGATGATAGTGAGGGATTTTGTTCCAGAGGTGGGTCACGTTTTGAGACATATCTGTCATGTCAATAAGTCCTAGTTTTACAGCAATATAAATTTAGGTCCCTAGATATTTTTATTTTTTTCTGTTACCTATCTCAGATATGTAGGAGAGCAAGCAGGACTAAGTCTTTCATAGCTATGTAGAAGAAGCATATATATCCTCTAGATAGGCATGGCTTTTCGATGGCCTGGTGGACACAGGGACAATAAACTTGAGATTTTTTTTTTTTTTTGGTGAGGAACTCATTTTTTTCAGGTTAGGTTAGGTGTTTGCACAGCTATGTACTAAAAGGCACAACATATTCTAATATGGGCTAAAAGAGGGACAACTAGAGGGGAATGATGACCTCTTCAAATCAAGTGATTCCCTAAGTAATCTGTGTGAAAGGAAGAAAGCTTCCCAATTACAGTGGACACATGTTGGTCAAAGGAGTATTCATTATACATGAAGGTACCTAGGTCTTCAGTGACAGTCTTTATTTTAAAAGGGGTGTTGTTTATGTGGGTGGTCTGTAAGAGTTCCTGTTTCACAAACTATACAATGCTACATTTTTTGGCCTATAGCTTTAGATCATGATCTTAATAGGTTCATAGGTTCATAGGTTCATACTAGGCTATCTGTCCTGGGGCATTTATAAGCCTAGCCAGAGTGTGTGTGGCTTTCACCACCCCTTAGGATGAGAATACTACGCCCTTTTAGGGTTTAGTTTACTGTGCCTCTGTCTAGTAGTGACACAGAGATGACCCCCGGGGTAAACCTACGATCTCCCATCCACTCATCAAGATTTCTCTTGAATAGAGTTAGTGAGGGGCTCTGCCTAACATGGATTGGGATTCTGTTCCAGAGTGTAGGGAGCCTCTGGGTTATGAATCTGTCCCTCCAGCACGTCCTATTTATTTCTGTGTTGAGGTTTAAGTCTCTTGCTCTCGTGGCTCTAGTGGATTTGGATTTACTGAGGTGGAGCATGTCCATTAATTCCGGATTGGACATGGCCTTGTACGTCAGGCACAGATCACCTCTGAGTAGGCGGTATGCGACTGAATAGAGCTGGGGTTTTTTCAGTCGGGCAGCATATGACATATGTTTAAGACCCTTTATTCTCTTGGTGAGGAACTTTTGGGGTCTTTCCAACTGCTGCAGGTGTCTGGTGAGATGCATCCCAAATGGGGCATTGTACTCAATCATTGGCCTGATAAGAGAAGAGTACAGGGGCACAATGACCTCTTTTGATCTAGATGTGAAACCCATAGGTTTAACATCTAGAAAAATCTTGATTAAACTAAATAGAAAAATCTTGTTCAAGTTGAGCTCCCCTTGCACGATCTGAATATCATAAGGGGAGTAGATGAAGGCCAGTGATCAAAACAGTTAAAAACTTGGTCAGCTAAAGGCGTTTATTGTCAGATCTGACATCAAAGAATTAGATTCCAAATAGAATCAGTCACAAAACAGAGCCCCAGGATACACCACTGGTGAAAAATCTCTAACAATGTAGTCTGCTATTCACTGTAACACAGCTGTGCTAATCAGTGACCCAGCTCAGTGTTACACTGCAATCCTATAGGTTATATAGGCTGTCACATGGTTTGTGTAATTAACTATTTAAAGTGTGTTTCTAACTGATTTGACTGCTCTGATGAAGTTTTTATACTGATTAAAATGAAATCACTTAACAAATATTACATTTATTGACTATCTTTTTTAGGATTTGGTTTTATAGTAGTGGTTTGTTTAGAGCCTTTGTTCTCAATCTCTGCAGGCTGTCTTTTTGTATTTATATAGGAATTTATATTGCATTTAAACAATTTGTCAATGATGCCAGCATGAAATATAGTGTCAAAAATATAACTAAACTGAGGTTCATAGGTTTATACTAGGCTATCGATCACCAGGGTCTTTATTATCCTAGCCGTGCAACCCAACCCAGCTTTGTCCTCAATTAAACTGGATGCCTATATGGTCAGGGTATGTTAGTATAGAGTTAGCTAAGGGTTATGTGGTGGGTATAACAGTTTGGGATTAGTTAACTTACTGTCGGCCTCTGTCTGGGTCTATATCAGATGATCGACTTTTCAGATAATCAAAAAAAAATTTTGACGAGACCATACAATCGAGTTTCTGAAACCATGAATATCAAAAAAAATGTACCTTTTTTACATTTTTGCAGGGTGGAAAGCCCACTGCACCCCCCATTTGCTTTAAGATTGCACTACAGTGAAGAAAAGGGTAAATTTCCCAATCCTCACTGTACTGCAATCTCCATTTGAAAGCTTCACGTTTTCAAAAACTGGATCATATGGTTGAGACCATATGGAGTTCAAGTTTCTGAAAACTCGATCACCTGACAGGGATTCATGTTAGTATTGAGGTAGCTAAGGGTTATGTGGGCGTGGGGCTGGTATGACAGTTTGAGATTAGTTAACTTACTGTCAGCCTCTGTCCATCAGAGACATGGGGGCAGACCAAGGGTAAATTTACAATTTCACATTCAGGGATTGAGGTTTTGTTTGAAAAGGGTCAGGTATGAACTCCACTTCATGTGTATAAGGAGCCTGTTCCATAGTACGGGGATTCTTTGAGACACATAACAGCATCTCCAACATGTTTTATTTATGTCACAATGTCACAGGCAAAGTTCAGGTCCTTAGTTCTAGTGTTTCTGGAGCTGTTTGTTTTGTGGATGTGCAAGAAGTCCATCACAGGTGAGTCTGATGATGCCTTACATACCAGGCAAAGACAACTTCTCAGTAGCCTCTGGAAGAGTGAGTAAAGAGCTAGGGCCTTAAGGTGGTCTGTTTAGGGCAAGCATTCATATCCTAGATTCTCCTGGTGAGAAACCTTTGAGGGCATTCCAACTATTGCAGGTAGGCTATGTCCATGGATTCCAACCTAAGCTCGTGCTACTGCTAGTCTTTCAAAGACATAAGCTAGATTTAATAGGTATGATATACCTTTTACAAAGCCAAATTAGTTCACAAGAGTGCCTCTGAGAGAGATATAGCCCAACCATTGTCTGCCAAGGAAGGCAGATATATATTTGCAGAAGGTCTTTGCATCCACCTTTAATGAGCAGAGTTGCTGAACTGGCGCCATGCATCCCATCCTCCAAAAAGAGTATCCATTGCAATGGTGCATCCATCCCTCCACAAGGAAAGCGAGCTGCCTAAAATGGTTCCAGTCATCACCTGCTTTATGGTAGCTGCTTGTAGAGGTTCCACCCATTCCCTGCCCCCAGGGATGGGAGCTACCTGTACAGGTTCCACCAATTATTCCCTGTCACCAGAGATGGGAGCGACCTTCACAGGTTCCTCCCACTCTCTCCCCTCAGAGGTGGGAGTGACCTGCACAGGTTCTCCCATACTCTCCCCTCAGAGGTGAGTGCTACCTGCACAGGTTCTCCCATTCTCTCCCCTGAGAGGTGAGAGCTACCTGCACAGGTTCCACCCATTCTCTCCCCTCAGAGGTGAGAGCTACCTGCACAGGTTCTCTCATTCTCTCCCCTCAGAGGTGGGAGTGACCTGCACAGGTTCTCCCATTCTCTCCCTTCAGAGGTGAGAGCTACCTGCACAGGTTCTCTCATTCTCTCCCCTCAGAGGTGGGAGTGACCTGCACAGGTTCTCCCATTCTCTCCCCTCAGAGGTGAGAGCTGCACAGGTTCTCTCATTCTCTCCCCTCAGAGGTGAGAGCTACCTGCACAGGTTCTCCCATTCTCTCCCCTCAGAGGTGGGAGTGACCTGCACAGGTTCTCTCATTCTCTCCCCTCAGAGGTGACAGCTACCTGCACAGGTTCCACCCATTCTCTCCCTTAGAGGTAGGAGTGACCTGCATAGGTTCCTCCCACTTTCTCCCCTCAGAGGTGGGAGCTACCTGCACAGGTTCCTCCCACTCTCTCCCCTCAGAGGTGGGAGCTACCTGCAGAGATCTGCCATTCCTTCCTTGTACGAATGACAGCGGTCTGACAGTGCTCTTACCCATCTCTCCTACAGATCAGGCAGCCACCTACACATGCTCCTCATATGTCTAAGAAACAGTTCCCATTCTTCTGAACTCTGTCACCAAAGCGAGCTGCTGAACCAACCACTTCTTGTTTTGTGCTGTTAACCTGTTTACTGTTTGTGAAATTCATTGACCACATTTTACTTCATTGCTCTTATCAAAATTTACAAAAATATTTTTGTCTTATATATATATATATATATATATATATATATATATATATATATATATATATATATATATATATATATATATATATAAACAGAAGCAAAAGATAAGTGGTAAAGGTAAGCTGTGCTTCCAAAAACCAGTCCAATATCATAAAAATCACTAGAAGCAACAAGCCATGGCTTATTGAAGTAAAACCAATGATTTATTTCCACAACAGACAAATGGTGAGCACTTTTATGGACCAAGCCACTTCATCAGACAATAAAATAAATCAAAAAGCCCTCTTTTATACCATCCCATATCAATTAAGAAGGTGCCGCGACTCCACCTACAATTAAAGTCACACAGGCAATCATGCATCTTTAAAGAAACATTTTGCACATGGTTCATCTTCACAAGATAAAACATATAAAACATGAAATATATATATATATATATATATATATATATATATATACATAAACATATAATATATATATATATATATATATATATATATATATATATATATATATATATATATATATATATATATATATATATATATATATAAAAGTCCATATACACATAAAATACTATTAAAACACTTCTGCATAAGAATGACCTAGACTAATACCTAAACAATCATTTAAGCAGATCCCTCCCTAAAAGAATAGGCTTGGTGTTAATTTTGTCATTGAGACCCTCCCTGTACTGGCGTTGAGTCTCACAATCCATTCAAGTTCTTTAGTCTCAACTTTCAATTTCATGTTTCCACCTCTACAATTATCCATCACTTTATCTACCACCATAAAGAGAAATCTGTGTGTGTCCCCATAAGCCTTAACATGCCTCACTAAAGGGGTCTCTGCCTCTCTACCTATATCATACAGGTGCTCTCGCATTCGATCCCTAAGCCTTCTGGTTGTCATCCCAGCATAGAATGACATACAGATCAAACAGTGAGCCAAATATACAATGTTGTTGCTATTACAATTAGCTGAAGGCCTAAACTTAAAAACTATTCATATCTGGATGTTTAAACTCTCCACTGACATCTATATGTGTACAAACATTACATCTATTACAGGGTATGGTGCACCTTTATCTATATCACAAGCCTTTACAATCCCAGGTGATACCCTAGGTCCACACAAAATTCTTTTCAAGTTCTTCTTATTTTTAAAAGTGTACTTTGGCAACTCACCTACTAACTCTGTGATGGCATAATCAGCATACAAGATGTTCCAATTCCTATGAAAAATATTTTGCAATACCTTTGTATTGCTAGAGTATATAACAGACATCCTCATGTGTCCTCTGCTATGCCCTACTATTCATGGTGGCTGTTCACCATCAGAAAAATACGGCCTCCCCTCAGTGTTCCTACATTCCATAACTTATTTTAGGGTTCCCTGGAGTTCCCTATTAGCATAGCCCCTCTGTAAAATCCTTGCTCTTAGCTCAACCAATTCTTCAAATTTAACTTGATTTGCTGTCAGCCTCGACGTTCTCAAACCTTGACCCTGACATTGTTCTTAAAGATATGTTGAAGGTGCATGCTGGTTCTATGTAGTTAACTGCTTCTATAGCAGTCATTCCTATAAATCTCAGTCTCAAACCGTCCATCTCTCCCCTGTGTTACCTTGACATCCAGGAAGTCAACCGAACAAAATGAACTATTCATGGTGAAATTCAGAAAACTGGTACATTCATTCAGATGTACAAAGAAGGGTTCAAATGTAGATGCATCCCCCTCCCACAAGAGGAAGAGGTCATCTACGAACCTCCTATAAAATTTTAAACGTTTACCATACTCACCCATTAAAAATTGCTTTTCCCAGAGGGCCATGACAATGCTGGTGTAGCCATTGGCACAGGAAGTGTCCATGGCTATGCCATCCAACTGTCTATACAAAACACCCTCAAATATAAACAGGTTGTTCTCTAAAATGAGCTTCATCAATAAAGACAAAAAATCAACAAATTTTCTATCATAAAAAACATCTTCCAGTAAATACTTCCTGAAGTATTCAACTCCCACTTGATTGGGGATGACAGTAAATAGGGACTGGACATCCATAGTGATAAGCATTAGCCTATCCACACTCTCATACGTGCTGGTGAACGAGTATAGGTCCTTCAAAAATTGTTCTGTATCTAACAGGATGATGTGATTCCTTCTCAGTACAGGCTTTAAATGCCTTTCACCATAAATTGATAAAGTCTCGGTGGACCAACCCCCCCTGCCACAATAGGTCTCATTGGTGGTTTTAATGGATCCTTATGAATTTTGGGGAGACCCTGTATTATTGGTATTATTCGATCCTTAACAATAAAATAGTTAAATAAATCAACATCAATAACATGATAGACATTCAAACAAAGCATTGTATATAAGATCATTGCATCTCTGTACCTGCTGAAACTCCACTTTAGAATAAAACTTAGTATCATCTAAGATATTAAACATAGACTCCCTATAAAAAGAAGAATTCATCACCACCAGCGACCCACCTTTGTCTGCTGGTCTCATGGAGATAGTAATTTCATTCCATAGACACTCTAAAGCTGTCTTCTCTTCTCTACTCAAGTTGTTAAATATTTACTATGTAAATTACAATCATACAAACTATAAATTTCTTTGATACACACCTTCTCAAAGGCATCTAACACTGCATTATTAGTGTGAACATACCCACTAGGTTTATTTGAAACATTAGCCCTGGACAGATTATTACAAGCATCCCCGTATTGCAACTTTAATATTACATTAAGTGTGAAAGCTTTCAATTCTAGAATATTGTCCGTAACTGTCATTTTATTGGCCGGAGTAAAAAACATGCCTTTATTCAATAGTTTCTTTTCAGTCTCATTTAATAACCTTTGCGAAATGTTCCAAACTAACATTTGCCCCCTTGTAGCCACATTTTCTTGATGGTCAGAGGTGAATACTTCTCCTCCTCTTGCGACGCCTTCCATTTCATGCGACCGCTACTGTGTAAGTGGTAAGTGGTCGAGAAAAGGGGCCTGACAGATAGGATAAGGTGCAGTCAAATTGGTGTGTGGCAAACACTGGGACGGCCCTGTATTGAAGGATGATGTTGCTAAATCACTATGTTTACTGCGTGCTCCATTAGAACTCATTGTATTTCCAGTCCCTCTCTCGGGATGTGCCATATGGTTTAATAAACCAGGAGAAGCATATGAACTGTCTTCCACTCGTGTGGAGGCCCCCAGCCCTCACTATGTCACTCTCCAAACCTTCAGAGGACGTGGTGTCTACATCAGACGTCAAATCCGTATGCTCCACCTCCCTTGACGTTGATTCACTAACATCTCTACTGGGTGCAATCACCTCTCGATCCTTCACTACTGAACTGGAAGTGGGGCACCTTCTTAATTGATATGGGATGGTATAAAAGAGGGCTTTTTAATTTATTTTATTGTCTGATGAAGTGGCTTGGTCCACGAAAGGGCTCACCATTTGTTGGTTTTACTTCAACAAGTCGTGGCCTGTTGCTTCTCGTGATTTTTATGATAAATATATATTTATATATATATATATATATATATATATATATATATATATATATATATAGTTTCAATTCATAATACTGAAATATCACAATACTGAAATTCATAACACTGAAACCAAAATCCTGAAAACTCATAATACTGAAACTCAAAATACTGAAAACACACAGCATACATATACTGAGTTTAAACAAGATAAATCATATTACTTTCCACCAAGTATAAGCAGGGAAACAAGCCACCCTGCGCCCCCCCACACCCACTGCTACTTAAATATATCAACTCCAAGACTGCACTTCACTACACTAAGTGCCCCCTGCTTATATTTGAAGGAATGTAATTAGGTTTTTGTTGTTTACAGTTAATATATGTATGATATCTGTTTTCAGTATTTTGACATTCAGGATTTTGAGTTTTCAGTATTTTGAGCTAACATATGAAGTTTTCTCATTTTCAGTGTTTTGATATTTCAGTATTAAGAAGTGAAACTATATATATATATATAAATATATACAGTATATTGGCGCATATATATATATATATGTGTGTGTGTGTGTGTGTGTGTATATATATATATATATATATATATATATATATATATATATATATATATATATATAAAACAAGGTTGTTTGTGGAAAGGGCTATGATAAGGAATATCTTGAGTGGTTAAGTAATGATATTTTGAATAACAGATCGATAAGTTATCTCCCAATTTTGAAGGTTCCCCTAAGTTATGATTTGAGGAATAAAAATATAGATCATTATTTGAATAGGGGTAAAGGGTTGGGAATGGTTTGTACTCTTAATATGACAACTGATAGTATTAATATTAGAAATATAGTGCAAGGTAATTGGAAGATTTTGGAAGGGAATGGTGATTTGGTTAAGGTAATTGGTGATAAGGTGAATTTTGTGAATCAGAGTTCTTTTAATATTAAAACTTTATTATACAGAAGTAATACTAGATATCTGGTAGCATGTTCAAATAATAATAAATTAGTAGGAATGAACAAATGTGGGCACTGTCATTTTTGGCGATTTATTTCAGTGGGGCCTTATGTAGTGGTAAATTATTTTAAACAGTCAATCAAAGTCCCTGGATATGTAACCTGTAAAAACAAGGGAGTAGTATACATCACTTTATGTAGCAGTTGTGATGCATTATATGTGGCGATGACCATCCCTTATGGAATGCATAAGAGAACATATTTATAGTACTAGAACCAAGGACTCTAAAAATGCATTGTATAAGCACACTGTAGGTTGTTACAATTACAAAAAAAATTTTGTTTTTGATACTAGAAGTTGGGGTTTTTGATCAGAGAGGTGGATATTTTCAAAATTATTTAGAGGAGACAGAAACATTATGGCAGATAAAATTGGAAGCAGATAAACCACCTGGGCTGAATGAATCAATTAATATTAAATGCTTCCTGAAAAATAGGAGGCTAAAAGTTAATTAAAAACAAAAGTATAGGAAATAGGTTTTTTTTAGTAGGCTTGTTTCTTTTATTTTTTTATTGTTGTTAACTGGTTAATTGTTTTATTGATGAAGGGTGGGAAAATGTATAAAAGAATGGATTTTATGGTATTCTTGATTTCTGATGAAGTCTGTTTAGATGAAAGCAGAGAAATACATTCTTTGTACGCTAAAGATTGTGCTGTGCAGTATTGTGTCTTCGGAAGCCTTTACTGACCATCGAATACTGGTGTTTTCTAGTTTATACATAAATGAAGGAACACACGTTAATCTCCAGTCCATGTATTTACAGAGGTAACACCTTCGGTACATGTAAGTGAAGTAACCCACGTTAATCTGCTTTGTGCACATTCTAGCAAAGATATCCCTGCTCTGTGTGTCAGCATTGAGTGTTATTTGACACAGCTGTCTCATACTACCTCTGCCGGGGTGTCAGATTTTGCCCATTCTTCCCACCCTCTGTTCTTCATGGGTGATTCTGACTCCCACTGTACTGACCACCTCCTTGCTTACAGCACCAGCTTTTTAATGAGTGTAAAACCCTCATTACTAACCAGATATCCACAAGGATAGAAAGATATATTGCCAGTACCTTTAATGAGTGTAATTCTAAATAATGCCCTGATATCCGCAAGGCTAGAAAGATGTATTACCAGTACTTTTAAAGAATGTAACCCTCAATACTGATATCTACAAGCGAAAAAGATGTATTACCAGTGTTTTTTTAAGGCTGGGGAGAGAGGTGTGTTTGGAAGCAAGTGGTTTATTGCTTACTCACTTTGTTGAAACAGGTGATATACTTCGGGATGTCTCTAGTTTAGCCTTGTGATGAAGAAAATATGGATTCTGCCTGTTCTTTGTACTATGAAACAGGCTACAACCCACTCTACATATACTGTGGTGTGAACTGCTTCCTGCATGTATTTTTATGAGGGTGTATCACAGTTTCTGAGCTCTCTTATGGAATATGCCATCTACCCAGTGTTTGAATTGGGTTAGCATTTTGCTGCTGTGATATTCATAAGTTCTCATGCAGTTCATAGGGTGATGCACAGGCAAGGCTATAACCACTTCAAAGCAACTTTAACTGTCAAACTCATCACCTTTTCATGCAACATTATTTAGTTGCAATGGATGTGCTATTTATTTAGTCACTTCTGTTCCTTGAGCCAAACGTTTCATTTTTTTTTACACACAGGACAGGCTGCTAACTCTGCACCTTCTAATGAATATTTCTGCAGTTTGCTTTAACAGTGAGAAAATGTGCTGTAGCCTCTCGCAGCTTACAAGCCATGTAATTAATACTTCTAACACAAAGAAATCCCTAATGGTGATAAATAGACAATAGCCTGCAATGACATAGTGCAAAAATCTCCAAGTGTACATTTTAGTGTGGCTGCTGTAAGCTACAGTCCTGTCTTACATTCATCAACAACACAAATCAGCTCCTCCAAAATAATCTGACTAAAGGGCAAGCTTATATAACTACAGCTACTTAGACTTTTAAGCCCCTTACTATCTGCCCCAATAGCGATGTCATGGGCAGTAACTGCACTTCCCCATCTGTTACCTTCGTTTTCTTTTGCGTCTGTAACCTTCTCCATATGCCGTGCTCGTTGAGGTGACTCACACCTTCCAAGTATTTTACTTTCAATTTTTTTATTTCACTGTTTCTTCCAACCATTAAAGCAGCTGTATACAAAGCTTGCTACCCCTATTTGGTTAAGTATGATTACACAGATAACTTTCTTTTCTTCCATAAGGCAAGTAAAATCTCTTTTCTTAACTAATACAACAAAATGACTTTTTCTCCAGTCCCTTTGTTGAAGCTCTTTTGAGTTTGTACTCTTTGTGGCCTGAGCCTTAAAAGAAATAATAAGTTATCACCTCACAGTTCAAACAAATATTCCTTATCTCTAGAACCAAAAATGTTACTAGAAAACTATAAATGGCAAACTGTTCTGAACAAAATAACCTTTCCAATTGTTGCATTCGTCATCAATTCTATATATTAAACCGGATTTTATAAGTTCTAATAATCACGGTAAATATGAACTTTGCAATAATGTGTAAATATCTTATAATATCTCAGTAAATGTTCATAGCCAGCAGTATTTTCTTCAAACTGCTATGAGCTTTCATAAGAGGATAAGCAGTTCTATTTATATCATTAGATTGTTGAGATATTTAGAGAAATATGAAAATTATAACATGAATAAATATTACACAAATATTCAGTATCTCTTTATCTACAACAGACAGAGGTCAAGTATCAATACATTTGTGTTTGCCATTGTGTAGCAGCTTCTGGAGGTTTGTCAGAGGTTTGGTACAATGGTTAAAGTCTTTGCCTTATAAACAAGGGGTACAGGGTTTGATCCTCACCTTCGGTTATTGGCTACGCTTAAAATGGCCTTTGAGGGCAGTTAGTTTAGCATGAACCTATAAGATAAAATTTTCTATTGCCTTGCATGTAGCATGGTTTTGGAATAAGCAATGCAATTATGAACAAGCAATAGTCAAAGTCTACAGGCGTCAGTAGCATGTAACTGCAGAAATACCTGTAGGCATTACTAATCTGTAATGTGTTAAGTAGCCTCTAAAATGGCATCACTCAAGGATACAACATTGCATGGACAAGTTGTGCTTCCAACCCTTCCCAATGTCTCATGTCAGTAAGGCAGCAAAATCTATCAAGTTGACATCACTATTTTGAGGAGAATTCTTTCTCTTCCAACAGATCCACAATATGAACTGGTTCCAACAATACTATGTGCAACTGCAAAATGCTTTGTTATACTGACTCCTACTATGAAATGTGATAGGTGGATCAGTTGTATGAAAAATATACTTTAACTATTCTACCTTGCATGTTTCTCTGCTGAAAGTTGTTAACTTTACATTCTCAAAGCAACACCCACTGCATGTGCACCAGTTTCTGTTGAAAATGGTGGCTCGTTTACATTTCTAGCTTTGCAGTTAATTGGCAGTCACTCACTACCATGTTTTACTTTATCATTTTGCATCTGTAATGAGTAGTATCCCCCTCCCCCCCGTGTGGAACATTTGCTCCAGGCTGGTGTTCTGCATTACCTTGGGGGACGCAATTTTTATGTAAACAATGATCGGTGCCAAAGAGGTCTTGGCCAGCTGAGCTGGATGGTTGATGGTGTCAGCATCCAGGGCTACTAACTGAAGAGTCCGGGCTAGTTCAAAAATCCGTTCAATTTCACTCTGTACTTCCGCTGGAAAAGAAAAAGAAGCATCAATCAAGGATGATTTCCACTAGTACGTTATAACTTGAGAGCAAGTGTACAGCTGCAAGGTGAATAATTACATCTGCACCATTGGTTCACTCATTATATTAATCAGCAGATAAAACCAACTGCTTTTATATAGTTTTAATCCACAGAAAAAATGCCCTTCCATAAAACAATCAATTTCAAAAGTACTAAAGGCAGTCAGTTGGAGGCAATACAATTAATGAGATTAGAAACAACATCTATTTACAAAAGTGGTCCTTCAAGGATACAGGTTGGTCTCATGAATACCAGGTCCAAAAAGACTGTCCAGATGACATGAAAAGTCCTTAATGGAAACCTGCCAAATGTTAAGCTCAAAACAGTACCCATATAATTATTTCCAAGGCTGTTATATTCCAGAGGAGGATACAGTGAGTTCAGAGAAATATCAGTCCAGATTTCAGTCTTTTGGTTACATCTAGACTGTCTTCCTTGAGCTTTTTTTTTTTTTTTTGCAGTCATTGAAATCCCCACTTTGAACTCCTTTGAGCTACTATAGTGTTACTTTTGTAGAAGAATAATACATTATATACACAAGTGCCTGTTTTCATGAAGGCTTTGAAACACACACATTTATATGAGCTCCCCACTTCAGTCTGCCAGATACACCAAGCTCTGTTTTAGCTTGTTTCTTTCTTTAGGCTTTACATTAGGAATGTATGAAAAATTATAAGAACATTTTAAACTCAGTCCACTAGCATAAAATGGAGATTTCTATCTCTGATGCAAGCAACCATAGATCAAGAAAAGACCAGAGCATGTAGCAATGAGGGTATGAGACAATGCACCCTTCCTGGAGAAGGGTGCAGGGTTTGTCACAATATCAGTAACTCTTAGCAGTGATTACAATCTGCACACACACTACGACCGGGCAACAATGGGCAGGAGATGATGCGCCACCTTATATACTGAGCTAATGCAGGTATAAATAGAAAACAATGGATCCAGCTAGCTTGTGGTGACACAGATGAATGATGCGTGACAAACTGGGACTTCTGATTCCCATAATCATGTTGACATGATCAAAGTAGCCTTAGACATAAAATGATTCTCAGTAAGACAGGACAAGGGAAAGCATAATAAACAGAAGATTGGAAAAAAAGAAAAATGTTTGTATGTGCATTCCTTCATTTCTAGTTTATAAGTGATCAAACATATTTACAAAGTAACTTGTGTATGGAGTTGTGCAATTATTTAGTGATCACATGCTTCTCAAGGATGGCATAGCTAAGTGCAATTTATCTGGCAGTTTTGCACACAAAAAAATAAAGGCTATGGGTTTCTAATTGTCATCTCAAAGTCCTGGGTTTGATTCCATTGGTGTATTTCTACTTAGTTTGTGACTCTGAGCCTAACCATAAATGCTTCTCAGTCAAATCTGAGATCAACCTAATAGGTTTACCTGAATAATAAACAAATAAAAAAGAACTATAGAAGCATAGAAGGATGACTTCCAAACACTGAATCAAAAAAGGTAGTCAGAAAGAACACTCTAATGAATAAGACTATGGCTTAGTGGTAACTTGCTGTAGCTATGGTGTACAGGGTCCTGAGTTCAAGTCTTGGCAGGGCTCATTATTTAAGGTATAATGGTTTAGCATAATGGTTTAGGACTGTAACTCACAGGTATAAGGCACAAGGTTTGATTCTGCTCTTTGGTCATGGGCTAATCTTGCAATAATCTGCAGACTGATAGCTTAGTGTTTACCTAAATATGAGAATGAGTGCTGTTGTGGACACTCAGCACAGGGCCTGACAACAGCAAACAGCCTCACGTGTGACCCCTGTGGATCTTTCTATGCAAGAGATGAATAGGGTACAGCAGCCTGGGACATGCACTATTGAATCAAACAAATATTTATTAAAGCAAATAGACATTATAACAGGTCTGACATAAAGCTTGGGGTGGGGACACTGATAGTGTACAGCATACAGAAGGCCAAGAGCATTTAGAGGCCCATAATATAACAGACAACATCACCCAGAGCCTGGATTGCTGGGCACATAATATAACAGACAGCATCACACCATACTCAGAGTGCCTGGGTGTGTAATATAACAGACAGCATCACTCCATACTCAGAGTGCCTGGGTATGTAATATAACAGACAGCATCACTCCATACTCAGAGTGCCTGGGTATGTAATATAACAGACAGCATCACTCCATACTCAGAGTGCCTGGGTATGTAATATAACAGACAGCATCACTCCATACTCAGAGTGCCTGGGTATGTAATATAACAGACAGCATCACTCCATACTCAGAGTGCCTGGGTATGTAATATAACAGACAGCATCACTCCATACTCAGAGTGCCTGGGTATGTAATATAACAGACAGCATCACTCCATACTCAGAGTGCCTGGGTATGTAATATAACAGACAGCATCACTCCATACTCAGAGTGCATGGGTATGTAATATAACAGACAGCATCACTCCATACTCAGAGTGCCTGGGTATGTAATATAACAGACAGCATCACTCCATACTCAGAGTGCCTGGGTATGTAATATAACAGACAGCATCACTCCATACTCAGAGTGCCTGGGTATGTAATATAACAGACAGCATCACTCCATACACAGAGTGCCTGGGTATGTAATATAACAGACAGCATCACTCCATACACAGAGTGCCTGGGTATGTAATATAACAGACAGCATCACTCCATACTCAGAGTGCCTGGGTATGTAATATAACAGACAGCATCACTCCATACTCAGAGTGCCTGGGTATGTAATATAACAGACAGCATCACTCCATACTCAGAGTGCCTGGGTATGTAATATAACAGACAGCATCACTCCATACTCAGAGTGCCTGGGTATGTAATATAACAGACAGCATCACTCCATACTCAGAGTGCCTGGGTATGTAATATAACAGACAGCATCACACCATACTCAGAGTGCCTGGGTATGTAATATAACAGACAGCATCACTCCATACTCAGAGTGCCTGGGTATGTAATATAACAGACAGCATCACTCCATACTCAGAGTGCCTGGGTATGTAATATAACAGACAGCATCACTCCATACTCAGAGTGCCTGGGTATGTAATATAACAGACAGCATCACTCCATACTCAGAGTGCCTGGGTATGTAATATAACAGACAGCATCACTCCATACTCAGAGTGCCTGGGTATGTAATATAACAGACAGCATCACTCCATACTCAGAGTGCCTGGGTATGTAATATAACAGACAGCATCACTCCATACTCAGAGTGCCTGGGTATGTAATATAACAGACAGCATCACTCCATACTCAGAGTGCCTGGGTATGTAATATAACAGACAGCATCACTCCATACTCAGAGTGCCTGGGTATGTAATATAACAGACAGCATCACTCCATACTCAGAGTGCCTGGGTATGTAATATAACAGACAGCATCACTCCATACTCAGAGTGCCTGGGTATGTAATATAACAGACAGCATCACTCCATACTCAGAGTGCCTGGGTATGTAATATAACAGACAGCATCACTCCATACTCAGAGTGCCTGGGTATGTAATATAACAGACAGCATCACTCCATACTCAGAGTGCCTGGGTATGTAATATAACAGACAGCATCACTCCATACTCAGAGTGCCTGGGTATGTAATATAACAGACAGCATCACTCCATACTCAGAGTGCCTGGGTATGTAATATAACAGACAGCATCACTCCATACTCAGAGTGCCTGGGTATGTAATATAACAGACAGCATCACTCCATACTCAGAGTGCCTGGGTATGTAATATAACAGACAGCATCACTCCATACTCAGAGTGCCTGGGTATGTAATATAACAGACAGCATCACTCCATACTCAGAGTGCCTGGGTATGTAATATAACAGACAGCATCACTCCATACTCAGAGTGCCTGGGTATGTAATATAACAGACAGCATCACTCCATACTCAGAGTGCCTGGGTATGTAATATAACAGACAGCATCACTCCATACTCAGAGTGCCTGGGTATGTAATATAACAGACAGCATCACTCCATACTCAGAGTGCCTGGGTATGTAATATAACAGACAGCATCACTCCATACTCAGAGTGCCTGGGTATGTAATATAACAGACAGCATCACTCCATACTCAGAGTGCCTGGGTATGTAATATAACAGACAGCATCACTCCATACTCAGAGTGCCTGGGTATGTAATATAACAGACAGCATCACTCCATACTCAGAGTGCCTGGGTATGTAATATAACAGACAGCATCACTCCATACTCAGAGTGCCTGGGTATGTAATATAACAGACAGCATCACTCCATACTCAGAGTGCCTGGGTATGTAATATAACAGACAGCATCACTCCATACTCAGAGTGCCTGGGTATGTAATATAACAGACAGCATCACTCCATACTCAGAGTGCCTGGGTATGTAATATAACAGACAGCATCACTCCATACTCAGAGTGCCTGGGTATGTAATATAACAGACAGCATCACTCCATACTCAGAGTGCCTGGGTATGTAATATAACAGACAGCATCACTCCATACTCAGAGTGCCTGGGTATGTAATATAACAGACAGCATCACTCCATACTCAGAGTGCCTGGGTATGTAATATAACAGACAGCATCACTCCATACTCAGAGTGCCTGGGTATGTAATATAACAGACAGCATCACTCCATACTCAGAGTGCCTGGGTATGTAATATAACAGACAGCATCACTCCATACTCAGAGTGCCTGGGTATGTAATATAACAGACAGCATCACTCCATACTCAGAGTGCCTGGGTATGTAATATAACAGACAGCATCACTCCATACTCAGAGTGCCTGGGTATGTAATATAACAGACAGCATCACTCCATACTCAGAGTGCCTGGGTATGTAATATAACAGACAGCATCACTCCATACTCAGAGTGCCTGGGTATGTAATATAACAGACAGCATCACTCCATACTCAGAGTGCCTGGGTATGTAATATAACAGACAGCATCACTCCATACTCAGAGTGCCTGGGTATGTAATATAACAGACAGCATCACTCCATACTCAGAGTGCCTGGGTATGTAATATAACAGACAGCATCACTCCATACTCAGAGTGCCTGGGTATGTAATATAACAGACAGCATCACTCCATACTCAGAGTGCCTGGGTATGTAATATAACAGACAGCATCACTCCATACTCAGAGTGCCTGGGTATGTAATATAACAGACAGCATCACTCCATACTCAGAGTGCCTGGGTATGTAATATAACAGACAGCATCACTCCATACTCAGAGTGCCTGGGTATGTAATATAACAGACAGCATCACTCCATACTCAGAGTGCCTGGGTATGTAATATAACAGACAGCATCACTCCATACTCAGAGTGCCTGGGTATGTAATATAACAGACAGCATCACTCCATACTCAGAGTGCCTGGGTATGTAATATAACAGACAGCATCACTCCATACTCAGAGTGCCTGGGTATGTAATATAACAGACAGCATCACTCTATACTCAGAGTGCCTGGGTATGTAATATAACAGACAGCATCACTCTATACTCAGAGTGCCTGGGTATGTAATATAACAGACAGCATCACTCCATACTCAGAGTGCCTGGGTATGTAATATAACAGACAGCATCACTCCATACTCAGAGTGCCTGGGTATGTAATATAACAGACAGCATCACTCCATACTCAGAGTGCCTGGGTATGTAATATAACAGACAGCATCACACCATACTCAGAGTGCCTGGGTATGTAATATAACAGACAGCATCACTTCATACTCAGAGTGCCTGGGTATGTAATATAACAGACAGCATCACTCCATACTCAGAGTGCCCGGGTATGTAATATAACAGACAGCATCACTCCATACTCAGAGTGCCTGGGTATGTAATATAACAGACAGCATCACCCCATACTCAGAGTGCCTGGGTATGTAATATAACAGACAGCATCACTCCATACTCAGAGTGCCTGGGTATGTAATATAACAGACAGCATCACTCCATACTCAGAGTGTTAGTGTATTTACCAGTGAATAAAAGATTGAAAGTAATTCTGTTACAAACATGCAAAATAAACAAGGACTAAAATAATGCTTGCTTAAATGTAGAAATAGAGTTTAGTAATAAGTGATTAGCATCCATACTAAATGACTGTGTCTTGAAAAATAACAAATCTGCTTAATAGGCATGTTTCCTTACAAACTCAGAAAAAATGTAAAAAAAAAAAATAAGAATGTGTGCATTTCACACTGTCACCAAGAAAACTGACCACTTACAGACTTGGCTAGAATGTAAAAAACAGGATGTATGCATTTCACACTGTCAGTAAGAAAGTTAACCTGTTTCTGTAAAGAATAGACAACAGGAAAACAATATGTACATGTTTCTATCATATGACACTGTTAACCAAGGAAGTTTGAATGATCAAGTCAGCATTCGTATGTGTTTTTCCATGAAGTGGTTCCTTAAAAGATAATACCAGTACAGGATGAAAACATATTTTTCTGCAAACACCAGCAAACAGAGGTTTTCATACAAAGACCAAAACAGAGTACTAATGAAAAAAAACAGGATGTAAAACTACTATGAAGAGACTATAGCAGATAACATTGCTAGAGATATTTTTGTATTGTATCTCTCATATCATCCATGCTGTTTGTGTGACTTGTTATAAAAAGCTATGTGTTGGTTACTGCTCATAGTTTTGGTCCTTGCTGCATCAGTGTACACTCTGCAAATTTCTGTGGGCAACAGACTGTGATAACTAGACTTTGATTTCAGCAAAATCCAGCCAGCAAGACCAAGTGTCTTAAGAAGACTTCAGATCAATCACAGTAACAGCACAGTAAGCAGCACATTGAAAATTAGCACCTTATAATTAATTTTTCAATGGTAAGCCTACCTGCATTCAAACACAGAGGGAGTGGTAAGCCCTCCAGAGGGTCACTTCAGTCAAATTGCAGTAACTAACATTTGTATGTATGTGTAAATCCTAAACAGAAGTATTCCAGTTTATGCAGCTTGTAGTAGGAAAGTTTCTCAGACGTCTGAATCCAGATTGAGCCTGAAGTCCAGGAAAGTCACAGTGCCATTAATTCTTCAAGAAAAGGTGGACATCTACTTTTCACAGCATCTCACTGCCTGTTGTGTTTCACCAGCTTCTTGAGTGACTCTGAAAAATTTCCAGCCATTGTAAGGCTATAGACGAGGGAAAGGTGGAACACACAGCATACCTAGACCTTGCAAAGGCCTTCGATACCGTTTCCCATTCTGGTATTATAGACAAGCTCACCAGCCTGAACATAAACCCCTATGTCACAAGATGGGTTGCCAATTGGCTCACAGACAGAACCCACATGGTGAGAGTTGCATGAGCTAGGTCTGACTCTAAACCGGTTACAAGTGGCATTCCTCAGGGCTCAGTCCTAGGACCACTCCTGTCTGGCATATACTTCTCAGAGGTACAGGCAAGCACAGGAGGACTATAGCTGACCCAAGTTCACAGATGACTGCAAACTAGGGGCTATAATTGACTCTCCGGATGACACAGACATCCTCCAAAAGGGTCTCACTGAGACGGATACCTGGTGTCAAAATCATGGCCTCAAGGTAAATGCCAAAAAATGTATAGTCATCCTTTTTGGAAAAAACAAAGTACACACAACCTACCACATAGGTGGTAGCCCCCTAAATACAGAAAACGTAATAAGTGATCTGGGGACCCAATTTGATAGTAATCTTTCCTTTGATAATCACATTGCCAAAGTAGTTAGAAAATCTTTTTATGTGGCCCACCTAATCACAAAAGGGTTAGCATTAAGATCAAAAGAGATCATTGTGCCCCTCTACTCATCACTCATCAGACCCATCATAGAGTACAATGCCCCATTTGGGATGTACCTTACAAGACACCTGCAACAGCTGGAAAGACCACAGAAGTACCTCTTCAAGAGGATCACTGGCCTCAAACAGATGCCCTATGCAGCTTGACTGAAGAAACTCTAGCTGTATTCAGTTGCATACCGCCTACTCAGAGGTGATCTCTGCCTGACATACAAGGCCATGTCCAACCCAGAATTGATGGACATGCTCCACGTAAAGAAAACCTTATCCTCTTGAGCCATATGGTCTAGGGATCTAAACCTCACCAAATAATAAATAGGACATGCTGGAGGGATAGATTCCTGTCCCAGAGACTTCCCATGCTTTGGAACAAGATTCCAATCTACATTAATCAGAGCTCCTCGCTAACACTCTTCAAGAGAAACCTCGACGAGTGGATGGGAAACAGAAAGTTTACCCTGGGGATCACTTCAGTGGCTCGCTGGACAGAGGCACAGGGAACTAATCTAAGGGGGTGGCGAAAGCCAACACATTCTGGCTAGGCTTATAAATGCCTTTGGGCAAATAGCCTAGTACCTACCTATGAAAAGCCTGATCACCTATTTTCTTGCTAACTGGTAAGACCTTTTTCTGTGTCACATTTTTAGTATGGATACTATTAGACATTATTCAAGCAGGTGTAAGCCAAGCTTTAGTAAATTGCAATGTTGGTATACACAGCACATTAGTAAATGTAAAACCTTACCAGGGCAAGTTGATAGCAAGGCATTATGCAAATGCATTACAATATTTGACTGGTGTCTCAAAATAAAGCATGTGGGAATGACAAATGTTTATTGTGTGAGTCAACAGAAACTGCATTTTGTGTGCCATTCCATAAAAAAGTATTGCATGACATTATTCAAAGGTTAGACTATACAGACAAAACTGTAATGGTAAAGAACCAGGAAAAGTTAATATGCTGACATTATATTCAGATGTTGAATAGTTATGTCCTGTCACCACATGTGAAAGGTTTATTTTAGAATTACAACAGGAGTTAAATCAGTTACTGACAGAACCTCTAGTACATTATGTTACAAAAGAATGTAATAAATTTCTAAAAGACAGACACAATGAGTTCAGGAAGCTTAGACAAGTTATACATGCATCTTTTCAAAAATACATAGGAGTTTTAGACCATGCAACAATACAGGAAACTCTTCAATAGCAGTTACAGGATAAAGAAAATAAATTAGTTGAACTGACAGAGACTGACTTCCTGCATATAACAGCTGGGCTTAAGAAAAAAATGCAAAAGTGCAAGAAACTACAGTTGATCTGTACAACAAAGAGATATATTTTATAATATGTTTGTGTTTTGAAAATGGTTAAGCATACATGGTAGGATCTGATGTATGACTTTCATTCAATTAAAGCAAGATAAATATCGGTACTACAGTAAGGTAGAGCAAATAACTGCCATTCTCATAGCATAGTCAAAAGGTACACAAAACAGTTCTAGTGTATAAAAATCAAATAAAAATAGTCAATAACAATAAAGATTTAAAGTCACATGACTGGCATGCATGTATTTTATTTTCATCTAAAGTACATCTGTTAAAATGCACAACAGAAAAGGCAGACAATGGCAAATGTAAATATAAACATGTGTTAGTTAAGCCAATATCTATTTTGTTCTTTTTTTACAATTTTTTTATAATTGTATAGTAACACTACACCAAACAGTTAAAGTTCTGAATTTTAAAAATAAATAAAATCACATATGGCATTAGTCAAGCAGTTTTTGCAAAATTAATGGCAGGGCAGTTAAATAAATAAAAAAGTACAAATCCAAGTTAAAAAATATGTAAGCTAATTGTAAAATAATGTTTATTTATGTAGTATAAATGCATCGTTATGCAAATCAAAAATACTTATAATAACTAGTGTTTTACAACTGCATTCTAATATCAGATTGCAAGTGTATTAACAGATGATTAAAGGAACAAATGCTAAAAGAGTTAGCTATGGTCCACAGAATCTGAAATGTGAGTTCAGACCTTCTCAGACTGGATAAATAGTTACAGAAAATAACCAAGACTGATTGGCGGACAAGTGGCTTGAGTTTTTCTAAAACATTATTGTTATTACAACATAACTGTTAAATGTTCACATGCAACACTGTTTGATAATTGTAATAAAACATCACAACTGTGCATACATGTCACTGATAATCTGTTTGCAAGTAAATGTTAAAAGTAAAAAAAAAACTCATTTACATCCAGTACAGCCAGCAGATGGGTTATAGTATACATACAGTTCAAATAAATTATACAGGGGGGTACAAATAACTACTAGTAGTAGAAATAGACAGCAAAGGCAACAGAAAAAATATATTCTGTCATTGAAAACAGCCAAAAATGATCAAATCAGACAAAGGCCTATAGTTTAATAACCTAATAAAGCAAATGTATAAACAAAGTGTTGGGCTGGCATACATTATAAAGCAAATAAATAATACTGCAGTACTACAAGGGGAGGGGTACTTTTTTCAGTTTTACACTGACTGTGTGAGCAGTATTGCAAAAGAGCCTAAAATAAAGCTACATGAAGAAATAATATCTTATTCCTTCTTGACAATACTCTTTCAGGGGGGAGGGGAAAACAAGTATTAGTGCATTAGAAATACTGGTAAACAGATTAAACCTGACAGGATAAGATATTTTACAAGTTGCTAATAGCTGCCATGCTAGTTATTATTATATTGTTTAGTATTAAACTGTATTTATAACCTGTTAAACTGTAAAGCTATACAAGAGATGGCTTTAATTTGCTTTGTTAAAGCTATACAAGACAGAGCAAAGATATGTAAAAATTGAGCAAGAATGGTCACTATTTTTTAATATGTTTTTGGCAAGACAATGCTGGTATGCAAAAGCATGAATGTTTCTAATTGCTGGGTATGTAGTTTAATACCATGCCTTTGGTGGCAATTCTACTAGTCCAAGTTTCTGCTTGATGTTAATGTTACTAAATTTGTAAGATTAGACTAAATGTACTTTAAAGTATTTGTATGTACAAATACAAAAGAATTCAGTACAAATTAAATTAAAGAAATGGGTCCAGGGTACCTACTAGATGGAAATGCATGAGTAGCAAACAGTCTGTGTAGAAATATACTGTATAGGACACATTGTAAAGTAACAAGTTCAAAAGTAATTTGTTAAGTTGTAGTTTTATTACTAGTTGTATTTTTATCACTGTTTTTGGACCATCATTTTATCTCTACTAGTATTGGTTACCCCAGGTGGAGGAAAATTATATTAAAATATTGTACTCATACAGCTAATGGACTAATATGTACATACCATTCTTTAGTGTATAAATCATGCTTTTTTTAATACTCAAGTATTAAATATACTGAAATAATTACATTCAAATATTTATTATCTAACCCAGTTCAGTACTTTACCAAGGTGTTTAATATGTTCACTTCACTGTCGCCCAAGGTGTTAATAGGCAGTTCAGAAATATGACCACAATGTTATGATTAAATAAAATTGAAAGTGTATATTTCACTACTGTATAAATGCTTGCAGTAGTACATAGTTTTTGTCTCTTATAGATATTAGTCTATTTCTAATCTTTGGGTGTAAAATGGTTAATAAAAGTAAACAATTAATTCAACAGCTGCAGAGAGTTAATGAAAGAGTTCTAAGTCATAAATTAAATTCCGTGATTGCAAAAGAATAAATTAATCAAGTTAAAACTAAAGCAGACACAGCTCATAACTGATACAATATTTTCACAGAATGGTCTGCAAAAGTTGTTAAATACATTCCGTTTTAGTAGTAATACTTGATATCTTTGTATTAACTATGTAAAATTGCATTTTGACTTGCTGTATCTAAAGAAGACTAAAGGTTTTGTTTCCTATAAAGTGTTTTGAGTACTTTAAAAAATAAAAGAGTGAATTGTTAAGAGTGTATTTAACAGTGAATAAAAGGTTGAAAGTAATTCTGTTACAAATACGCAAAATAAATAAGGAATAAAATAAAGCTTGCTTAAATGTAGAAATAGAGTTTAGTAATATGTGATTAGCATCCATTCTAAATGACTGTGGCTTGAAAAATAAGGAATTTACTTAATGGACATGTTTCCTTACAGACTCAGAAAAAATGTAAAAAAAATAAGAACGTGTGCATTTCATACTGTCACCAAGAAAGCTGACCTATTACAGACTTAGCAAGAATGTAAAAAACAGGATGTATGCATTTCACACTGTCAGTAAGAGCAAAAATGTAAAAAACAGGATGTATGCATTTCACATTATCAGTAAGAGCAAAAATGTAAAAAACAGGATGTATGCATTTCACATTGTCAGTAAGAAAGTTAACCTGCTTCTGTAAAGAATGGACAACAGGAAAACAATCTGTACATGTTTCTGTCATATGACACTGTTAACCAAGGAAGTTTGAATGATCAAGTCAGCATTTGTATGTGTTTTTCCACAAGGTGGTTCCTTAAAAGACAATACCAGTACAGGATGAAAACATATTTCCTGCAAACACCAGCAAACAGATGTTTTCATACAAAGACCAAAATAGAGCACCATGGAAAAAACAGGGTGTAAAACTACTATAAAGAGACTATAGCAGATAACATTGTTAGAGATATTTTTGTATTGTATCTCTCATATCATCCATGCTGTTTGAGAAGTGAAGTAGAACAGTACCTGAAGCTGCAACAGTAGTCTGTGTGATTTGTTATAAAAAGCTATTTATTTGTTACTGCTCAGAGTTTTGGTGCTGCATCAGTGTACGCTCTACAAGTTTCTGTGGGCAACAGACTGTGATAACTAGACTGATTTCAGCAGAATCCAGCCAGCAAGACCTAGTGTCTTAAGAAAACTTTAGATCAATCACAGTAACAGCACAGTAAGCAGCACATTGAAAATTAGCACCTTATAATTAAGTTTTCACAGAGTGCTTGGGTATGTAATATAACACACAACTTTACACTCTGCTAGGGGTGCTTGGGGACATAATATAACAGACCATATCACACAGTACTTATGGTGTCTTGGGGATATAACTGACAGCATCACACTGCAATTAGAGTGCTTGGGTATGTAATATAGCAGGTAACCTCACATGGTGTTTGGGGACATAATATAACACACTAAACAAAATGTGGGCCATGCCATAAATTACTAAAACAATACAAACCAAAATATTTGGCAACTGGAATAGACATACCAACCACAATTTCTGTCATAATTTTCAACTGTTTATTCCAACCAGATTAAGCACTTTCATCCAAATAAATTTTAGACTTCCTCAGAATCTGGTTCAGGCATACAAACATATCACATAAATACTATTCAACAGCCAATCAGAGACCCTAAATCAATAACACATGCCTATTAGCAAAATTGACAGACTTTGAATGAACAACAGCTGGAGAGACCACAAACGTACCTCACCAAGAGGATCAAGGGTCTCCAACATATGTCTTATTCTGCCAGACTAAAGAAACTCCAGCTCTATTCAGTAGCATACCGCCTGCTCAGAGGTTATCTCTGCCTGACGTACAAGGCCATGTCCAATCAGGATCTGATGGACATGCTCCACCTCAAAAAATCCAAATCCATCAGGACCACGAGAGCTAAAGACTTAAACCTCAGCACAAGTATGAATAGGACATGCTGGAGGGATAGATTCATAACCCAGATGCTTCCCATGCTTTGGAACAAGATCCCAGTTCATGTTAGGCAGAGCCCCTCACTGACTCTCTTCAAGAGAAATCTTGATGAGTGGATGGGAGATCGTAAGTTTACCCCAGGGGTCACATCTGTGTCACTGCTAGACAGGGGCACAGTAAACTAATTCTATTATATAAGGGGGTCTTCATTGTGTCACTACTAGACAGAGGCACAGTATTCTAAATCTATTCTGTGTATTTTTGTGCATTTTGTACCATTTCATGGGGTGGCGAAAGCCACGTCACTATGGCTAGGCTTACAAATGCCCCAGGGCAGATAGCCTAGTACTAAACTATGAAACTATGAAACAAATGATAAAAGAAATACATAGCATTAAACGTTTTAAAAACTATAATCACTGTTACCATATAATCAAATATTACATACCATTTGTATAACAAGTTCATACAATAAGACTGTATCATAATCTAAATAATTTAACATTTAAATACTCGTTATTGATATGTTAACATTAATACCAGGCAATTTGTCAATATTTAAATGCACTTGCCAAATGAACTCCCACTGCTCTAAAAGTACCTCCCAAGAGCCACCTCTTGGGTTTTTCCCACTTTGTCTAGTACAGCAAATTGAAACATAAAAAAAAACAAATCACATGTACTGGCATGTTTGTATAGGGCACTATTTACATTATTTTTCTAATATCATTGACATATTCATAGATACGATTTCTAAATACCCTTTCGGACTTGCCAACATAAAAAGTGAGACAAGTCTTACACTTGGCTACTTACACTGTACCAGAAGTGCCACAATTAAAATTACCAGTGGTCTTAATAAAGCCATATCGTTCAATAAATATATTACCTTCAGTTAAAATATACTTAAAATGGCCTCATGCTCCACCTTATTGCCCCTCAGCAACTAATTCATGTAGCCCCTTGCCTCTTTCAAGCATATCCTTACTATTACAGACCCTTGTATAAATAAACCTGGGCTGATTACCAAACACGCATATAACTCTGGAACCTGTTTAAATATGTCACAGCATTTACCAGTACAGTTCTTAATAACTTTATTCAATCCATTATATTGTAAAACATGGGCCTTAGTGAACCCAACATTCTCACTAGCAGCACCTGTAAGCTTAATAGATGTAGACCCCCAATAACAGGGTATACCGTATATATTCAGGGTATCATCTAGTTTAACACTACCACAGAAATTATTTCTTGGGGTATCCCCTATAAAAATGTAGCTTACAAAGTCCTAAATTCTGACAATAATTGTCCATACTTGATACCATGCCAGCTAAGCAGATAAACTGTTCCTTTAATAAACTTTTTTCTCACTGCTAAATGTTTGTTGAACAATTTTTAATCAGACTCATCTATCAAGATACCATCTTTTAGGTGGTGTCACTCTTAAATGATGCCCACTGTGACACATTCTCAGAAGCTTTGTTCAAATGCAATGTGATATAACCACTCCACACATCACAAATATATGGAGACACACATACACACACACACACACATACACACACACACACACACACACACACACACACACACACACACACACACACACACACACACACACGTGAGAAATTCAAAGCTTTTGTCCATGGTGTTGAGGAAACTTAATGAAACCTTTTTCTTAATAGTTTCCATGTTTAGTTATGCACAAGTTTAGGTTTACTGCCCCAGAAGTATGAATACATTTTAGACCTACACTCTGGTACAGAATGCATATATCCCCTGACTTCAGTTCAAGCCAAGAGAACAAATCAGCTTGCAGAAAATCACTGCTGGAGTTGTTGCGTTTCTGAAAGGATGCTTCTCCTCTGGATCTGTGGTCTTGTCCACTATAAAAACAAACCTGAGATTCCTGGGTGTATTGCACCTGCAGCTCTCTGGTGCTGCCTTGTTTCTGTGAACATTCTATAGAGGACCTGCAGCTCTCTGGTGCTGCCTTGTTTCTGTGAATGTTCTGTAGAGGACCTGTAGCTCTCTGGTGCTGCCTTGTTTCTGTGAACGTTCTATAGAGGACCTGCAGCTCTCTGGTGCTGCCTTGTTTCTGTGAACGTTCTATAGAGGACCTGCAGCTCTCTGGTGCTGCCTTGTTTCTGTGAACATTCTATAGAGGACCTGCAGCTCTCTGGTGCTGCCTTGTTTCTGTGAACGTTCTGTAGAGGACCTGCAGCTCTCTGGTGCTGCCTTGTTTCTGTGAATGTTCTGTAGAGGACCTGCAGCTCTCTGGTGCTGCCTTGTTTCTGTGAATGTTTTGTAGAGGACCTGCAGCTCTCTGGTGCTGCCTTGTTTCTGTGAACATTCTATAGAGGACCTGCAGCTCTCTGGTGCTGCCTTGTTTCTGTGAACATTCTATAGAGGACCTGCAGCTCTCTGGTGCTGCCTTGTTTCTGTGAACGTTCTATAGAGGACCTGCAGCTCTCTGGTGCTGCCTTGTTTCTGTGAACGTTCTATAGAGGACCTGCAGCTCTCTGGTGCTGCCTTGTTTCTGTGAACATTCTATAGAGGACCTGCAGCTCTCTGGTGCTGCCTTGTTTCTGTGAATGTTCTATAGAGGACCTGCAGCTCTCTGGTGCTGCCTTGTTTCTGTGAATGTTCTATAGAGGACCTGCAGCTCTCTGGTGCTGCCTTGTTTCTGTGAACGTTCTATAGAGGACCTGCAGCTCTCTGGTGCTGCCTTGTTTCTGTGAATGTTCTGTAGAGGACCTTCAGCTCTCTGGTGCTGCCTTGTTTCTGTGAATGTTCTATAGAGGACCTGCAGCTCTCTGGTGCTGCCTTGTTTCTGTGAACATTCTATAGAGGACCTGCAGCTCTCTGGTGCTGCCTTGTTTCTGTGAATGTTCTATACAGGACCTGCAGCTCTCTGGTGCTGCCTTGTTTCTGTGAACATTCTATAGAGGACCTGCAGCTCTCTGGTGCTGCCTTGTTTCTGTGAACGTTCTATAGAGGACCTGCAACTCTCTGGTGCTGCCTTGTTTCTGTGAACGTTCTATAGAGGACCTGCAGCTCTCTGGTGCTGCCTTGTTTCTGTGAACGTTCTATAGAGGACCTGCAGCTCTCTGGTGCTGCCTTGTTTCTGTGAACGTTCTATAGAGGACCTGCAGCTCTCTGGTGCTGCCTTGTTTCTGTGAACGTTCTATAGAGGACCTGCAGCTCTCTGGTGCTGCCTTGTTTCTGTGAATGTTCTATAGAGGACCTGCAGCTCTCTGGTGCTGCCTTGTTTCTGTGAATGTTCTATAGAGGACCTGCAGCTCTCTGGTGCTGCCTTGTTTCTGTGAACGTTCTATAGAGGACCTGCAGCTCTCTGGTGCTGCCTTGTTTCTGTGAACGTTCTATAGAGGACCTGCAGCTCTCTGGTGCTGCCTTGTTTCTGTGAATGTTCTATAGAGGACCTGCAGCTCTCTGGTGCTGCCTTGTTTCTGTGAATGTTCTATAGAGGACCTGCAGCTCTCTGGTGCTGCCTTGTTTCTGTGAACATTCTATAGAGGACCTGCAGCTCTCTGGTGCTGCCTTGTTTCTGTGAACGTTCTATAGAGGACCTGCAGCTCTCTGGTGCTGCCTTGTTTCTGTGAACATTCTATAGAGGACCTGCAGCTCTCTGGTGCTGCCTTGTTTCTGTGAACGTTCTATAGAGGACCTGCAGCTCTCTGGTGCTGCCTTTTTCTGTGAACGTTCTATAGAGGACCTGCAGCTCTCTGGTGCTGCCTTGTTTCTGTGAACGTTCTATAGAGGACCTGCAGCTCTCTGGTGCTGCCTTGTTTCTGTGAACGTTCTATAGAGGACCTGCAGCTCTCTGGTGCTGCCTTGTTTCTGTGAACGTTCTATAGAGGACCTGCAGCTCTCTGGTGCTGCCTTGTTTCTGTGAACGTTCTATAGAGGACCTGCAGCTCTCTGGTGCCGCCTTGTTTCTGTGAACGTTCTATAGAGGACCTGCAGCTCTCTGGTGCTGCCTTGTTTCTGTGAACGTTCTATAGATGTCCATGTTTAACACATTTGATTTTGACATGGTTCTCTTTGGTGCATTTTTTTTTGCTACTTCCTTACCCCCCTTGATTTTACCAACAAGTGAAACAGCTGAAGAAAGTCTCATTTCCAGTGATAAGTCCTTTGGATGGCTGTTTATTTGTAAGGGCCACATTTCCTCCTGCCATACCCAATTTCTTCTCATTTACTAGGCACATTTACCCTCTTTCTTCACTCTTCTGACTACACTGGTAGTCAAATTCCTAGATGTAAATGGCTTGCCTACAGACAAAAACCATGCCATCATGTAATGCACTCTTTTCAGACACGTTTTGCACAATTCAGTGACTGGGTCACCACCACAAATGTGGTCCAGCTGGACTTTGCCAAGGCCTTTGTCAGTTATACTACAGTGACTGGGTCATCTCCATGAATGTGGTCCAGCTGGACTTTGCTGAAACCATTGTCAGTTATACTACAAAGGATGCTGGCAGAGAAACTAAGTAACACAGGGCTGGGGCCCAGGATTATAAGGTGGACAAAGTATTGTTTGACAGCCAGGAGCCAGTGGTGACAGGAGGAGAATTCCTACTGAGAAGCCAGTGACCAGAGATGGTCAGTACCAGGGCTGACTCAGTGACCAGTGATGGTCAGCACCAGGGCTGACTCAGTGACTAGTGATGGTCAGTACCAGGGCTGACTCTGTGACCAGTGATGGTCAGCACCAGGGCTGACTCTGGTCACTGTTCCTATATTCAGTCTTGCCAGTTGTGTAAACAGCAAGCATCTCCTGTCTGCAGAGGACTCCAGACTTGGGATAGTAATCATGGAACAAGGAAGCAGCCTTCAGCATGACATGGCAAAGCTAACACATAGAGAAGACAGTTTTTAGCTCAGATTCACTGCAAAGAAGAACACAGTCATGCAGACTTGGCTTCAGATCTGGACCAAAGAGCTTCAGTGTAGTTATACAGAAGTGTATGTGGAGAAAATATTGATCACTCAATGTTACACCAACGTCATTCATGCAACAGGGGGTAGGAAAACAAAAGTCAACAGGATACAGGGCTGAGAAATGTGTGCTAGATTGGGGGGCACATGTTGATATTCCAACATGCAGGCTGCAGTTAGGGCCTTTTATGGAATACCATGTGTTCTTCTGGAGAGATATGCACAGTGAGCTGTGCGGGGGGTGGGGGACAGATGGATGAAGAATAAAGGACAGCACTGGGCATTTGCACTTTGGGAGAGGGAAGGAACATAACAGAGGGCAAGTGGGGTGGTCTTTCAAAGGAATGACAGATGGAGGAAACAAAAGTGCAAGAGGAAAGTAGAATCTTCAGGTCCGACTTTAGGCATTACCTTTTTATGAAGAGCAGTTGGCTCATGGAGCAGTCTAAGTACATGTTGACAGAGGGAACCAAGGCCATTTGTATGTGGCAAAGATATGAAGATAGAAATAGCAGGAAGATGAAGCTAGCAGCAACATCTGGGCACATTCAGCACAGCCACACATCAACCTTTTCACAAAGCTCTATCAGAATACTCAGAAGAAATTTAACCATCAGCTGTAGTTGTCTGATGATGGATCAGCAATGAATTCATCAAAGCATCCCCATAGAAAGCACAATACAAAGAAAGTCTTAACATTTACATAAAACAGATTTTTTTTCTGAAGGCAGGGAAATGGTAGTTGATCAAATTCCCCTGCATTCTCTCACAGTAGTAACAAACACTGGGGTGACTGAACATACAAGAAATGGTAACCATCTGTGTCTGTCTCATCAAAAACACAATCATAACTTGAGCATTTGTACACAGTAACTGCAATGTTTACCTTACTTTGAAATTTGCAATAAAACGTAACTGTTTAAAAACAGCTTGCTTTTTATAATTCAAGGGTCTTGATATATGAGTGATAAATCCATTGTCATGTCACACAGCTATCTGTTGCACTCTGTAACTACTGCACAATACCAACATTAGTCATGTCCGCACAGAGACTGCCTGTCATAAATCTGACTAAGTGCATAGGGTGACTGCATGGGGTGCAGATTATGTATGAGAGGGTGACTGCATGGGGCACAGATTAAGTATGTAGGGGTGACTGCATGGGGTACAGATTAAATATGTAGGGGTGACTGCATGGGGTGCAGATTAAGTATGTAGGGGAGACTACATGGAGTGCAAATTACTTATGTAGGGGTTAATGCTTGGGGTGCAGATTAAATGCGTAGGGGTGACTACATGAGGTGCAAATTACTTATGTAGGGGAGACTGCGTGGGGTGCAAATTAGGTATGTAGGAGTGATTGCATGGGGTGCAAATTAAGTATGTAGGGAGTGACTACATGGGCTGCAGATTAAATATTTAGGAGTGATTACATGGAATGTAGATTAAATATGTAGGGGTGACTACATGGGTGCAGATTAAGTATGTAGAGGGGATTACGTGGGGTGCAGATTAAGTATGTAGTGGTGATTACATGGGGTGCAGATTACGTAAGTAGGGGTGACTACATGGGGTGTAGATTATATATGTAGGGGGTGACTCCATGGTGTGCAGATTAAGTATGTAGGGGGTGCAGATTAAGTATGTATGGGTGACTGCCTTACCAGGTTACTCATTCTACCATACTTTCAGACTGCAAACGGAGGGGGCTACAAAGCCAAAGGAAATGGAGTTTCAATATTTATCAAAGACATACACACCTCCAGGCTGGTAAAAAAGTATGACACACAGGAGACACTCCAAGTACAGTTACCTGTTGACAAAACACCTATTCAAATCATAGCTAGCTACAGACCCTCGACCATGACTCAGGACACCCACTCCACCTATCTGGACTTACTTGAATCCATTAAGATTCAACCCTCTACCCTGATCCTGAGTGACTTTACCCAACCATAGACTGGAAGACCTATTCTAGCCCAAACATGAACGCCCAGAGATTCCTCAACTTCGTCAATGCCAATGCATTGCATCAGCTGGTTGACACCCCCACAAGAGGTGAAAATATCCTGGACCTGGTACTAACCACTTCTACAGTGTCATCTCCCTTGGTAAGATCTGACCATAATGCAATCACTTTCAAAGTCACTATCTCCCCCTGAATCCACCCCCCCCATCAGGGTCAAACAAAGAAACTTTTGCAAAGCTGACTACAATCTCTAGGTATAAGCAGTTTCACAGCCACTGTCCCTTTAGTTGGAACTAGCTCTAATGTCCAAGCCTACACCGAAAAAGCTATATGAGCACCTACATAGCTGTATGGACTCAACAATACCTGATAGGACCAAATCATCTTCCCCAAGGAGGAGTAAACCTGTCTGGTGAAAAGCATCACTAAAACACTGTATAATAAAAGGAAACAATTGCTGCCCAGGACCAAGAAGGATCAGGTGCAATGTTGGATGCAAGCTCTCCTTTGTCTGAACAAGCAAATAAGGTCACTGGTGAAATCCTCTAAGGCTAACTTCGAGTCCAGATTGGTCACATCCACTAAGGACAATCACAAGGCCTTCTTCAGTCTCAAAGGTAACACCCAAGTCTGCGCTGAACTGGTGGTCAATAACACCGCATACACAAATGCCATGGATATCGCCAACCTTCAGGCAGACAGGTTCAGTGAAAACTTCACCCCCCTGTCCCACCATCAATAAACCAGGACATCCCCAGTACCTGCCCCCCTTCCCTCATCACCAGGGGGCAGGTCCTTAATGCCCTCTCAAAGGCAAAAATATACAGTCTCCATGGGACCTGACAGCATCCCTGGCTGTGTCCTACATGAACTCAGGCATGAGCGCTCATCTCCATTAGACCCTATTCAACCAAAGCCTGAGCACTGGCTTTGTCCCAGAATGGAGGTCATCTCCATTAGACCCCTATTCAACCAAAGCCTGAACACTGGCTTTGTCCTAGCCAAATGGAGGATAGCCACTGTTATCCCTCTTTATAAAAGTGGTGCGGCCACTGACTCAGGCAGTTATAGGGTCATCAGCCTAACTAGCCTGATATGCAAGGCCATGGCAGACATTATCATGGACCTTATAAACAAGGACACTGGCAACATCCAAACACTTGATCCCACACAGTTTCATTTTGTTGAAGGGAGATCATGCCTGCTACACTTGGATGAATATTTTTGAAACAGTCACCAAAGCCATGGACGAGGGGAAGACAGTGTACACCACCTACCTCCTTGACCTAGCCAAAGTCCTCAACACATTTCCCCACTTGGGCGTAATAGTTAAACTCTCCCAGCTAGGCATCAACCCATATATTACCAGATAGGTAGCTAACTGGCTCACTGACAGAACCCACTCAGTCAAAACAGGGAAAGCCACCTCCAGTAGTAGACCAATAATGGATAGTGTACCCCAAATATCAGTCTTGGAGCCTCTACTGTTTGAGATATACTTTTCTGAGGTGCAAGTCAAAACCAGTGGTCTGTGACTGACAAAGTTTGCAGATGACTGCAAGCTGGGTGCTGTCTTAAATTCTCCTAGTGATGTGAACATCCTCAAACAGGGCCTTAGCCAAACTAATGACTGGTCCCAGAAGCATGACCTCAAACTGAGTGCCAAGAAAATTCATTGTTTTCCCCTTAGGGAAAATGGTGTCCCCACCAATTATCACATTAATAACCTACTAAGCATGCAATCAGTCACTACGGACTTGGGCACCCAGGTTAACTGCTACCTCAGTTTTGATCACCACGTTGCATCCATTGTACAGAAGGCTTTCTACACAGCCCTCCTCATAAGTTAAGGGTATTTCATACAGGAACAAGGAGGTCATAACATCCCTGTACTCCTCCCTTATCAGATGTGTTATCAAGTACAAAGCCCCTTTCAGAATGTTCCTTGCCAAGCACATGCAGAAGATGGAGAGACCACAGAGGTTCTTGACCAAGAAAATACAGGGTCACAAAAACTTATTCTATACAATTAGGCTAAAAGCCATGTCCTCTACTCAGTCTCATACAAACTGGTCAAAGGTCACCTATGTCTGGCATACAAGGCCATCTTAGACAAAATCCACTAATGCAACCCACACGTAAGGCCTCAACCTGGTCTCTGACATTAATAGAACTTGTTGGTGGGATAGATTTCTGTCCCAAAGACTCCCCCAACTGTGGAATACACTCCCTCTCCATGTCAAGCAGGGTACCTCAATAGCCCTCTTTAAGAGGAACCTGGCTGACTGGGAAACAGAAAATAAACCACTGGGATCCCACCAATGTCCCAGCTGGACAGGGGAAACAGGTTTAGAGTTGTTCAAAAAGTTGTTCATAAATTAGTGCTAAGCTAACTGCTCTTGTAAGCCATTTTAAGCCTAGTCAATTATCCCTTGTGAGAATCAAACCCTGCACTTTGTGTTTGTAAGGCAAACACCTTAACCATTAGGCCACCCTCCCAACCTAGGTGCTCACTTTGTGGGAATTTGGGTGAAATTCTTGGCTAGGCTTATAAGGGTCTCCTAGCCAACATCCTAGTATCATCCTATGAACCCATGGATGACTGCATGGGGTACAGATTAGGTACATAGGGGATGTTTGCATGGGGTGCAGATTAGGTATGTGGGGGATGGCTGCATGGAGTGCATTAGGTATGTAGGGGATGACTGCATAGGGTGCAGATTTGATACATACAGGCTGATTGCATGGGGTGCAGATTAGGTACATAGGGAGTGGCTGCATGGGGTGCAGATGACGTATGTAGGGGATGAGTGCATGGGGTGCAGATGAGATATGTAGGGGATGATTACATGGGGTGCAGATTAAGTATGTAAAGGATGGCTGCATGTGGTGCAGATTAGGCACCTAGGGGATGACAGCAGTGGGTGTAGATTAGGTATGTAGGGAGTGACTGCATGGGGTGCAGATTAAGTACATAGGAGATAACTCCATGGGGTGCAGATTAGGTACATTGAGGTGACTGCATGGGGGTAGATTAGGTATGTAGGTGATGACTGCATGGGAGTGCAGATAAGATATGTAGGAGACGACTACACTGGGTGCAAATTAGGTATACAGGGGACGACTACATGAGGTGCAGATTAGGTACGTAGGGGATGGCTGCATGGAGTGCAGATTAGTTATCTAGGGGGTGACTGTATGGGTGCAGAATAGGTAAGTAGGGGATGACAGCATGGGGGAGGTTATGTATGTAGGGGATGAATGTATAGGGTGCAGATTAGGCATGTAGGGGATGACTGCATGGAATGCAGGTTAGGTATGTAGGGGATGACTGCATGGGGTGCATATTTGTTACATAAAGGATCACTGCATAGAATAGCTACTTAGGGGATGGCAGCAAGGGGTGCAGACTAGGTATGTAGGGGATGAGTAGGGGATGACTGCATGGGGTGCAGATTATGTATGAAAGGGACGACTGCATGGGGTGCAGATTAGGTATGCATGGAATGACTGCATTAGGTGCAGATTTTGTACGTAGGGGATGACTGCATGGAGTGTGCATTAAGTATATAGGGGATGAATGCATGGGGTGCAGATTAGGCATGCAGAGGATGACTGCATGGGGTGGAGGTTAGGTATGTAGGGAATGACTACATGAGGTGCATATTAGTTACATACAGGATGGGGTGTAGAATAGCTATGTAGGGGATGGCTGCAAGAGGTGCAGTATAGATATGTTGGGGATGGCTGCAAGGGGTGCAGATTTGGCATGTATAGGATGGCTGCATGGAGTGCAGGTTAGGGAGGTAGGGGATACCTGCATGAGGTGTATATCTGGTATGTAGAGGATGGCTGTATGGGGTCCAGATTAGGTATGAAGGGGATGAGTGCATTGGGAGATTAGGTACATAGGGAAAGACTGCATCGAGTGCAGATTAGGTACATAGAGGATGACTGCAAGGGGTGCAGATAAGGTAAACAGGGGAAGGCTGCATGGGGTGCAGATAAATGTAGAGGATGACTGCATGGGGTGCAGATTAGGTATGTAGGGGATTACTTCATGGGGTGCTGGTTAGGTATGTAGGGGATAGATGCAAGGGGTGCAGATTAGGTAGGTAGGGGATGGCTGCATGGGGGTGCAGATTAGCTGTGTAGGGGATTACTGAATGGAGTGCAGATTAGGTATGTGGAGGATGGCTGCATGGGGTGTAGATTAGGTATGTAGGGATGGCTGCATGGAATGCAGATTAGGTACATATGGAATGACTGCATGGGGTGCAGATTAAGTATTTAGGAGATGACTGCATGGGGTTCAGATTAGGTATGTATAGGATGACAGCATGATGTGCACATTAGGTATGTAGGGGATAACTGCATGTGGTGCAGATTAGGTATGTAGGGGATGACAAAATGGGATGCAAATTAGGTACATAGGGGATGACTGCATGGGGAGCAGATTAGGTATGTATAGGATGGATGCATGGGATGCACATTAAGTATGTAGGGATGGCTGCATCGGGTGCACATTAGGTACATAGAGAATGGCTGCATGAGGTGCAAATTAGGGATTTAGGTGATGACAGCATGGGGTGCAGATTAGTTATTTATAGGATGATTGCATGGGGTGCAGATTAGGTATGTACAAAATGGCTGTATGGGGTGGAGATTATGTTAGTAGGGGGTTGACTGTATGGGGTGCGTAATAAGGTATTTTTGGGATGACTGCAAGTGGTGCAGATCATGTGCATAGGGGATGGCTGCATGGGGTGCATATTAGGTACATAGGAGTTTGCTGCATGGGATGGTTGCATGGGGTGCAGATTAGGTATGTAGGGGATGACTAACTGGGGTGCAGATTAAGTATGTAGTGGATGGCTACATGGGGTGCAGATTAGGTAAGTAGGGGATGACTGAAAGGGGGAAGATTAGGTATGCAGGCAATGGCTGCATGGGGTGCAGATTAGGTATATAGGGGATGGCTGCATGGGGGACAGATTAGGTACATATCAGATGGCTGTATAGGATGACTGCATGGTGTGCAGAATAGCTATGTAAAGGATGGCTGCATGGGGTGCAGATTAAGTATGCAGAAAATGACTGCATGGTGTGCATATTAGGTATATAGGGGATGGGTGCATGGAGTGCAAATTAGGTATGTAGGGGATGACTGCATGGGGTGCTGATTAGATATGAAGGGGTGACTGCATGGGGTATAGATTAGATACATAGGGGATGACTGCATGGGGTGCAGATTAGGTATGTCAGGGAAGACTGCAAGGGGTGCATATTAGGTACATTGGGGATGGCCACATGGGGTGCAGATTAAGTATGTAGGGGATGGCTGCATGGAGTGAACATAAGGTATGTAGGGTGTGACTGCATGGGGTGCATATTAGGTATGTAGTGGATGACTGCATGGTGTGCAGATTAGATAAATAGGGGATGACTGCATGGGGTGCAGATTGTGTACATAGGGGATGACTGCATGGGGTGCAGATTCCATATTTAGGGGATGGCTGCATGGGTTCAGATCAGGTATGAAGGGGATGACTACATGCGGTGCAGATTAGATATGTAGGGGATTAGTGCATAGGGTGCAGATTAGGTATGTAGGGGATGAATGCTTGGGGTACAGATTAGTTATGTAGGGGATGACTGCATCTGGTGCAGACTAGGTATGTACCGGTGAATAGGGGAGAATTGCATGGGGTGCAGATTACATATAAAGGGGATGACTGCATGGGGTGCAGATTTGGTATGTAGGGGATGGTTGCATGGGGTTCAGATTTGGTATGTATGGGATGACTGCATGGGGTGCACACTAAGTATGTAGGGAATGACTGCATGGGGTGCAAATTAGGTATCTAGGGGATGACTGCATAGGTGCAGATTAGGTATGTAGGGGATGGCTGAATGGTGTGCAAATTATTTATGTAGGCAATGACGACATGGTGTGCAGATTAGGTAGGCAGGGGATGACTGCATGGAGTGCACATTACGTATGTAGGGGATGGCTGCATGGGGTGCAGATTAGGTATCTGGAGAGGACTTCATGGGGTGCAGATTAGGTAAGTAGCAGATGACTGTATAGGGTGCAGATTATATACATAGCTGATGACTGTGTGGGGTGCGGATTAAGTATGTAGGGGATGACTGCACAGGGTGAAGATTAGGTAGGTAGGGGATGACTGCATCTGGTGCAGGTTAGATATGTAGGGATGTCTGCATGGTGTGCAGATTAAGTGTATAGGAGATGACTGCATGGGGTGCAAATGAGGCATGTATGGGATGGCTGCATGGGGTGCAGACTAGATATGTAGGGGAAGGCTGCATGGGTGCAGATTAGGAATGTAGGGGATGACTGCCTGGGATGCATATTAGGTACATAAGGGATGACTGCATGGGGTGCATATTAGGTATGTATAGAATGGATGCATGGGGTGCACATTAAGTATGTAGGGATGGCTACATGAAGTGCAAATTAGGTATTCAGGGGATGAAAGCATGGGGTGCAGATTAGGTATGTATACCATGATTGCATGGGGTGCAGATTAGATATGCAAAGGAAGGCTGTATGGGGTGGAGATAACGTTAGTAGGAGTTGACTGTATGGGGTGCATATTAGGTATGACTGGGATGACTGGATGTGGTGAAGATCATGTACATAGGGGATGGCTGCATGGGTGCAGATTAGGTATGTAGTGGATGGCTACATGGGGTGCAGATTAGGTACATAGGGGATGACTGAAAAGTGGCAAATTTGGTATGCAGGCAATGGCTGCATGGGGTGCAGATTAGGTATGTAGGGGATGGCTGCATTGGGTGCAGACTAGGTACTGTACATAGGGGAAGACTGCATCGAGTGCAGATTAGGTACATAGAGGATGACTGCATGGAGTGCAGACAAGGTATGCAGGGGATGGCTGCACTGAGTGCAGATTAGGAATGTAGGGGATGATTGCATGGGGTCTACATTAGGTACATAGGGGATTACTTCATGGGGTGCAGATTATGCACCCAGTGGATGACTTCATGGGGAGCAGGTTTGGTTATTAGGGGATGACTACGCGGGGTGCGTATTAGTTACATACAGGATGATTGCATGGGGTGCAGATCAGGGGATTGCTGCAAGGGGTGCAGATTAGATATGTAGGGGATGGCTGCATGGGGTGCAGATTAGATATATAGGGGATGGTTGCATGAGGTGCAAATTATGTATTTAAGGGATGACAACATGGTGTGCAAATTAGGTATGAATAGGATGACTGCATGAGGTGCAGATTAGGCATGTAAAGTATGGCTGTATGGGGTGGAGATTAGGTTAGTAGTGGATGACTGTAAGGGGTGCATACTAGGTATAATTGGGATGACTGCATATGTGGCAGATCAGGTACATAGAGGATGGCTGCATAGGTGCAGATTAGGTACATAGGGGATGGTTGTTTGAGGTGCAGATTAGGTCTGTAGGGGATGACAGCATGGAGTCCATATTAGGTATGGTTTGGGTACAGATTAGGTATGTAGGGGATGGCTGCATGGTGTGTAGATTAGGTATGTAAGGGACGACTACACAGGGTGCAGAATAGATATGTAGGGGATAAATGCATGGTGTGCAGATTAGGCATATAGTTGATAGCTGCAGGGGGTGCAGATTAGATATATAGGTGATGACCCCATGATGTGTAGATTAGGTATGTAGGGGATGACTACAAAGGGTGCAAATAGGTATGTAGGGGATGAATACATGGGTGCAGACTAGGTATGTAGGGGATGACTGCATGGGGTGCATATTAAGTATGTAAAGGTAGGGAAAATGGTGTCCCTACTAATTACCACATTAATAACGTGCTAAGCATGCAATCAGTCACTACGGACTTGGGCACCCAGGCTAACTGCAACCACAGTTTTGACCACCACGTTGCATCCATTGTACAGAAGGCTTTCTACACAGCCCTCCTCATAAGGTAAGGGTATTTCATACAGGAAGAAGGAGGTCATAACATCCCTGTACTCCTCCCTTATCAGACGTGGTATCGAGTACAATGCCCCCTTCAGAATGTACCTTGCCAAGCACATGCAGAAGATGGAGAGACAACAGAGGTTCTTGACCAAGAAAATACAGGGTCTCAGCAACCTATTCTATACAATTAGACTGAAAGCCCTGTCCTCTACTCAGTCTCATACAAACTGGTCAGAGGTCACCTGTGTCTGGCACACAAGGCCATCTTAGACAAAATCCACTAATGCAACCCACACGTAAGGCCTCAACCTGGTCTCTGACATTAATAGAACTTGTTGGTGGGATAGATTTATGTCCCAAAGACTCCCCCAACTGTGGAATACACTCCCTCTCCATGTCAAGCAGGGTACCTCAATAGCCCTCTTTAAGAGGAACCTGGCTGCCTGGATGGGAAACAGAAAATACACCACTGGGATCCCACCAGTGTCCCAGCTGGACAGGGGAAACAGGTGCTCACTTTGTGGGAACATGGGTGAAATTCTTGGCTAGGCATATAAGGTCTCCTAGCCAACATCCTAGTATCATCCTATGAACCTATGGATGACTGCATGGGGTGCAGATTAGGTACATAGGGGATGTTTGCATGGGGTGCAGATTAGGTATGTGGGGGATGGCTGCATGGGGTGCATTAGGTATGTAGGGGATGACTGCATGGGGTGCAGATTTGATATATTCAGGCTGACTGCATGGGGTGCAGATTAGGTACATAGGGAATGGCTGCATGGGATGCAGATGAGGTATGTAGGGGATGAGTGCATGGGGTGCAGATTAGGTATGTAGGGGATGACTGCATGGGGTGCATATTAAGTATGTAAAGGATGGCTGCATGTGGTGCAGATTAGGTTCCTAGGGGATGACAGCAGTAGGTGTAGATTAGGTATGTAGGGGATGACTGCATGGGGTGCAGATTAAGTACATAGGGGATAACTCCATGGGATGCAGATTAGGTACATTGAGGTGACTGCATGGGGATAGATTAGGTATGTAGGTGATGACTCAAAAAGGGGGTCTCATTTTTTTACAAACCCCTTTTTGGTCAGGGAAAAAAAGGCCCCCCCCCCCCCCCCCCCCCCCCCCCCCCCCCCCCCCCCCCCCCCCCCCCCCCCCCCCCCCCCACCTGTTTGGGGGTTTTTCCCCAAAACAAAACAAAAAAGGGGGGGCCCAAAAACCCCCCTTTTAAAGGAAAAATCCAAAAATTTTTTAAAAAATGGGCAAAAACCCCCCACGTTAAAAGGGGGCCTTTTTTTTTCCCAAAAAACCGGGGGTTTTTTTTTTTTTTTTTTTTTTTTTTTTTTTTTTTTTTTTTTTTTTTTTTTTTTTTTTTTTTTTTTTTTTTTTTTTTTTTTTTTTTTTTTTTTTTTTTTTTTTTTTTTTTTTTTTTTTTTTTTTTTTTTTTTTTTTTTTTTTTTTTTTTTTTTTTTTTTTTTTTTTTTTTTTTTTTTTTTTTTTTTTTTTTTTTTTTTTTTTTTTTTTTTTTTTTTTTTTTTTTTTTTTTTTTTTTTTTTTTTTTTTTTTTTTTTTTTTTTTTTTTTTTTTTTTTTTTTTTTTTTTTTTTTTTTTTTTTTTTTTTTTTTTTTTTTTTTTTTTTTTTTTTTTTTTTTTTTTTTTTTTTTTTTTTTTTTTTTTTTTTTTTTTTTTTTTTTTTTTTTTTTTTTTTTTTTTTTTTTTTTTTTTTTTTTTTTTTTTTTTTTTTTTTTTTTTTTTTTTTTTTTTTTTTTCCCCCCCCCCCCCCCCCCCCCCCCCCCCCCCCCCCCCCCCCCCCCCCCCCCCCCCCCCCCCCCCCCCCCCCCCCCCCCCCCCCCCCCCCCCCCCCCCCCCCCCCCCCCCCCCCCCCCCCCCCCCCCCCCCCCCCCCCCCCCCCCCCCCCCCCCCCCCCCCCCCCCTTAATTAATGGATGTGGGGGAATTTATAAAGCTCATGGGTCAAATTTTGGGTAAGGGGAAGAAAAGGGGGGTGCGATTGGAGGGGAAAACCCAAAAATTTCATGGGGTCCAATTGGGTGCAAAAACGGGGGGTTTGGGGAACTTTTGGGGGTTGTTTTTGGGGGGTGCATTTTAGGTTTGGGGGAACTTGTTAAATTAGAAAGGGGGATTGCATGGGGTGAAATTTTAGGTACATGGGTTTTGCATGGGGTCAGTTTAAAATTATTGGGATGGTTGATGGGGTGCGATTAGGTATGTGGGGGGTAATGGGGTGCAGATTGTTATTAGGGAGGGAAAGGGGGTGCAGTTAGGAAATGGGGGATGCGGGGGAAAAGGAAGGGGATTAGGGGAGAAGGAAGGGGGGGTGATGGGTGCAGTAATTATTAAAAGGAGGGCTGCATGGGGAAGGTTTGGGGACATTCAGTTTTGGTTGTAGGGATGACTGCAGGGGTGCAAAAAATATGAGGATGCCAGGGGGTGCAATTAGGTACGGGTGACTCATGGGGAAATTAGGTATGGGTAGGGGAAAATAAAAATTGGAAATTAGGGTATTTTGGGGGGAACTGATGGGTAAATTTTGGGAGAGGGAGGGCGCATGGTGCAATTATAAGGATGACTGATGGGTGCAATTAAGTAGGGATGCGATGGGGGTTAGTATGAGGGGGATGCATGGGGTGCAATTGGGATAGGGATGACTCAGGGGGTGCAGATTAGGTATTAGGAGACTAAAAGGGGTGCAAATTTGTACTTTTGGGGAACGGGGGTAGATTGTATTGGGGGAGGGCTGAAAGGGTAAAATAGGTAGTGGGGGGTTACGCATGGGGTGCAATTAGTATGTAGGGATCTGCATGGGTGAAATTTAAATATGGAGATAATGCATGGGGTGAAAATTTGGTTTTAGGGAGGGCTCATGGGTGCAATAAAATGGGAGGGAGGGTCAGTTTAGGATGTAGGGATGCTCTGGGTAAATTAGGTAAAAAAGGGATGATAGGGGTGAATTAGGAGTAAAATGATAGGGGTGAAATTAGGTATGGGGAGGGCCTGGGGCTTGGGTATGGGGAAAAACGGGGGTGCAGATTGGGAGGGGTTTAGGGGTGAATGGGGAGGGAAGGGGTTATGGGGGAGTTTCATTAAGGATACTGATGGGTGAATTGGTATGAGGGATGGTGGGGTCAGATATTGATGGGGGGATGGTGCATGGGGGCTTTTTGGGTATAGGAGGCATGGGGTCAATTTTTTAGGGATGTGCGGGGGGTGCGATTATTGGGGATAAGGGGTGCAATTGGGGTTGGGGATGGCTCATGGGTGCATTTAGGGTAGTGGGGGGGCTGAAAGGAAATTGGGGGTAGAGGAATGGATGGCTGCATGGGGTGCAGATTAAGTATGCAGAAAATGACTACATGGTGTGCATATTAGGAATATAGGGTATGGGTGCATGGAGTGCAAATTAGGTATCTCGGGGATGACTGCATAGTGTGCAGATTTGGGATGTAGGGGATGACTGCATGGGGTGCAAATTAGGTATGTAGAGGATGACTGCATGGGGTGCAGATTAAGTATGCAAGGGATGACTGTATGGGGTGCTGATTAGATATGAAGGGGTGACTGCATGGGGTACAAATTAGATACATAGGGGATGACTGCATGGGGTGCAGATTAGGTACGCTTGTCAGGAAGACACAAAGGAGGTGCATATTGGGAAGTACATTGGGGATGGCCACATGGGGTGCAGATTAAGTATGTAGGGATGGCTGCATGGGATGAACATAAGGTATGTAGGGTGTGACTGCATGGGGTGCATATTAGGTATGTAGAGGTGACTGCATGGTGTGCAGATTAGATAAATAGAGGATAACTGCATGGGGTGCAGATTGTGTACATAGGGGATGACTGCATGGGGTGCAGATTCCATATTTAGGGGATGGCTGCATGGGTTCAGATCAGGTATGTAGGGGATGACTACATGCAGTGCAGATTAGGTATGTAGGGGATGAATGCGTAGAGTGCAGATTAGTTATGTAGGGTATGATTGTATATGGTGCAGGTTAGGTATGTAGGGGATGACTGCTTGGGGTACAGATTAGTTATGTAAGGGATGACTGCATCTGGTGGAGACTAGGTATGTACCGGTGAATAGGGAGGATGCATGGGAGTTACAGATTACATATAAAGGGGATGACTGCATGGGGTGCAGATTTGGTATGTAGGGGATGGTTGCATGGGGTTCAGATTTGGTATGTATGGGATGACTGCATGGGGTGCACATTAAGTATGTAGGGAATGACTGCATGGGGTGCAAATTAGGTATCTAGGGGATGACTGCATAGGTGCAGATTAGGTATGTAGGGGATGACAGAAAGGGGTGCAAATTATGGATATAGGAAATGGCTGCATGGGATGCATCAGCTATGTAGGGGATGGCTGAATGGTGTGCAAATTATGTATGTAGGGAATGGCGACATGGTGTTCAGATTAGATAGGCAGGGGATGACTGCATGGAGTGCACATTACGTATGTAGGGGATGGCTGCATGGGGTGCAGATTAGGTATCTGGAGGGGATTGCATGGGGTGCAGATTAGGTATGGAGGGAATGACTTCATGGGGTGCAGATTAGGTAAGTAGCAGATGACTGTATAGGGTGCAGATTATGTACATAGCTGATGACTGTGTGGGATGCAGATTAATTATGTAGGGGATGACTGCACAGGGTGAAGATTGGGTAGGTAGGGGATGACTGCATCTGGTGCAGGTTAGATATGTAGGGATGTCTGCATGGTGTGCAGATTAAGTATATAGGAGATTACTGCATGGGGTGCAAATGAGGCATGTAGGGGATGGTTGCATGGGGTGCAGACTAGATATGTAGGGAAAGGCTGCATGGGTACAGATTAGGAATGTAGGGGATGACTGCCTGGGATGCATATTAGGTACATAAGGGATGACTGCATGGGGTGCAGATTAGGTATGTATAGAATGGATGCATGGGGTGCACATTAAGTATGTAGGGATGGCTACATGAGGTGCAAATTAGGTATTTAGGGGATGAAAGCATGGGGTGCGGATTAGGTATGTATACCATTATTGCATGGGGTGCAGATTAGTTATGCAAAGGAAGGCTGTATGGGGTGGAGATAACATTAGTAGGAGTTGACTGTATGGGGTGCATATTAGGTATGACTGGGATGACTGGATGTGGTGCAGATCATGTACATAGGGGATGGCTGCATGGGGTGCAGATTAGGTATGTAGTGGATGGCTACATGAGGTGCAGATTAGGTACGTAGGGGATGACTGAAAAGGGGCAAATTTGGTATGCAGGCAATGGCTGCATGGGGTGCAGATTAGGCATGTAGGGGATGGCTGCATTGGGTGCAGACTAGGTACTGTACATAGGGGAAGACTGCATCAAGTGCAGATTAGGTACATAGAGGATGACTGCATGGGGTGCCGATAAGGTATGCAGGGGATGGCTGCATTGAGTGCAGATTAGGAATGTAGGGGATGAGTGCATGGGGTCTAGATTAGGTACATAGGGGATTACTTCATGGGGTGCAGATTATTTACCCAGTGGATGACTTCATGGGGAGCAGGTTTGGTTATTAGGGGATGACTACACATGGTGTGTATTAGTTACATACAGGATGACTGTATGGGGTGCAGATCAGGTACATAGGGGATTGCTGCAAGGGGTGCATATTAGGTATGTAGGGGATGGCTGCATGGAGTGCAGATTAGATACATAGGGGATGGTTGCATGAGGTGCAAATTATGTATTTAAGGGATGACAACATGGTGTGCAAATTAGGTATGAGTAGGATGACTGCATGAGGTGCAGATTGGGCATGTTAAGAATGGCTGTATGAGGTGGAGATTAGGTTAGTAGCGGATGACTGCAAGGGGTGCATATTAGGTATAATTGGGATGACTGCATATGGGGCAGATCAGGTACATAGGGGATGGCTGCATAGGTGCAGATTAGGTACATAGGGGATGGTTGTTTGAGGTGCAGATTAGGTCTGTAGGGGATGACAGCATAGGGTCCGTATTAGGTATGGTTGGTATGACTGCGTGGGGTACAGATTAGGTATGTAGGGGATGGCTGCATAGTGTGTAGATTAGGTATGTAGGGGATGGCTGCATAGTGTGTAGATTAGGTATGTAGGGGACGACTACACAGGGTGCAGAGTAGATATGTAGGGGATAAATGCATGGTGTGCAGATTAGGCATATAGTTGATAGCTGCAGGGGGTGCAGATTAGATATATAGGTGATGACCCCATGATGTGTAGATTAGGTATGTAGGGGATGACTACACAGGGTGCAAATAGGTATGTAGGGGATGAAAACATGGGTGCCAATTAGGTAAGTAGGAGAAGGCTGCATGGGTGCAGACTAGGTATGTAGTGGGTGACTGCATGGGGTGCATAGCCATTAGAGTATATGTGAGGATGAAACAGGTAAAGCTATGTAAAGGTGCAGGTTACGTATGTAGGGGATGACAGCATGGGCTGCAGATTAGGTATGTATAGGATGATTGCATGGGGTTCAGATTAAGTATGTAAAGTATGGCTGTATGGGGTGGAGATTAGGTTAGAAGGGGATTGACTGTATGGGGTGCATATTAGGTATGATTGGGATGACTGCATGTGGTGCATATCATGTACATAGAGGATGGCTTCATAGGGTGCAGATTAGATACGTAGAGGATGGCTGTATGGGGTGCAGTATAGGTATGTATAGGATGGATGCATAGGGTGCACATTAAGTATGTAGAATGAGCTGGGCATTAGGGCAGATTAGGTGCACAAGAGATGGCGTATGCATGAGGTGCAAATTAGGAGCCTTTAGAGGATGGCATGGCGTGTAGGTGTGAGAATTGATACTGGCGCGCCATGATTGCATGAGGTGCAGATTAGGTATGCAAAGGAAGACTGTATGGGGTGGAGATTAGGTTAGTAGAGGTTGACTGTATGGGCTGCATATTAGGCATCACTGGGATGACTGCATGTGGTGCAGATCATGTACATAGGGGATTGGTGCATGGGGTGCAGATTAGCTATGTAAAGGATGGCTGTGCGGGGTGGAGATTAGGTCTGAAGGAGATGACTGCATGGTTTCCAGATTAGGTATGGTTGGCATGGCTGCATGGGGTACAGATTAGGTATGCAGGGGATGGCTGCATGGGGTGAAGATTAGGTACGTAGGGGTTGACTGCATGGGGTTAAGATTACTTATGTAGGGATGGCTGCATGGCATGCAGATTAGGTACATAGGGGATGACTGACTGGGGTGCAGATTAGGTACATAGTGGATTGCTACATGGGGTGCAGATTAGGTACATAGGGGATGAATGAAAGGGGGCATAGTGGGTCTAGGTATGCAGGTGATAAGGCTGCATAGAGGGGTGCAGGTGGGAGTGTATGAGAAAGGGATGGCTGCATGGGGTGCAGATTAGGTATGTAGGGGTTGGCTGCATGTGGTGCAGATTACATATGTATGGGGATGACTGCATGGGGTGCAGATAAGGTATGAACGGGATGACTGCATGGGGTGCAGATTAATTATATAGGAGTTGGGTGCATGGGGTGCAAATTAGGTATGTAGGGGATGACTTCATAGGGTGCATATTTGGGATGTAGAGCATGACTGCATGGGGTGCTGATTAGGTATGTAGGGGATGACTGCATGGGGTGCAGATTATGTATGCAGGGGATGACTGCATGAGGTGCTGATTAAATAAGTAGGGGGTGCTGCATGGGGTATACATTAGATACACAGCGGATGATTGCATGGGGTAGAGATTAGGTATGTAGGGGGTGACTGCATGGGCTGCAGATTAGGTAGGTAGGGGATGACTGCATGGGCTGCAGATTACATATGTAGGGGATTAGTGCATAGGATGCATATTAGGTATGTAGGGGATGAATGCATAGGGTGCAGATTAGTTATGCAGGGTATGACTGTATGTGGTGCAGATTAGGTATGAAGGGGGTGACTGCACTGGGTGCAGATTAGTTATGTAGAGGATGACTGCACTGGGTGCAGACTAGGTATGTAGGGTTGAGTAGGAGAGAACTGCATGGGGTGCAGATTACGTATAAAGGGGATTACTGCATGGGGTGCAGATTTGGTATGTAGGGGATGGTTGCATGGGGTTTAGATTTGGTATGTATGGGATGACTGCATGGGATGCACATTAAGTATTTAGATAATGACTGCATGGGGTGCAAATTAGGTATGCAGGAGATGACTGCATGGGGTGCAGACTAGGTATGTGGATGATGGCTGCATGAGGTGCAGATTAGGTATGTAGGGGATGGCTGCATGGGTGCAGATTAGGTATGTAGGGGGTGACAGAATGTGATACAAATTAGGTATGTAGGGCATGGCTGCATGGGATGCAGATAAGCTATGTAGGGGGTGGTTGTATGGGGTGCAGATTAGGTATGTAGGGAATGACGACATGGTGTGCAGATTAGGAAGGCAGGGGATGGCTGCATGGAGTGCACATTAGGTATATAGGGATGGCTGCATGGGGTGCTGAGTAGGTAAACGGAGAGGACTGCATGGGTTGCAGATTAGGTATGGAGGGAATGACTTCATGGGGTGCAGATTAGGTAAGTAGCAGTTGAGTGTATGGGGTGCAGATTATGTACATAGAGGATGACTGTATGGGGTGCAGATTAGGTAGGTAGGGGATGAATGCACAGGGTGAAGATTAGGTAGGTAGGGGATGACTGCATCTGATGCAGGTTAGTTATGTAGGGATGTCTGCATGGTGTGTAGATTAGGTACGTAGGATATGACTGCATGGGGTGCAAATTAGGCATGTAGGGGATGGCTGCATCAGGTGCAGATTAGATATGTAGGGGAGGGCTGCATGGGGTGCAGATTAGGAATGTAGGTGATGACTGCATTTGGGGTGCAAATTAGGCATGTAGGGGATGACTGCATCGGGTGCAGAATAAAAACATAGGGGATGGCTGCATGAGGTGCAAATTAGGTATTTAGGGAATGACATCATGGGGTGAAGATTAGGTATGTATACCAATATTGCATGGGGTGCAGATTAGGTATACAATTGAAGGTTGTATGGGGTGGAGATTAGGTTAGTAGGGGTTGAATGTATGGGTTGCATATTAGGTATGACTGGGATGACTGCATGTGGTGCAGATCATGTACATAGGGGGTGGCTGCATTGGGTGCGGATTAGGTACGTACTGGATGGCAATATGGGGTACAGATGAGGTACATAGAGGATGACTGCATGGGGTGCAGATAAGGTATGCAGGGGATGGCTGCATGGGGTGCAGATTAGGAATGGATTGTATGACTTCATGGGGTGCAGGTTAGGTTAGTAGGGGATAACTACATGGGTTGCGCATTAGTTACATACAGGATGACTGCATGGGGTGCAGATCAGGTACACAGGGTATTGCTGCAAGCAGTGCAGATTAGGTATGTACTGGATGGCTGCATGGGGTGAAGATTACATACACAGGGGATGGTTGCATGAGGTACAAATTAAGTATTTAGGGGATGACAATATGCTGTGCAGATTAGGTATGAATAGGATGATTGCATTGGGTGCAGATTAGGCATGTAAAGGATGGCTGTATGGGGTGGAGATCAGGTTGGTAGGAGATGACTGTAACGGATGCATATTAGGTATAATTGGGGTAACTGCATATGAGGAAGATTAGGTACATAGGGGATGGCTGCATGGGGGGCAGTTTAGGTACATAAGGGATGGTTGCTTGAGGTGCAGATTAGGTCTGTAGGGTTTGACAGCATGGTGTCCGTATTGGCAATGGTTGGTATGGCTGTGTGGGGTACAGATTAGGTATGTAGGGAACGGCTGCAAGGGATGTAGATTAGGTATGTAGCGGTGACTACACGGGGTGCAGAATAGGTATGTAGGGGATGAATGCATGGTTTTCAGATTAGGCATATAGTGGATAGCTGCAGGGGTGCAGATCAGATATGTAGGTGATGACCCCATGGTGTGTAGATTAGGTATGTAGGGGATGACTACACAGGGTGCAGAATAGGTTTGTAGTGGATGAATACATGGGTGCAGATTAGGTACACAGGGGAAGGCTGCATGGGGTGCAGATTAGGTATGTAGGGGATGACTGCATGGGGTGCATATTAGGTATGCATAGGATGATTGCATGGGATTCAGATTAGGTATGTAAAGGATGGCTGTATGGGGTGGAGATTAGGTTAGTAGGGGGGGTGACTGTATGTGGTGCATATTAGGTATGACTGGGATGACTGCATGTGGTGTAGATCATGTACATAGGGGATGGCTTCATGGGGTGCAGATTAGATACGTAGAGGATGGCTGTATGGGGTGCAGATTAGGTATGTATAGGATGGATGCATAGGGTGCACATTAAGTATGTAGGGATACCTTCATTGGGCGCAGATTAGGTGCACAGGGGATGGCTGCATGAGGTTCAAATTAGGTATTTAGGGGATGGCAGCATGGGGTGCAGATTAGGTATGTACACCATGATTGCATGAGGTGCAGATTAGGTATGCAAAGGAAGGCTGCATGGGTTGAAGATTAGGTTAGTAGGGGTTGACTGTACGGGGTGCATATTAATTATGACTGGGATGACTGCATGTGGTGCAGATCATGTACATAGAGGATGGCTGCATGGGGTGTAGATTAGCTATGTACAGGATGGCTGTGTGGGGTGCAGATTAGGTCTGAAGGGGATGACTGCACAGTGTCCAGATTAGGTATAGTTGGTATGACTGCATGAGGTACAGATTAGGTATTTAGGGGATGGCTGCATGGGGTGAAGATTAGGTACGTAGGGGTTGGCTGCATGGGGTTCATATTACTTATGTAGGCGATGGCTGCATGGCATGCAGATTAGGAACATAGGGGATGACTGACTCGGGTGCAGATTAGGTACATAGTGTATGGCTATATGGGGTGGAGATTAGTTACATAGGGGATGACTGAAAGGGGGCAGATTAGGTATGCAGGCGATGGCTGCATGGGGTGCAGATTAGGTATGTAGCGGATGGCTGCATGGGGTGCAGATTAGATACATAGAGGATGGCTGTATAGGATAACTGCATGACATGCAGATTAGGTATGTAGTGGATGACTGCATGGAGTGCAGATTGGGTATATAGGAGATGGGTGCATGGGGTGAACATAAGGTATATAGGGTGGGACTGCATGGGCTGCAGACTAGGTATGTAATGGATGACTGCATAGTGTGCAGATTAGGTAAATAGGGGATGACCACATGGGTGCAGATTAGGTACATAAGGGATGACTGCTTGGGGTGCCTATTTCATATTTTGGGGATGGCTGCATGGGGTGCAGATTAGGTATGTAGGGGATGACTACATGGGGTGCAGATTAGATATGTAGGGGATTAGTGCATAGGGTGCAGATTAGGTATGGTGGGGATGAATGCATAGGGTGCAGATAAGTTATGTAAGGTATGACTGTATGTGGTGCAGGTTAGGTATGTAGCGGATGGCTGCATGGTGGTGCAGATTAGGTACATAGGGGTTGGCTGTATAGGATGACTGCATGGCGTGCAGATTAGGTATGTAGAGGATGGCTGCATGGGGTGCAGATTAGATATGTAGAGGTTGGCTGCATGGGGTGCAGATTACGTATGCAGGGGATGAATGCATGGGGTGCAGACAAGGTACGTAGGAGATGACTGCATGGAGTGCATATTACGTATGTAGGGGATGACTGCATGGGATGCTCATTAGGTATGTAGGGATGACTGCATGGTATATAGATTAGGTACATAGGGGATGATTGCATGGGGTGCAGATTAGGTATGTAGGGGAAGACTGCATGGTGTGCAGATTAGGCAAACAGGGGATGACTGCATGTGGTGCAGATTAGGTACATAGCGGATGACTGCATGGGGTGCAGATTCCATATTTAAGGAATGGCTGCATGGCGTGCAGATCAGGTATGTAGGGGGTGACTACATGGGTGCAGATTAGATATGTAGGGGATTAGTGCATAGGGTGCAGATTAGGTGTGTAGGGGATGAATGCATAGGGTGCAAACTAGTTATGTAGGGGTGGGTATGGGAGAGCTGCATGGGGCGCAGATTACGCATGAAGGGGGTGACTGCATTGGGTGCAGATCTGGTATATAGGGGATGGTTGCATGGGGCTCAGATTTAGTATGTATGGAATGACTGCATGGGGTGCAAATTATGTATGTAGGGGATGACTGCATGGGGTGCAGATTAGGTATTTGGAGGGTGGCTGCATGAGGTGCAGATTAGGTATGTAGTGGATGGCTGCATGGGTGCAGATTAGGTATGTAGGGGATGGCAGAATGGGGTGCAAATTAGGTATGTAGTGGATGGCTGCATGGGATGTAGATCAACTATGTAGGGGATGGCTGAATGGGGTTCAGATTAGGTATGTAGGGAATGACGACATGGCATGCAGATTAGGGAGGTGGGGATGATTGCATGGAGTGCACATTAGGTATGTAGGGGATGGATGCATGGGGTGCAGATTATGTACATAGCGGATGATGGTATGGGGTGCAGATTAGGTATGTAGGGGATGATTCATCTCAGACTTTTAAGTTATTTGTTATTCAACATGTCCTCTCAAATCTATGGGGAGCTGGAGGAAAATACTACAGAAAGCATAGAACAAAAATGGATTCTTAAGTTGAATACTGAGAAATATCCTGGCTTGAATGGAAATAGTCCTTAATTTTTTTTTAAAAGCCAGTCCTTTGAAGCACTATAATTATTATATTTTTAAGTATTTTAATTAAGTATTTTATATTTACAGTAATGTTTGACCTATTTATTAGTATATTAATGCATATTTCTTTATGTTTTTATGCATATTTACATTTACATATATTTATTGTTACACATTTATTAGCATTAGAACATGTGACTATTGGACTGTCGGCTGACTTTATTGCATTTTCTATATAAGCTTTATTATGTTAAACTACGGTGTCTGATGAAGCAACTAGTGTAGTTGTGAAAGCGCTAACCATTTTTATTTTTCTATGTTTGGTTTGAATAAACGTATGTTTGTGTGTTAACTTGGTGCATTTTATTTTACACATCTGTTTTATGCATCTTTTTTTACCCTGAGTCTTTCGTATTCCTTGTGTTTAGGTATGTAGGGATGTCTGCATGGGGTACAGATTAGATATGTAGGGGAAGGCTGCATGGGGTGCAGATTAAGAATTTAGGTGATGACTGCCTGGGGTGCATATTAGGTACGTAGGGGATAAATGCATGGGGTGCAGATTAAGTATGTATAGGATGGATGCAAGGGGTGCACATTAAGTATGTAGGGATGACTGCATCGGGTGCAGATTAGGTACATAGGGGATGGCTGCATGAGGTGCAAATTAGGTATTTAGGGGATGACAGCATGGGGTGCAGATTCGGGATGTAGGGGATGACTGCATGGGGTGCTGATTAGGTATGTAAAGGGATGACTGCATGGGGTGCAGATTACATATGTCGGGGATGACTGCATGGGGTGCTGATTAGGTATGTAGGGGTGGCAGCATGGGGTATAGATTAGGTACATAGGGGATGATTGCATGGGGTGCAGATTAGGTATGTAGGGAATGACTGCAAGGGGTGTACATAATGTACATTGGGGATGGCCACAATGCGTGCAGATTAAGTATGTAGGTGATGGCTGCATGGGGTGAACATAAGGTATATAGGGTGTGACTGCATGGGCTGCAGATTAAGTATGTAGGGGATGATTGCATAGTGTGCAGATGAGGTAAATAGGGGATGACCACATGGGTGCAGATTAGGTACATTGGGGATGACTGCTTGGGGTGCAGATTTCGTATTTAGGATATGGCTGCATGGGGTGCAGATCAGGTATGTAGGTGATGACTACATGGGGTGCAGATTAGATATGTAGGGGATTAGTGCATATGGTGCAGATTTGGTATGGTGAGGATGAATGCATAGGGTGCAGATAAGTTATGTAGGATATGACTGTATGTGGTGCAGATTAGGTATGTAGCGATGTAGCGGATGGCTGCATGGGGGTGCAGATTAGGTACATAGCGGTTGGCTGTATAGGATGACTGCATGGTGTGCAGATTAGGTATGTAGAGGATGGCTGCATGGGGTACAGATTAGATATGTAGGGGTTGGCTGAATGGGGTGCAGATTACATATGTAGGGGATGACTGCATGGGGTGCAGATAAGGTACATAGGGGATGACTGCATGGAGTGCAGATCAGGTATGTAGGGGATGACTACATGGGGTGCAGATTAGATATGTAGGGGATTAGTGCATAGGATGCAGATTAGGTATGTAGGGGATGAATGCATAGGGTGCAGATAAGTTTTGTAGGGTATGACTGTATGTGGTGCAGATTAGGTATGTAGTGGATGTCTGCATGGGGGTGCAGATTAGGTACTTAGGGGTTGGCTGCATAGGATGACTGCATGGCGTGCAGACTAAATATGTAGGGGTTGGCTGCATGGGGAGCAGATTACATATGTTGGGGATGACTGCATGGGGTGCAGATAAGGTACATAGGGGATGACTGCATGGGGTGCAGATTAGGTATATAGGATATGGGTGCAAATTAGGTTTGTAAGGGATGACTGCATAGGGTGCAGATTCTGGATGTATGGGATAACTGCATGGGGTTCTAATTAGGTATGTAGGGGATGACTGCATGGGGTGCAGATTACGTATGTAGGGAATGACTGCATAGGATGCTGATTAGGTATGTAGGGGTGACTGCATGGGGTATAGATTAGGTACATAGGGGATGATTGCATGGGGTGCAGATTAGGTATGTAGGGGAAGACTGCATGTTGTGCAGATTCAGGATGAATGGGATGACTGCATGGGGTGCTGATTAGGTAAATAGAGAATGACTGCATGTGGTGCAGATTAGGTACATAGGGGATGACTGCATGGGGTGCAGACTAGGTACATAGAGGATGACTGCACGGGGTGCAGATTCCGTATTTAGGGGATGGCTGCATGGGGTGCAGATCAGGTATGTAGGGGATGACTACATGGGGTGCAGATTAGATATGTAGGAGATTAGTGCATAGGGTGCAGATTAGGTATGTAGGAGATGAATGCATAGGGTGCAGATAGGTTATGTAGGGTATGACTGTATGTGGTGCAGATTAGGTATGTAGCGGATGGCTGCATGGGGGTGCAGATTAGGTACATAGCAGTTGGCTGTATAGGATGACTGCATGGCGTGCAGATTAGGTATGTAGAGGATGGCTGCATGGGGTGCAGATTAGATATGTAGGGGTTGGCTGCATGAGGTGCAGATTACGTATGTTGGGGATGACTGTATGGGGTGCAGATAAGGTACTTAGGGAATGACTGCATGGAGTGCAGATTATGTATGTAGGGCATGACTGCATGGGATGCTGATTAGGTATGTAGGGGTGACTGCATGGGGTATAGATTAGGTACATAGAGGATGATTGCATGGGGTGCGGATTAGGTATGTAGGGGAAGACTGCATGGTGTGCAGATTAGGTAAATAGGGGATGACTGTATGTGGTGCAGATTTGGTACATAAGGGATAACTGCATGGGGTGCAGATTCCATATTTAGGGAATTGCTGCATGGGGTGCAGATCAGGTATGTAGGGTGTGACTACATGGAGTGCAGATTAGATATGTAGGGGATTAGTGCATAGGGTGCAGATTAGGTATGTAGGGGATGAATGCATAGGGTGCAGACCAATTATGTAGGGGTGGGTATGGGAGAACTGCATGGGGTGCAGATTACGTATGAAGGGTGTGACTGCATTGGGTGCATATTTGGTATATAGGGGATGGTTGCATGGAGTTCAGATTTGGTATGTATGTGATGACTGCATGGGGTGCACATTAAGTATGTAGGGAATGTCTGCATGGGGTGCAAATTATGTATGTAGGGGATGACTGCATGGGGTGCAGATTAGGTATTTGGAGGGCGGCTGCATGAGGTGCAGATTAGGTATGTAGTGGATGGCTGCATGGGTGCAGATTAGGTATGTAGGGGATGACAGAATGGGGTGCAAATTAGGTATGTAGGGGATGGCTGCATGGGATGCAGATCAACTATGTAGGGGATGGCTGAATGGGGTGCAGATTAGGTATGTAGGGAATGACTACATGGTATGCAGATTAGGGAGGTGGGGATGATTGCATGGAGTGCACATTAGGTATGTAGGAGATGGATACATGGGGTGCAGATTATGTACATAGCGGATGATGGTATGGGGTGCAGATTAAGTATGCAGGGGATGATTCATCTCTTACTTTTAAGTTTTTTTGTTATTCAACATGTCCTCTCAAATATACGTGGAGGTGACTTAGAAAATACTACAGAAAGCATAGAACAAAAATGGTTTCTTAAGTTGAATGGTGAGAAATATCCTGGCTTGAATGGAAATAGTTCCTTAAATTTCTTTTAAAAGCCAGTCTATTGAAGCACTAGAATTATTATATTATTATATTTTTTAAGTATTTTAACTAAGTCTTTTATATTTATAGTAATGTTTTAACTATTTATTAGTATATTAATGCATATTTCTTTATGTTTTTATGCATATTTACATTTACATATATTTATTGTTGCACATTTATTAGCATTGGAACATGTGACTATTAGACTGTCAGCTGACTTTATTGCATTTTTTTAAATTAGCTTTATTATGTTAAACTACTGTGTCTGATGAAGCAACTAATGTAGTTGTGAAAGCGCTAACCATTTTTATTTTTCTATGTTTGGTTTGAATAAACGTATGTTTGTGTGTTAACATGGTGCATTTTATTTTATTTTATGCATCTGTTTTATGCACCTTTTTTTACCCTGAAACTTTCGTATTCTTTTTGTTTAGGTATGTAGGGATGTCTGCATAGTGTGCAGATTAGATATGTAGGGGAAGGCTGCATAGGGTGCAGATTAGGAATGTAGGTGATGACCGCCTGGGGTGCATATTAAGTATGTAGGGGATAAATGCATGGGGTGCAGATTAAGTATGTATAGGATGGATGCATGGGGTGCACATTATGTATGGAGGGGATGACTGTATTGGGTGCAGATTAGGTACGATGGCTGCATGAAGTGCAAATTAGGTATTTAGGGGATGAAAGCATGGGATGCAGATTAGATATGTATACCATGATTGCATGGGGTGCAGATTAGCTATGTAAAGAATGGCTGTATGGAGTGGAGATTAGGTTAGGTTAGTAAGGGGTTGACTGTATTGAGTGCATATTAGGTATGTTTGGGATAACTGCATGTGGTACAGGTCATGTACATAGGGGATGGCTTCATAGGGTGCAGATTAGATACTTAGAGGATGGCTGTATGGGGTGCAGATTATGTATGTACAGGATGGATGCATAGGGTGCACAATAAGTATGTAGGGATGGCGTCATCAGGTGCAGATTAGGTACACAGGGGATGGCTGCATGAGGTGCAAGTTAGGTATTTAGGAGATCCAGCATGGGGTGCAGATTAGGTATGTATACCATGATTGCATGGGTGCAGATTAGGGTATGCAAAGGAAGGCTTTACAGGTGGAGATTAGGTTAGTAGGGGTTGACTGTATGGGGTGCATATTAGGTATGACTGGGATGACTGCATGTGGTGCAGGTCATGTACATATGGGATGGCTGCATGGGGTGTAGATTAGCTATGTACAGGATGGCTGTATGGGGTGCAGATCAAGTACATAGGGGATGGCTGCATTGGGTGGAGATTAAGTACATAGTGGATGGCTACATGGGGTCCAGATTAGATACATAGAGGATGAATGAAAAGGGCCAGCTTTGGTATGCAGACAATGGCTGCATGGGGTGCAGATTAGTTATGTAGGGGATGGCTGCATTGGGTGCAGATTAGGTATTGTACATAGGGGAAGACTGCATCGAGTGCAGATTAGGTACATAGAGGATGACTGCATGGGGTGCAGATAAGGTATGCAGGGGATGGCTGCATGGGGTGTAGATTAGGTATGCAGTGGATGACTTTGTGGGCTGCAGGTTAAGTTAGTAGGGGATGACTACATGGGGTGTGTGTTAGTTACATACAGGATGAATGCATGGGGTGCAGATCAGGTAAATAGGGGATTGCTGCAAGGGGTGCAGATTAAGTATGTAGGGGATGGCTGCATGGAGTGCAGATTAGGTACATAGGGGATGGCTGTATGAGGTGCAAATTAGGTATTTAGGGGATGACAACATGGTGTGCAGATTAGGTAAGAATAGGATGACTGCATGGGGTGCAGATTAGGCATGTAAAGGATGGCTGTATGGGGTGGAGATTAGGTTAGTATGGGATGACTGTAAGGGGTCCATATTATGTATAATTGGGATGACTGCATATGGGGCAGATCAGGTACATAGGGATGGCTGCATGGGGGGGCAGATTAGGTACGTAGGGGATGGTTGTTTGAGGTGCAGATTAGGTCTGTAGGGGATGATAGCATGGTGTCCATATTTGGTATGGTTGGTACGACTACGTGAGGTACAGATTAGGCATGTAGGGGATGGCTGCATGGGATTTAGATTAGGTATGCAGGGGATGACTACTTGGGGTGCAGAATAGGTATGTAAGGTATGAATGCACGGTGTGCATATTAGGCATATAGTTGAAAGTTGCAGGGGGTGCAGATTAGATATGTAGGCGATGACACCATGGTGTGGAGATTAGATATGTTCATAGGTTCATAGGTAGGTACTAGGCTATCTGCCCGAACGCATTTATAAGCCTAGCCGGAATGTGTTGGCTTTCGTCGCCCCCTTAGATTAGTTCCCTGTGCATCTGTCCAGCAGAGCCATTGAAGTGATCCCTGGGGTAAACTTTGTTTCCCATCCACTCATCAAGGTTTCTCTTGAAGAGGGTTAGTGAGGAGCTCTGCCTAATGTAGATTGGAATCTTGTTCCAGAGCATGGTAAGTATCTGGGACAGGAATCTATCCCTCCAGCACATCCTATTTATTGTTGTGGTGAGGTTTAGATCCCTGGAGTGTATGGCTCAAAAGGATATGGTTTTCTTTAGGTGGAGCATGTCCATCAATTCTGGGTTGGACGTGGTCTTGTATGTCAGGCAGAGATCACCTCTGAGTAGGCGGTATGCAACCAAGTACAGTTGGAATTTCTTCAGTTGAGCTGCATAGTGCATTTGCTTTAGGCCAGTGATCCTCTTGGTGAGGAACTTCTGTGGTCTTTCCAGTTGTTGCAGGTGTCTTATAAGGTACATCCCAAATGGGGCATTGTACTCTATGATGGGTCTGATGAGTGATGCATAGAGGGGCCCAATGACCTATTTCGATCTGGATGCAAACCCTTCTGTGATTAGGTGGGCCACATAGAAGGATTTTCTAACCACTTTGGCAATGTGATTATCAAAGGAAAGGTTACTATCTACTTGGGTCCCCAGATCCCTTATTACATCTTCCGTATTTAGGGGGCTACCACCTATGTGGTAGTTTGTGGGTACTTTGTTTTTTCCAAAGGGGATGACTATGCACTTTTTGGCATTTAGCTTGAGACCATGGTTTTGACACCAGGTATCTGTCTCAGTGAGACCCTTTTGGAAGATGTCTGATTCAGCCGGAAAGTCAATTATAGCCCCTAGTTTGCAGTCATCTGCGAACTTGGTGAGCCATAGTCCTCCTGTGCTTGCCTGTACCTCTGAGAAGTATATGACAAACAGGAGGGGTCCTAGGACTGAGCTCTGGGGAATGCCACTTGTAACCAGTTTAGAGTCAGAGCTAGCTCCTGCAACTCTTACCATGTGGGTTCTGTCCGTGAGCAAGTTAGCAACTTATCTCATGACATAGGGGTTTATGTTCAGGCTGATGAGCTTGACTATAATAACTGAGTGGGAAATGGTGTCAAAGGCCTTTGCGAGGTCTAGGTAGGCTGTGTGGCCCACCTTTCCCTCGTCTATAGCCTTCATAACTCTCTCAAAGAAGTCCACCAGGTTTAGTAAGCATGATCTGCCTTTAACAAAGCCGAACTGGGTTGGGTCCAGTGTTTGGAGGTTTCCAATGTCTCTGTTAATGAGATCCATGATGATGCGCTCCATAGCTTTGCTGACCAAGCAAGTCAGGCTTATAGGGCGATAGTTCCCGGAGTCTGTTGTGGCTCCACCTTTGTGGAGTGGAATAACCTTTGCTGTGTGCCACTCTGTGGGCATGTAGCCTGTGGAGAGGCTGAGTATAACAATGTGTTTAGGTGAGGGGTTAGTTCATCTTTGAGCTCGTGTAGGATGCAGCCTGGGACACCGTCGGGTCCCATTGATGCTGTGTTTTTGGCTTTGGAGAGGGCTGTTTTAACCTGAGTGTCTGTGATTTCAGGGGCACTACATTCGGCTGGTATAGTTATGGGCCCTTTTGGGGGTGAGAGGGGGGTGAAGTTTGCACTGAACCTGTCTGCCAAAATGTTGGCTATATCGGTCGGTTCAGTGTATTTTGTGCCATTCTGCACTAACTCCAAGCAGATCTGAGAATTGTCACTTAGATTCTTGACATAGCTAAAGAATGCCTTGTTGTTATCTTTGGAGTTCATGGCAATTTTTCTTTCAAAGCTAGCCTTGGATGATTTTTATGAGGGAACGTAGTTTCTTACTGATACTGATCAGGGATGTTTTCCCTTCTTGGGATTTTACTCTTTTCTGTACTAATTTCCTCCTTCTATTGAATAGCTTGTTTATGGCAGGGGTCCACCAGACTGGTTTCCTTTTCTTGGCTGAGTTAGTCTTGGTTTTGTTTGGGATAACACGATCCATGCATTCTTGTAGGTGCCCGCAGAGTGCATTAGTAAAGGATTTTGCAACTTGGACAGCGTTATCCTTTAGCATGGGGGCTTTGAAACTTCCCACCTCGGTCTTAAGTAACGTGAAGTTTGCTTTTGAAAAGTTTTTAATGGTAGTTTCTTTGACCGGGGGTGGTGGCGGAATGTGGATATCAAGAGTGATTAGTTTATAGTCAGATCTAACCAGCGAGGGGTTGACCTCCGGTGTGGAACACCGGTCGCCCATGTTGGTGATGACCAGGTCCAATATGTTGTCACCTCTGGTGGGGGTGTTAACCAGTTGATCCAGGGCGTTTGAGTTTCTAAATTCTAGGAAGTGTTGGGCCAAGGAGTTTGTACTTGAGTAGTTCTCCCAGTTAATGTTTGGATAATTGAAATCACCCAATATCAGGGTGTTTGGTAGGACCGTTATGTTTCCCAGTGTTTCCAGGAATGCGGAGTGGGGGTCCTGGGACATGGTGGATGATCTGTAGCAAGCTATAATTTGAATAGCAGTTTTGCCTATTGCTAGCTGCATGTGGATGATCTCTGAAGCATTGTGCTGTGCCACTATCCTGGAGGTGTGGGTATCCTTGATGATTATGGCTACTCCCCCACCTTTTGTATTTCGGTCCGGGTTTTGTGGCCGAAATGTATGGTATGAGTTGCAGCCTGGTAGTGCTGGGGTACTCTGTGGAGCCTTAAACCAGGTTTCAGTTACTGCACATATATCGATTTTTTCCATACTGAGGAGTGCCTCGAGTGCGTGCATTTTGAGGTTTAGACTTCTGGCATTGAGCAGCATTACCCTCAGTTTTTTGTTACTTGTGCTATTTATGGTGGTGGGTTTGTCTTTTGAGCCTTGCCTAAAAAAGGCAATACGGGGGTGGCAAGAGCCTTGGCTAGTATTTGAAAGTCAAAGGGTGACAGGTGCAAGCCGTCTCTAGCAAAGCAGCGTGGCTTGTTGGGTATTTCATCCCAGGCTGACAGACACTGGATCCCCTTTGAATGACACCAGAAGCTTAGGCAATTGTTGAAATTGATAATTGTTTCTCTATACCGTGGTATCATTCTAGGTGAGGGCAGGATGCTACTCAGGGTCAGGGTCATACCAGCCTGGGCTACATGATCAGAGAGCTCCTCCATGTCTCTTTTCATGTAGTCCAGTGAGGTATGGCTCAGGTTATTCACACCAACATGGACAATGACAGAGTCATATTTGTACTTGTTCTGGAGTGACCTGAGTGCTTGTGTTATGTGGTGGATCCTGGCACCCGACAGGCAACTAACAGTAACCTTCTCCTTGTTCAGCCTAGTGAGTGGGAAATCAGTGTGCCTGACTATAGAGTCATCTATTACTAGTATGCTGGGTATGTTATTTTGCCTTAAGGGCTGTGATTGTGTGGCACACTGGTTTTGTGAAGTATGTGTTTCATGGTTTGTGTTGGGGGGTGGAGGTTGCTTGGATGCCTGCTTTGGATGTTTCTGTTGCTTTTGCAGATTTTTATTTAGAGCCTCCCAGTATGTTTTTGTGTATTTATGTATGTTTTTTGCCAGTGCTGGTTTCATAGGTCTATGTGAGACTGGTGGTGTGATGCAAGTAATTCCCTTCGCCTCTTGACTGTCTGGTCTAGTCTTGGGTTGAGAGAGCTTAGCCTCCAGTTTGGCTATATAATTGCATCTCTCGCATGTATTAGTGTTTGGTGGAAGGAGGAGAGGGTTGTCTGTGTACATGAAGAAATTGTAACATTGCCTCAAAATGCCCAGATTCATCAGTTGGACTGGAGAGTACACCTGAAACTGCCCTTTGGACATGCCTGGATAGGGGATGACTACACAGGGTGCAGAATAGGTACATAGGGGATGAATACATAGGTGCAGATTAGGTACATAGGGGAATGCTGCATGGGGTGCAGATTTGGTATGTAGTGGATGACTGCATGGGGTGCAGGTATGGTATGTAACAGATGACTGTATGGGGTGAAGGGTAAGTATGTAGGGGATGACAGCATGAGGTGCAGATTAGGTATGTTTAGGATGATTGCATGGGGCTCAGATTAGGTATGTAAAGGGAGGCTGTATGGAGTGGAGATTAGGTTAGAAAGGGGTTGACTGTGTTGGGTGCATATTAGGTATGATTGGGATGACTGCATTTGATGCAGATCATGTATATAGGGGTGGCTTCATGGGGTGCAGATTAGATACGTAGATGATGGTTGTATGAGGTGCAGACTAGATACGTAGAGGATGGCTGTATGGGGTGCAGATTATGTATGTACAGGATGGATGCATAGGATGCACATTAAGTGTGTAGGGATGGTGTCATCAGGTGCAGAGTAGGTACACAGGGGATGGCTGCATGAGGTGCAAATTAGCTATTTAGGAGATCCAGCATGGGGTGCAGATTAGGTATGCAAAGGAAGGCTTTATGGGTGGAGATTAGGTTAGTAGGGGTTGACTGTATGGGGTGCATATTAAGTATGACTGGGATGACTGCATGTGGTGCAGATCAAGTACATAGGGGATAGCTCCAATGGGTGCAGATTAGGTACATAGTGGATGGCTATATGGGGTCCAGATTAGGTACATAGAGGATGACTGAAAAGGGACAGATTTGGTATGCAGGCAATGGCTGCATGGGGTGCAGATTAGTTATGTAGGGGGTGGCTGCACTGGGTGCAGATTAGTTACTGTAGATAGGGGAAGACTGCATAGAGTGCAGATTAGGTACATAGAGGATGACTGCATGGAGTGCAGATAAGGTATGCAGGGGATGGCTGCATGGGGTGCAGATTAGGTATGCAGTGGATGACTTCATGGGGTGCTGGTTAGGTTAGCAGGGGATGACTACATGGGGTGTGTGTTAGTTACATACAGGATGACTGCATGGGATGCAGATCAGGTAAATAAGGGATTTCTGCAAGGGGTGCAGATTAGGTATGTAGGGGATGGCTGCATGGAGTGCAGATTAGGTACATAGGGGATGGCTGCATGAGGTGAAAATTAGGTATTTAGGGGATGACAACATGGTGTGCATATCAGGTATGAACAGGATGATTGCATGGGGTGCAGATTAGGCATGTAAAGGATGGCTGCATGGGGTGTAGATTAGGTATGTAGGGGACGACTACACAGGGTGCAGAATAGGTACGTAAGGGATGAATGCACAGTGTGCAGATTAGGCATATAGTTGATAGCTGCAGGGGGAGCAGATTAGATCTGTAGGCGATGGTGTGTAGATTAGGTATGTTCATAGGTTCATAGGTAGGTACTAGGCTATCTGCCTGAACGCATTTATAAGCCTAGCCGGAATGTGTTTGTTTTCGCCGGCCCCTTAGATTAGTTCCCTGTGCATCTGTCCAGCAGAGTCATTGAAGTGATCTCTGGGGTAAACTTTCTGCTTCCCATCCACTCGTCAAGGTTTTTCTTGAAGAGGGTTAGTGAGGAGCTCTGCCTAATGTAGATTGGAATCTTGTTCCAGAGTATGGGAAGTCTCTGGGACAGGAATCTATCTCTAGCACATCCTATTTATTGTTGTGGTGAGGTTTAGATCCCTGGAGCTTATGCCCGAGGGGATATGGTTTTCTTTAGGTGGAGCATGTCCATCAGCTCTGGGTTGGACATGGCCTTGTATGTCAGGCAGAGATCACCTCTGAGTAGGCAGTATGCAACCGAGTACAGCTGGAGTTTCTTCAGTCGAGCTGCATAGGGCATTTGCTTGAGGCCAGTGATCCTCTTGGTGAGGAACTTCTGTGATCTTTCCAGTTGTTGCAGGTGTCTTGTAAGGTACATCCCAAATGGGGCATTGTACTCTATGATGGGTCTGATGAGTGATGTGTAGAGGGGCCCAATGACCTCTTTCGATCTAGATGCAAACCCTTTTGTGATTAGGTGGGCCACATAGAAGGATTTTCTAACCACTTTGACAATGTGATTATCAAAGGAGAGGTTACTATCTACTTGGGTCCCCAGATCCCTTATTACGTCTTCTGTATTCAGGGGGCTACCACCTGTGTGGTAGTTTGTGGGTACTTTGTTTTTTCCAAAGGGGATGACTATGCACTTTTTGGCATTTAGCTTGAGACCATGGTTTTGACACCAGGTATCTGTCTCAGTGAGACCCTTTTGGAGGATGTCTGTGTCAGCCGGAAAGTCAATTATAGCCCCTAGTTTGCAGTCGTCTGTAAACTTGGTGAGCCATAGTCCTCCTGTGCTTGCCTGTACCTCTGAGAAGTATATGCCAAACAGGAAAGGGTCCTAAGACTGAGCCCTGGGGAATGCCACTTGTAACCAGTTTAGAGTCAGACCTAGCTCCTGCAACTCTTACCATGTGAGTTCTGTCCGTGAGCCAGTTAGCAACCCATCTCATGATGTAGGGGTTTATGTTCAGGCTGGTGAGCTTGACTATAATAACTGAGTGGGGAATGGTGTTGAAGGCCTTTGCGAGGTCTAGGTAGGCTGTGTGGCCCACTTTTCCCTCATCTATAGCTTTGGTAACTGTCTCAAAGAAGTCCACCAGGTTTAGGAGGCATGATCTGCCCTTAACAAAGCCAAACTGGGTTGGGTCCAATGTTTGGAGGTTTCCAATGTCTCTGTTAATGAGATCCATGATGATGCGCTCCATCGCTTTGCAGACCAAGCAATTCAGGCTTATAGGGTAATAGTTCCCGGGGTCTGTTATGGCTCCACCTTTGTGGAGCAGAATAACCGTTGCTGTGTGCCACTCTGTGGGCACGTAGCCTGTTGAGAGGCTGAGTTTAAACAGTGTGTTTAGGTGAGGGGTTAGTTCATCTTTGAGCTCATGTAGGACACAGCCTGGGACACCGTCCGGTCCCACTGATGCTGTGTTTTTGGCTTTGGAGAGGGCTGTTTTAACCTGCGTGTCTGTGATTTCAGAGGCACTACATTCTTCTGGTATAGTTATGGGCCCTTTTGGGGGAGAGAGGGGAGTGAAGTTTGCACTGAAACTGTCTGCCAAAATGTTGGCTATATCAGTCGGTTCAGTGTATTTTGTGCCATTCTGCACTAACTCCAAGTAGATCTGAGACTTGCCACTTAGATTCTTGACATAGCTAAAGAATGCCTTGTGGTTATCATTGGAGTCAATGGCAATTTTTCTTTCGAAGCTAGCCTTGGATGATTTTTATGAGGGAATGTAGTTTCTTGCTGATACTGATCAGGGATGTCTTCCCTTCTTGATATTTTACTCTTTTCTGTACTAGTTTCGTCCTTCTATTGTATAGCTTGTTTATAGTAGGGGTCCACCAGACTGGTTTCCTTTTCTTGGAGGAGTGAGTTTTGGTTTTGTTTGGGATAGCACGATCCATGCATTCTTTTAGGTGCCCGTAGAGTGTATTAGTAAAGGATTTTGCAGCTTGGACAGTGTTATCCTTTAGCATGGGAGCTTTGAAACTTCCCACCTCGGTCTTAAGTAACGTGAAGTTTGCTTTTGAAAAGTTTTTCACGGTGGTTTCTTTGACCGGGGGTGGTGGTGGAATGTGGGTATCCAGAGTGATTACTTTATGGTCAGATCTAACCAGCGAGGGGTTGACCTCTGGTGTGGAACAACGGTCGCCCATGTTGGTGATGACCAGGACCAGTATATGGTCACCTCTGGTGGCGGTGTTAACCAGTTGATCCAGGGCGTTTGAGTTTCTAAATTCTAGGAAATGTTGGGCCAGGGAGTTCGTACTTGAGTAGTTCTCCCAGTTAATGTTTGGATAATTGAAATCACCCAATATCAGGGTGTTTGGTAGGACCTTTATGTTTCCCAGTGTTTCCAGGAATGCGGAGTGCGGATCCTGGGACATGGTGGGTGATCTGTAGCAAGCTATAATTTGAATAGCAGTTTTGCCCATTGCTAGTTGCGCGTGGATGATGTCTGAAGCACTGTGCTGTGCCACTATCCTGGAAGCCTGGGTATCCTTGATGAATATGGATACTCCCCCCGCCTTTTGTATTTCAGTCCGGGTTTTGTGGCTGAAATGTATGGTATGAGTTGTAGCCTGGTAGTGCTGGGGTGCTCTCTGGAGCCTTAAACCAGGTTTCTGTTAATGCACATATATTGATTTTCTCCATACTGAGGAGTGGCTCGAGTGCATACATTTTGAGGTTTAGACTTCTGGCATCGAGTAACATTACCTTCAGTTTTTTGTTACTTGTGTTATTTACGGTGGTGGGTTTGTCTTTTGAGCCTTGCCTAAAATAGGCACTATGGGGGTGGCAAGAGCCTTGGCCAGTATTTGATAGCCAACGGATGACAGGTGCAAGCCATCTCTAGCAAAACAGCGTGGCTTGTCGAGTATGTCATCCCAGGCTGACAGACACTGGATCCCCTTTGAATGACACCAGAAGCTTAGCCAGTTCTTGAAATTGATAATTTTTTCTCTATACCGTGGTATCATTCTTGGTGAGGGCAGGATGCTACTCAGGGTCAGGGTCATACCAGCCTGGGCTACGTGATCAGAGAGCTCCTCCATGTCTCTTTTCATGTAGTCCAGGGAGGTATGGCTCAGGTCATTCACACCAACATGGAGAATGACAGAGTCATATTTGTACTTGTTCTGGAGTGACCTGAGTGCTTGTGTTATGTGGTGGATCCTGGCACCCGACAGGCAACTAATAGTAATCTTCTCCTTGTTCAGTCTAGTGAGTGGGACATCAGTCTGCCTGACTATAGTTTCACCTATTACAAGTGTGTTGGGTATGCTATTTTGCCTTAAGTGCTGTGATTGTGTACCACACTGGTTTTGTGAAGTATGTGTTTCATGGTTTGTGTTGGGGGGGTGGACGTTGCTTGGATGTCTGCTTTGGAGGTCTCTGTTGCTTTTGCAGATTTTTATTTAGAGCCTCCGAGTATGTTTTTGCGTATTTATGTGTGTTTTTTGCCAGTGCTGGTTTCATAGGTCTATGTGAGACTGGTGGTGTGATGCAAGTAATTCCCTTCTCCTCTTGACTGCCTGGTCCAGTCTTGGGTTGAGAGAGCTTAGCCTCCAGTTTAGCTGTATAATTGCATCTCTCGCATGTATTAGTGTTTGGTGGAAGGAGGAGAGGGTTGTTTGTGTACATGAGGCAATTGTAACATTGCCTCAAAATGCCCAGATTCACCAGTTGGACTGGAGAGTGCACCTGAAACTGCCCGTTGGACATGCCTGGATAAGGGATGACTACACAGGGTGCAGAACAGGTACATAGGGGATGAATACATGGGTGCAGATTAGGTACATAGGGGAAAGCTGCATGGGGTGCAGATTAGGTATGCAGTGGATGACTGCATTGGGTGTAGGTATGGTATGTAATGGATGACTGTATGGGGTGAAGGTTACTTATGTAGGGGATGACAGCATGGGGTGCAGATTATTTATGTTTAGGATGATTGCATGGCGTTCAGATTAGGTATGTAAAGAATGGCTGTATGGAGTGGAGATTAGGTTAGTAAGGGTTTGACTGTACTGGGTGCATATTAGGTATTATTGGGATGACTGTATGTGGTGCAGATTAGATATGTAGAGGATGGCTTTATGGGGTGCAGATTATGTATGTACAGGATGGATGCATAGGATGCACATTAAGTATGTAGGGATGGTGTCATCGGGTGCAGATTAGATACACAGGGGATGGCTGCATGAGGTTCAAATTAGGTATTTAGGAGATCCAGCATGGGGTGCAGATTAGGTATGTATACCATGATTGCATGAAGTGCAGATTACATATGCAAAGGAAGGCTGTATAGGATGGAGATTAGGTTAGTAGGGGTTGACTGTATGGGGTGCATATTAGGTATGACTGGGATGACTGCATGTGGTGCAGATCATGTACATAGGGGGTGGCTGCATTGGGTGCAGATTAGGTACATAGAGGATGACCGCATGGGGTGCAGATAAGGTATGCAGGGGATGGCTGCATGGGGTGCAGATTAGGTATGTAAAGGATGGCTGTACAGGGTGGAGATTAGGTTAATAGGGGTTGACTGTATGGGGTGCATATTAGGTATGACTGGGATGTCATGTACATAGGGGATGGCTACATGGGGTGCAGATTAGCTATGTACAGGATGGCTGTATGGGGTCCAGATTAGGTCTGAAGGGGATGCCTTTATGGTGTCCAGATTAGGTATGGTTAGGATGACTGCAAGGGGTACAGATTAGGTATGTAGGGGATGGCTGCATAGGATGAAGATTAGGTACGTAGGGGTTGGCTGCATGGGGTTCAGATTACTTATGTAGGGGATGGCTGCATGGCATGCAGATTAGGTACATAGGGGATGACTGAAAGGGGGCAGATTAGGTATGTAGGGGATGGTGCAGATTAAGTACATAGTGGATGGCTGTATAGGATGACTGCATGGCATGCAGATTTGGTATGTAGAGGATGGCTGCATGGGGTGCAGATATGGTATGTAGGGGATGACTGTATGGGGTGCAGATTAGGCATATAGGAGGTGGGTGCATGGGGTGCAAAGTAGGTATGTAGGGGATGACTGCATAGAGTGCAGATTCGGGATGTAGGGGATGACTGCATGGGGTGCTGATAAGGTATGTATGGGTTGACTGCATAGAGTGCAGATTATGTATGGAGGGGATGACTGCATGGGGTGTGATTAGGTATGTAGGGGTGACTGCGTGGGGTATAGATTAGGTACATAGGGGATGATTGCATGGGGTGCAGATTAGGTATGTAGGGGAAGACTGCAAGGGGTGCACATTTTGTATATTGGGAATGTCCACAATGGGTGCAGATTAAGTATGTAGGGGATGGCTGCATGGGGTGTAGATTATGTATGTAGTGGATTAGTGCATGGGGTCCAAATTAGGTATGTAGGGGATGAATGCATGGGGTGCAAATTACATATGTTGGGCATGACTGTATGCGGTGTAGATTAGGAATGTAGGGGATGACTGCATGGGGTGCAGATTAGGTACGCAGGGGATGACTGCATGGGGTGCAGCTTTGTTATGTAGAAGATGGTTGCATGGGCTTCAGATTTGGTATGTAGGGGATGACTGCATGGTGGGCACATTAAGTATGTAATGGATGAATGCATGGGGTACAAATTAGGTATGTAGGGGATGACTGCAATGGGTGCAGATTGGGTATGTAGTGGATTGCTGCATGGGGTGCAGATTAGGTATGTAGGGGATAACTGCATGGAGTGCAGGTTAAATATGTAGCGGGTGACTGCATGGGGTGCACATTAGTTACATACAGGATAACTGCATGGGGTGTATATCTGGTATGTAGGTGGATGGTTGCATTGCATGCAGATTAGGCATGTCGGGGATGAGTGCACTGGGTGCAGATTAGGTACTGTATATAGGGGAAGACTGCATCAAGTCCAAATGAGGTACATAGCGGATGACCAAAACACTAAAGGTGGAGGAGTGTCCATATTCACCATGGATATTTACACCTCCAGGCTAGTTGCTCAACAAAATGCATATGAAATTCTCCAGGTGCAGCTAACAATAGGTAAGACTGCAATACAAATTGTAGCTTGCTACAGATCCCCCACCATGCCCCAAGATTCACACTACACCTTTCTAAACATACTGGAAAATATTAAGATACAACCAAACACCCTAATACTGGGTGATTTCAACTACCCTGCCATTAACTGGGAAAACTACTCAGGTACCAACACCTTTTCCCAACTGTTCTTGGAATTCATAAATTCCAACGCCCTGGATCAACTAATTCATTGTCCCACCAGGGGCTCCAATATCCTATACTTAGTCAATATCAACATGGGAGATAGATGCTCCACACCAGTGGTCACCCCCTCATTGGTCAGGTCTGATCATAAGCAAATCACCCTTGACATCCACATCCCACCCCCACCCCCCAGTAAGGAAACCTCCGTAAAAAACTTCACATAAAGCTAACTTCAAGCTACTCAAGTCAGAAGTGACAAACTTCATGACACCCATGCAGATGGGATCTTTAAGTTCGACTGCTGAATCCTACACTAAGGTACTGTATGAGCACATCCACTCGTGCATGAATCGTGCCATGCCCAATAGAACCAAGATGCTCTCCTCTAAACTAAGGAAGCCAATCTGGTGGTTCCCTGCCATAAACAAACTATACAACAGAAGAAAGAAACTGTTGCAGAAAAGAGGAAAATCCCAGTATGCAAAAAATTCTCTTACCAGCCTCAATAAGAAGCTGAGATCCCTCATAAAATCCTCCAAAGCTAGTTACGAGAATAAAATTGCCAAAGATTCCAAAGACAACCACAAGGCATTCCATAGTTATGTCAAGAATCTAAATGACAACGCTCAGATCTGCTCTGAGCTACAACAGAATGGCATTAAATATAATGATCCCAAGGATATTACCAATATCCTGGCAGATCGATTTAGTGCCAACTTCACCCCCTCTCACTCCCTAAAGGGCCCATCTCAATACCAAAAGATTGCCAAATTCCGGTAATCATGACCACATAGGTAGAAACTGCACTCTCCAAAGCTAAGACTACAGCATCCAAGGGACCAGATGACACCCTGGGCTGTGTACTACATGAACTACAAAATGAACTGGCACCTCACCTAAGTGTCACATTTAATCATAGCCTCACTTCAGGCTTCATGCCCACTGAGTGGAGCACAGCTACAGTTATCCCACCCCACAAGGGGGGATCCACCTTTGATCCTGGAAACTACCGTCCCATCAGTCAGACGAGCCTGCTCTGCAAGGGCATGGAACGTATTATCATGGAACTTATAAACAATAACATTGGCAACCTTCATACACTGGACCCCACCCAGTTTGGGTTCATGAAGGGCTGATTGTGTCTCCTGAACCTGACTGATTTCTTCGAATCAGTCTCCAGAGCTGTGGACGAGGGTAAGGCGTTCCACACTGCCTATCTGGACCTCACCAAGGCCTTTGACACCATCCCCCACTCTGGATTCATTGATAAACTTACTAAGCTGGGCATAAATCTTTACATCACTCGATGGATTGCCAACTGGCTTACTGACAGAACTCAGACTGTAAAAGCAGCCAACTCCAAATCCAGCTCCAGATAAGTGACAAGTGGAGTACCTCAGGGTTCAGTCCTGGGACTGCTCTTGTTTGGCATCTAGTTCTTTGAAGTACAAGCCAACACTAAGGGACTCTGGCTAACAAAGTTTGCAGATAACTGCAAACTGGGAGCCATTACTGAATCCCCAAATGATGTGGATATTCTACAAAAGGGCCTTACAGAAACAGATGCTTGATGCCAGAGTCATGGGCTCAAGCTTAATGCAAAGAAATGTATAGTTATCCCCTTTGGGAAAAAAACATGTACCCATGGATTACCACATAGGTGGTAGTACACTAAACACCAAAACTGTGATGAGAGACTTAGGGACACAGGTGGACAGTGGTCCCACCTTCGATAACCACATCGCCACAGCAGTCAGAAAATTCTTCTATATGGCACACCTCATCACTAAGGGCTTTTCATCAAGAAAAAGGAGGTTGTTGTCCCACTGTACTCATTCTTCATTAGACTCATTATAGAGTATAATGCCCCGTTTGGTATGTACCTCACAAGACATCTGCAACAGCTGGAATGGCCGCAGAAATGCCTCACTAAAAGAATCACAGGCCTAAAGCAGATGCCCTATGCTGACCATCTAAAAAAATTCCAGCTATACTCTGTGGCATATCGTGTACTCAGAGGCAATCTCTGCTTAACATAAAAAGGCCATGTCAAACCCTGAGCTGTTGGACATGCTCCACTTAAAGAAATCCAAATCCCTCAGAGCCACACGCTCCAGGGATCTAAATCTTGTCATCACAATGAACAAAACATGCTGGAGGGATAGGTTCCTAACCCAGAGACTCCCCATACTCTGGAATAGACTGACCATACATGTCAAGCAGAGCACCTCCTTGGCCTTCTTCAAAAGGAACCTTGACAATTGGATGGGAGATAGGAAATTCACCCCAGGGATCATGTCAGTTGCCCTGCTAGACAGGGGTCCAGGAAAGTAAATATTGTGGGAAGAAATATCCAGGGAATTGTTATGGCTAAGTTTGTATAGGCCCTAGGGTCGATAACCTAGTACCAACCTATGAACCTATGACTGCATGGGGTGCAGATAAGGTATGCAGGAGATGGCTGCATGGGGTGCAGATTAGGAATTTCTAGGGTATGATTACATGGGGTGTAGATTAGGTACATAGGGGATTACTGCAAGGGGTACAGATTAGGTATGTAGGAGATGGCTGCAAGGGATGCAGATTAGGTACATAGGGGATGGCTGCATGAGGTACAAATTAGGTATTTAGGGGATGACAGCATGGTGTGCAGATTAGGTATGTAAAGGATGGCTGTATGGGGTGGAGATTAGGTTACTATGGGATGACTGTAAGGGGTGCATGTTAGGTATGACTGGAATGACTGCATGTGGTGCAGATCAGGTACATAGGGGTTGGTTGCATGAAGTGCAGATTAGGTCTGAAGGGATGACTGCATGGTGTCCGGATTAGGTATGGTTGGGATGACTGCATGGATACAGATTTTGTATGTAGGGGATGGCTGCATGGGGTGCAGATTAGGCATATAGTGGATAACTGCATGGGGTGCAGATTTATTATGTAGGTGATGACTCCATGGGGTGTAGATTAGGTATGTAGGGGACGACTACACAGGGTGCAGAATAGGTAAGTAGGGGATGAATCCATGGGTGCAGATTAGGTACACAGGGGAAGGCTGCATGGGGTGCAGATTAGGTATGTAGGGGATGAATGTATGGGGTGCAGATTAGGTATGTAGCGGATGACTGTATGGGGTGCTGATTAGGTAAGTAGAGGATAACAGCATGGGGTGCAGGTTACATATGTAGGGAATGAATGCATGTGGTGCAGATTAGGCATGTAGGGGATGGTTGAATGGGGTGCAGATTAGGTATGTAGGGAATGACTGCAAGGGGTGCAGACTAAGCACGTAGGGGTGAGTACGGGATGACTGCATGGGGCGCATATTATGTATGAAGGGGATGACTGCATGGGATGCAGATTTGATATGTAGGGGCTGGTTGCATGGGGTGCAGATTTGTAATGTAGGGGACGACTGCATGGGGTGCACATTAGGTATGTAGGGGATGACTGCATGCTGTGTAAATTAGATATGTAGGTGATTACTGCATGGGGTGCAGATTAGGTATATAAGGGATGACTGCATGGGGCAGATTAGGTATGTAGGGGATGGCTGCATGGGGTGCATATTAGGTACTTAGTAGAAGGCTGCATGAGGTGCATATTAGATATGGAGGGGATGGCTGCATGGGATGCAGATTAGGTATGTAGGGGATGGCTGCATGGGGTGCAGATTCAGGATGTATGGGATTACTGCATGGGGTGCTAATTAGGTATATAGGGGATGACTGCATGGGATGCAGATTATGTATGTAGAGGATGACTGCATGGGATGCTGATTAGGTATGTAGGGGTGACTGCATGGGGTATAGATTAGGTACATAGGGGATGATTGCATGGGGTTAGATATGTAGGGAAAGACTGCAAGGGGTGTACATTAGGTACATTGGGTATGGCCACAATGGGTGCAAATTAAGTATGTAGTGGATGGCTGCATGGGTTGAACATAAGGTATGTAAGGTTTGACTGCATGGGCCGCAGATTAGGTATGTAGGGAATGACTGCATGGTGTGCAGATTAGGTAAATAGGGGATGACCACATGGGTACAGATTAGGTACATAGGGGATGACTGCATGGGGTGCAGATTTCGTATTTAGGGGATGGCTGCATGGGGTGAAGATCAAGTATGTAGGGGGTGACTACATGGGGTGCAGATTAGATATGTAGGGGATTCGTGCATAGGGTGCAGATTAGGTATGTAGGGGATGAATGCATAGGGTGCAGACTTGTTATGTAGGGGTGAGTAGGGGAGAACTGCATGGGGTGCAGATTACGTATGAAGCGGATGACTGCATGGGGTGCACATTTGGTATGTAGGGGATCGTTGCATGGGGTTCAGATTTGGTATGTATGGGATGACTGCATGGGTGCACATTAAGTATGTAGGGAATGACTGCATGGGGTGCAAATTAGGTATACAGGGGATGATTGCATGGGTTGCAGATTAGATATTTGGAAGATGGCTGCATGAGGTGCAGGTTAGGTATGTAGTGGATGGCTGCATGGGTGCAAATTAGGTATGTAGGGGTGACAGAATGTGGTGCAAATTAGGTATGTAGGGGATGTGCAGATCAACTATGAGATTAGGTAGGTAGGGATGACAGGATGGCTGCATGGGGTGCAGATTAGGTATCTAGGGGAATGCATGGCGTGCAGATGGAGTGGAGGAATGACTGCATGGGTACACGTGGGTATGTAGGGGATGGCTGCATGGGGTGCAGATTAGTATCTGGAGTGGAATGCATGGGGTGCAGATTAGGTATGGAGGGAATGACTTCATAGGGTGCAGATTAGGTAAGTAGCAGATTATGTACATAGCGGTTGATGGTATGGGGTGCAGATTACGTATGTAGGGGATGACTGCATAGCGTTAAGATTAGGTAGGTAGGGGATGACTGCATCTGGCACAGGTTAGGTATGTATAGGATGGATGCATGGGGTGCACATCGAGAATGTAGGGTACATAGGGGATGGATGCATGAGGTGCAAATGAGGTATTTAGGGGATGACAGCATGGGGTGCAGATTAGGTATGTATACCATGATTGCATGTGGTGCAGATTAGGTATGCAAAGGAAGGCTGTATGGGGTGATTAGGATAGTACGGGTTGACTGTATGGGGTGCATATTAGGTATAACTGGGATGACTGCATGTGGTGCAGATCATGTAAATAGGGGATGGCTGCATTGGGTGCAGATTAGGTACATAGAGGATGACTGAAAAGGGGCAGATTTGGTATGCAGGCAATGGCTGCATGGGGTGCAGATTATGTATGTATGGAATGGCTGCATTGGGTGAATATTAGGTACTGTACATAGGGGAAGACTGCATCGAGTGCAGATTAGGTACATAGAGGATGACTGCATGGGGTGCAGATTAGTTACCCAGTGGATGACTTCATGGGGTGCAGGTTAGGTTAGTAGGGGATGACTACATGGGGTGTGTGGTAGTTACATACAAGATGACTGCATGGGGTGCAGATCAGGTAAATAGGGGATTGCTGCAAGGGGTGCAGATTAGGTATGTAAGGGATGGTTGCATGGGGTGCAGATTAGATACATAGGGGATGGATGCATGAGGTGCAAATTAGGTATTAAGTGGATGACAACATGGTGTGCAGATTAATCATAGAAAATGACTGCATGGGGGAAAAAGGGAAGGGTGGGGAGATGATGGGGGAAAAGGGGGTATGGGGGGGTGCATGGGTGCAATTAGGTGCGGTTGGGGATGGGAAGTTAATTTATGGGATGGTGAGATTAGGGGTACAAGGGGATATGGATGGGGTGTGATTAGGGGGATGATCAGGGGGTGAGTTTGGGTATGTGGGGGGGATGAGCATGGGGGGAAATTAGGTTTTGGAGGCCATGGGGTGAGTTAATTAGGAATGTGCATGGGGTGAAGATTATGAAAAGGGATGACTGAAGGGTTGGGTTAGGTATGGGGGGAAATTGGGGGGAAAAAGGGGGAAAGGGGTGCATGGGGGTGCAAATTAGGTATAGGGGAGGCTGCAGGGGGTGAGATTAGGTTTAGGGATACTGCATGGGGAATTTGTTGAAAAGGAAGGATCACGGGGGTGAAAAATTAAAAAGGGTGGGAAAAAATAAATGGGGGGGAAAAAATAGGGGAGGGGAAATAAATCCCCTGGTGCAATTTAGTGGGGTGCTGGGGTGCAAAGTAATAGGATTGTTGAATTAGGAGGGTAGGGAGGTGCTTTGGGGTGATTAGATTAGGGATGCTGCATGGGGAGTTTAGGTATGAGTGATGGGTGATGGGGGGAAAAATTTAAAATAAAATGGGAGGGTGCAAGGGGTGCAGTTTTGGGTAGTAGGTTCCTGCAGGGTGAAATTTAACATGGATGGTGATGGGGCAGGTTAAAATGGGGATGCTGGGCAAAATGGTTTGGCGTTTATTGTAGGGGATGACCATGGGGGGTTTAGGAATTTTAAGGCTCAGGGGAGTTTGAATTAGGGGAAGACGATGGTGCAGGTGGAGGGGGATGGGATGGGGTGCAGTTTGGAAAGGGGAGACTCATGGGGTGAATTAGGTAGGGGGGTGGATGGGGAAAAATTGGATGGTAGGGGGGGGGCAATTAGGTATAGGGAGGGGGCTTTTGTGTGGGAAAAAAATCCGAGGGGGTTGCAAAAAGGGGTGGGAATAAAGATTGGATGGGGGGGAAGCGGGGGTAGATTAGTATGGGGGATACCAGGGGTATTTTTGAAGGGGGTGGTGGGGGGTCAAAATGGTATGAGGGAGGGTGCATGGGTGAAGTTGGGTAGAGGGATATGCAGGGGTGAATTTAGGTAGGGGAGACTGCGGGGCAATTTTGGTTTTTGGGGGAAAAAAAGGGTTTGATTGGATTGCATTTAGGTAGGTGATGATGATGGGGTGGAATAGGATGAGGGAAGTGGGGGTAGTTTTGGAGAGGAGGGGATTTTTTAAAAAGGGTAAATTTAAGTTTAAAGGGGAAAATTGGGGGTTTTGGGGGTTTCTTTTAAAAATAAAGTTGGGGGAAAAAGAAGGGGGGTTTTGAAATTAAAAAAAAAAAAATCCAAATTGGTTTTTAAAAGGGGGGGGTGTTAAAGGGAAAGGTAAAAAAACCAAGGGGAAATGGTTTAAAAATTGGATTTTGGAAATCCCCTGGGGGGAAAAAAGGGGGGAAAGGGGAAATTCCCGGGGGGGGGCGTAATTTATGGGAAATGGGGGGATTTAAAAAGGGGGGATGGTAAGAAAAAAAGTCAGGGAAAAAGAAAATTTTAACCCAAAAATTGGAAGGGGTTTTTTTTTTTTTTGGGGGGAAAGGACAAAAAGGGGGGGGGAAAAATCCCCGGGGGTAGTAAGGAAGATTGAATTAAAAGGTAAAAGGAAAAAGGGTTTGGGCAATTTTGGGGGGGGAAAACGCCCCCAAAAAAATTTGGGAACCCAAAAATTGAAGGGGTTAAAAAAAGGGGGGAATAAAAAATCTTTTAAAAGGTTTTCTCGGGGGCCAAAGGGGGTAAACAAAAAGGGTGAAAATTTTGGGGGGAACGGGGTTGGGGGAAAGGAAAAGGTTTGGGGAAAATGGGGATAAAAAAGGGGAAAGGGGGGATGGCTGTTTGGTCTGTAGTATAAGTACATAGGGGGATACTGTTAATGAGATGCAGATTAGCTATGGCTTGGGATTACTGGCTATGGAGTGCAGATTAGGTATGTAGGGGATGACTGCATGCGGTGTAGATTAGGTATGTAGGGGATTACTGCATGGGGTGTAGATTAGGTATGTAGGAGATTACTGCATAAGGTGCAGATTAGTTATGTAGGGTATAACTGCATGGGGTTCAGATTTGGTACATAGGGGATGGCTGCAAGGGATGCAGATTTGGTATGTATGGGATGGCTGCATGGGGTGCAGTTTATGTGTTTAGGAGATGGCTGCATGGCGTGCAGATTAGGTATACAGGTTTGGCTGCATGGGGTGCAGATTAGATATGTAGGAGATGACTGCATGGGGTGCAGAATAGGTGTGTAGGGTATGACTGTATGTGGGTGTAGACTGGGTATGGTTGGGATGACTGCATGGGGTGCAGATTATGTATGTAGGGGATGGCTGCATGGGGTGTAGATTAGTTACGTAGGGTTTGGCTGCATACAGTGCAGATTGGGTATGTAGGGGATGGCTGCTTGGTCTGTAGTATAAGTACATAGGGGATAACAGCATGAGATGCAGATTAGCTATGGTTGGGATTACTACATGGAGTGCAGATTAGGTATGTAGGAGATTACTGCTTGGCATGCAGATTAGGTATGTAGGGGATGACTGCATGGGTGCAGATTAGGTACATAGGGGTTGACTGCATGGGGTGCAGATTAGGTACACAGGGGATGACTGCATGTGGTGCAGATTCCATATTTAAGGGATGACTGCATGGGGTGGAGATTAGGTATGTACAGGATGACTTAATTGGGTTCAGATTAGGTATGTAGAGGATTAGTGCATGAGGTTCAGATTATGTATGTAGGGTATGACTGCATGGGGTGCAGATTAGGTATGTAAGGGATAGCTGCATGGGATGCAGATTAGGTATGTTGGGGTGACTGCATGGGGTGCAGATTAGGTATGTAGGACATGACTGCATGGGATGCAAATTAGGTACATAGGGGATGGCTGCATGGGGTGCAGATTAGATATGTAAGAGATGACTACATGGGGTGCAGATTAGGTATTTGGAGGATGAATGCATGGAGTGCAGATTCAGTATGTAGGGGATGACAGCATGGTGTGCAGAATAGGTATATAGGGTATGACTGCATGGGGGTAGATTGGGTATGGTTGGGATGACTGCATGGGGTGAAGATTAGGTATGTAGTGGATGAATGCATGGGGTGCAGATTCCGTATTTAGGGGAAAATGGCATGGGATGTAGACTAGGTATGTAGCGGATGACTGAATGGGGTGCAGAGTAGGTACATAGTGGATGGCTGCATGGGGTGCAGATTAGGTATACAGGGATGACTGCATGGGGTGCAGATTCCGTATTAGGGATAACGGCATGGGATATAGATTAGGTATATAGGGAATGACTGCATTGGTTGCAGATTAGGTATGTAGGGGAATAGTGCATGAGGTGCAGATTAGGTATGTCGGGTATGACTGCATGGGGTGCAGATTAGTTATGTAGGCTATGACTTAATGGGATGCAGATTAGGTATGTAGGAGATGACTGCATGGGGTGAGATTAGGTACATAGGGATCATTGCATGGAATGCAGATTAGGTACATAGGGGATGGCTGCAAGGGGTACAAATTTGAAATGTAGGGATGGATGCATGTGGTACAGATTACGTATTTAGAGGATAGCTGCATGGGGTGCAGATTAGGTTTGTGAGGGATGGCTGCATGTGGTGCAAATTAGGTACATAGGGAATGATTGCATGGGGTGTAAATTGGCTACATATGGGATGGCTACATAGGGTGCAGATTTGATACGTAAGGATGGCTGCATTGGGTGCAAATTATATACGTGAGGATGGTATGTATGGAGTGCAGAATAAATGCATGGCGTATGACTGAATGGGGTGCAGATTAGGTACATATTGGATCGCTGCATGGGGTGCAGCTTTGCAATGTGAGGGGATGACTGCATGGGGTGCAGATTAGGTATGGAAGGATGGCTGCATCACGGTGCAAATTAGGTGCGTGAGGGGATGACTGTAATGGATGAGTGCAGGGGTGCAGATTAACTACATAGGGGATGGTTGCATGGGGGGCAGATTAAATATTCAGGGAATGAATACATCGGGTACAGATTAAATATGTAGGGGATGACTGCATGCGTTGCAGATTAGGTATTTAGGAGGTGCTGCATGGGGTGCAGCTTAGGTATGTATGGGATGACTGCAAGGGGTGCAGACTCGATATGTAGGGGATGACTGCATTGGGTGCAGGTTAGGTATGTAGGGGATGACTGTAAGGGGTACAGGTAGGGTACGTAGGGGATGGCTGCATGGGATGCAAATAAGGTACATCGGGGATGGCTGCATGGGGTGCAGATTTGGTATGTAGGGGATGACTGCATTGGGTGTAGATTAGGTATGTAGGGAAGGATGCACTGGGTGCAGATTAGACATGTGGTGGATGACTGCATGGGGTGCAAATTAAGTATGTAGAGAATGAATGCCTGACTTGCAGATTAGTTAGGGGATGACTATGGTGCATATTAGCTACATAGGGGACTGCATGGGGTGCAAATTAAGCATGGCAGGGAGGACTGCATGTGGTGCACATTATGTATGTAGGGGATGTCTGCATGGAGTGCAGATTAGGTACGTAGTGGTTGGCTGCATGGGGAGTAGATTACATACATATGGGATGTTTGCACAGGGTGCAGATTATGTACGTGAATAACTGCATAGGGTGCAAATTAGGTATAGTGGATGGCTGTGTTGGGTGCAGATTAGGTATGTATGGGATGACTGCATGGGTCGCTGATTAGGTATGTAGGGGATGACTGCATGGGGTGCAGATTAGGTACATACTCGATGGCTACATCTGGTGAAGATTATGTAGGGAATGACTGCATGGGGTGTAGACTGGGTATGTTGGGGATGACTGTATAGGGTAGAGATTAGGTATGTAGGGGATAACTGCATGGGGTGCAGATTAAGTACAAAGGCATGGTCACATGGGGTGCAAATTAGGTAAGTAGGGGATGGCTGCATGGGGTGTAGATTAGGTACTTAGGGGATGGCTGCATAGGGTGCAGATTTGATAAGTAAAGGAAGGAAATTCACCCTGGGGATCACGTCAGTCGCCCTGCTAGACAAGGGTCCAGGGAAGTAAATGGTGTGGGAAGAAATAGCCAGGGAATAGCATGGGGTGCAGGTTAGTAAAATAGGGGATGACTGCATGGGTGTAGATTCTGTATTTAGAGGATGGCTGCATGGTGTGCAGAATAGGTATGTAGGGGATGAGTGCATGGGGTGTAGCTTAGGTATGTAGGGGATTACTGCATGGGGTGCAGATTAGGTATGTAGACGATGACTGCATGGGGGGCATATTTGTTTTGTAGGGTTTGACTGTATAGGGTGCATATTAGGTATGTAGAGTTTGACTGAATGGGGTGCAGAATAGGTATGTATGGGATCGCTGCATGGGGTACAGATTTGGTAGATATGGGATGGCTGCAAGGGATGCAGATTTGGTATGTATGGGATGGCTGCATGAGGTGCAGATTATGTATTTAGGGAATGGCTGCATGGGGTGCAGATTAGGTATATAAGGGATGGCTCCATGGGGTGCAGATTAGATATGTAGGAGATGACTGCATGGGTGCGTGTGGAGTACTTAGAGAATGAATGCATGGAGTGCAGATTAGGTATGTAGGGGATGACAGCATGGTGTGCAGAATAGGTATGTAGGGTATGACTGTATGGGGGTGTAGATTGAGTATGGTTTGGATGACTGCATGGGGTGCAGGTTATGTATGCAGGGGATGGCTGCATGGGGTGTAGATTAGTTACATAGGGTTTGGCTGCATGTGGTGCAGCTTAGGTATGTATGGGATGACTGCATGGCCTGCAGAAAAGTACATAGGGGATGAAAGAATGGGATGCTGATTAGCTATGGTTGGGATTACTGTATGGGGTGCACATTAGGTATGTAGGGGATTACTGTTTGGCGTGCAGATTAGCTACATAGGGGTTGACTGCATGGGGTTCAGATTAGGTACATAGGGGATGACCGCATGGAGTTCAGATTCTGTATTTAGGGATGGCAGTATGGGGTGCAGATTAAGTATGTAGGGGATGACTGCTTTGGGTGGAGACTAGGTATGTGAGGGATTAGTGCAAGAGGTGCAGATTAGGCATGGAGGTATGACTGCATGGGGTGCAGATTTGTTATGTGAGCTGACTATGGGGTGCAGATTAGGTATGTAGGGGATCGTTGCATGGCATGCAGTTAGGCACATAGGGGATGACTGCATGGGCGCAGATTACATATTCGGTGTGAATCCATGGGGTGCAGATTATATATGTGGGGGATGACTGCATGGTTTGCAGATTAAGTATTTAGGAGGTGCTGCATAGGGTGCAGATTAGATATGTACAGAATGACTGCATGGGGTGCAGACTTGATATTTAGGGGATGACTGCACTGGGTGCAGACTAGGTATCATGAGGGATAACTGTATGGGATACAGATAGGGTACATAGGGGACAACTGCATGGGGTGTAGATTAGGTACATACTGGATGGCTGCATGGGGTGCAAATTAGGCATGTAGGGGATGGCTGCATTGGGTGCAGATTAGGTATTTAGATAAGGCTGCACTGAGTGCAGATTAGACATCAAGTGGATGACTGCATGGGTTGCAGATTAGGTATGTCAAGAATAAATGCCCAGGGTGCAGGTTAGGTATGTAGGGGATCAGTGCATGATCAGCAGATTAGGTATGTAGGGGGTGATTTCATGGGGTGCAGATTCCATATTAAGGGGATAATGGCATGGGGTGCAGATTAGGTATGTTGGGGGTGACTGCAATGAGTGCAGGTAAGGTATGTAGGAGATTAGTTCATGAGCTGCAGAGTAGGTATGTAGGGTATGACTGCATGGGGAACAAATTAGTTATATCGGCTATGACTGTACGGGATGCAGATTAGGTATGTAGGGGATGACTGCATGGGGTGTAGATTAAGTTGTTGGGGCTTGTTGCATGGGGTGCAGATTAGATATGTAGGGGATGGCTGCATGGGTGCAGATTATGTACGTTGAGGATGGCTGCATGGAATGCAAATTAGCTAATGAGGGATGAGTGTAGGGAATGACTGCATGGGGTGCAGATTAGCTATGTAGGGGATGGCTGTATGGGGTGAAAATTAAGTATTCAGGAGATGACTGCATGGGGTGCAAATTAGATATGTTGGGGATGACTGCATGGGGTGCAGATTACGAATATATGGGATGGCTGCATGGTTTGCAGATTCGAAATGTAGGGAATGACTGCATTGGGTGTAGGTTTTTCTATGTAGGGGATGACTGTATGAGGTAGAGGTAGGTTACATAAGGGATGGCTGCATGGGGTGCAAATTAGGTATGCATGGGATGGCTGCATTGGGTGTAGATTAGGTATGTAGGAAAGTCTGCACTGGGTGCAGATTAGACATGTAGTGGATGACTGCATGGGTCACAAATTAGGTATGTAGAGAATGAATGCCTGAGGTGCAGATTAGGTAGGTGGGGGATGACTGTATGGTGTGAAGATTAACTACGTAGCAGATGACTGCATGGGGTGTAAATTAGGCATAGTAGGGAAGACTGCATGTGGTGTAGATTATGTATGTAGGGGATGGCTGCATGGAGTGCAGATTAGAGTGCTGTGGTTGGCTGCATGGGGAGCAGATTACATACATATGGGATGTTTGCATAGTGTGCAGATTATGTATGTATGGAATGACTGCACAGGGTGCAGATTAGGTACTTGGATGGCTGTGTTGGGTGCAGATTAGGTATGTAGGGATGACTTCATGGTTTGCAGATTAGGTATGTAGGGGATGACTGCATGGGCTGCAAATTAGGTACATACTTGATGGCACATCTGGTGAAGATTAAGTATGCAGGGAATGACTGCATGGGGTGAAGACTGAGTATGTAGGGGATGACTGTATAGGGTATAGATTAGGTATGTAGGAGATAACTGCATGGGGTACATATTAGGTACAGGGGGCATTGCCGCATGGGGTGCAAATTAGGTAAGTAGGGGACGGCTGCATGGGGTGTAGATTAGGTACTTCATAGGTTCATAGGTTCATAGGTTCCTACTAGGCTATCTGCCCGAGGGCATTTACAAGCCTAGCCCATCGTTTTGTGGCTTACGCCACCCCTTTAGTATGGGGAACTATACCCATTATTTTGCTGTGCCTCTGTCGAGCAGTGACACTGAGGTAATCCCTGGGGTATATCTGCGATCTCCCATTCATTGGTCAAGATTTCTCTTGAACAAGGCCAGCAGTGCTCTGCCTCACATGCAGGGATTTTGTTCCACAGCATGGGGAGTCTTTGGGTGATGAATCTATCCCTCCAGCACGTCCTATTAATAGCCGTGTCAAGGTTTAAGTCTCCGCCCTTGTGGCTCTGATGGATCTAGATTTTTTGAGGTGAAGCATATTCATCAAATCTGGGTTTGACATGGCCTTGTATGTTAGGCAAAGGTCACCTCTGAGCAAGCGATGGCGACTGAATAGAGCTGGAGTTCTTTCAGTCGGGCAGCATAGGACAGATTTTGAGACCCTTTATCCTTTTGGTGAGGAACTTTTGTGGCCTCTCCAGCTGCTGCAAGTGTCGGGTCAGATACATTCGAATGGGGCATTGTACTCAATCATTGGTCTGATGAGTGATGAGTAAAGGAGACTATGACCTCCCTTGATCTAGATGAGAATCCCTTCATGATAAGGTGGGCAATGTAGAGGTCTTCCTAACTACTTTAGCTACATGGGTGTCGAATGACAGACTACTATCAACCTGGGTCCCCAGGTCCCTGATAACTTCTTCTGTGCTCAGTGGATTGCCACCTATTTGGTAGCTAGGGGTAACCTTGTTTTTCCCGAAGGTATGACTATGCATTTTGGCATTTAACTTTAGGCGTGGCTCTGGCACCAGTTATCCGTTTCTGTGAGACCCTTCTGAAGGATATCTGTGTCAGATGTGTTTTCTACTATGGCCCAGTTTGCAGTCATCTGCAAACTTTGTCGCTCATAACCCTCCTGTGTTTGCTTGTACTTGGAAAAGTAGATGCCAAACAAGAGTGGGCCCAGGACTGAGCCCTGTGGGACACCACTTGTGACAGGCTTTGAGTCTGACATGGCCAGCAGCTCTGACCCTGTGGGTTCTGTCACTCAGCCAGTTTGCAACCCATCTTGTGATGTATGGGTTGACATTTAAGCTGATGAGTTTTCAATGATACCCGAATGGGGTATTGTATCGAAGGCCTTAGCCAGATCGAGGTAGGCTGTATGGACTGCCTTTCCCTCATCAATGGCTTTGGTGACTGTTTGAAAAAGTCAACCAAGTTTAAAAGGCATGATCTGCCTTTGACAAAGCCAAACTGGGTTGGATCCAAAGTCTGCAAATTCCCTATGTCTTTATTTATGAGGTCCATTATGATCCTCTCCATGGCTTTGCAGATAAGGCTTGTCAAGCTAATGGGCGGTAATTTCCAGGGTCGGTGGAGGCACCGCCTTTGTGAAGTGGTACCACAGTTGCAGTGCGCCACTCCTGGAGTGCGTATCCAGAGGTAAGACTTTGATTAAACAGCTGTCCTAGCTGTGGGTTTAATTCCTCATTGAGTTCATGGAGCACAGCCGGGGACACCATCAGGTCCCATGGATGCTGTGTTTTTGCTGGAGAGAGCAGATCTCACTTGTGCGCTGGAGATGTTTGGTGGGCTGCAATCGTTTGCTATAGATATCTCTCCTTTTGCGGGGGAGGGAGTTTGCACTGAACCTGTCAGCCAGTATGTTGGCAATGTCTGTAGGATCAGTAATCTTCACATCATTTTGAACTAGCTCTGAGCATATCTGGGAGTTTCCTCCCAGGTTTCTAACTATAGCTAAAGAGGCCTTATGATTGTCTTTTGAGTCTTTAGCTATTTTCTCTCTCGAAATTTGCTTTGGATGATTTTATGAGAGCTCTTAGTTTTTTACTTATAGTGATCAAGGGTGTCTTACCTTTTAAGGATTTTGCTCTATCTTGTAGTAGCTTCCTCCTTTTGTTGTAGAGTTTGTTTATGGCTGGGGTCCACCAGACTGGATGCTTGCCTTTGGTACAAAGAGTCTTTGTTTTGCTTGGGATTGCCTTATCCATGCAGTCCTGCAGGTGCTGGTAGAAGGCATTTGTAAGTGATTCAGCGGCTTGAGTACTGTTTTCCGCCCGGCTCGGGGGCCTTAAAGGAGACCACACTAGTCTTTAGAAGTGTGAAGTCGGCTTTTGAAGTTCTTTACTGTGGTCTTTTTATTTCAGGTGGGGTGGGATCACGACGTCCAGCGAGATTGGTTGGTGGTCTGATCTCACCAGTGAGGGGTACACCTCCGGTGTTGAACATTGTGCTCCCAGGTGCGTGATGATGAGATCAAGTATGTTATCTCCTCTTGTGGGGATGGTGACTAGTTGTTCCATGGCATTTGAGTTTATGAATTCCAGGAACTTTTGGGCTAGGGTGTTTGGGCTTGAGTAGTGTTCCCAGTCTATATTAGGGTAATTGAAGTCACCTAGTATGATGGTGTTTGGTGATACATTTATCCCTCTAGTGTTTTCAGGAAGGCCATGTGAGGTTCCTGAGTTTGTGAGGGTGGCCTGTAACATGCTACAATTTGCAGAGCAGTCTTGCCTATGGTTAATTGCACCTGGATGGTCTCCGATGCATCGTGCGTTGCCACCAGTCTTGAGGTGTGGGTGTCCTTGATGAATATGGATACCCCCTCCTTTCTTGGTATTGTCCAGATTTTGGGGCGGAGCATGATATGAGGTAAAACCTGATAGCGCTGGGGTGCTCTCAGGAGCCTTGAACCAGGTTTCTGTCACAGCACAGACATCGATGTTCTCCATACTGAGAAGGGCCTCGAGTCGTGCATTTTGAGATTTAGACTTCTGGCATTGAGCAGCATTACCCTTAGTTTTTCCTTTTTGTGTTCTAGGGTGGTAGGTTTAGAATTTGAGCCTTGCCTAAAAAAGGCACTATGGGGTGGCAAGAGTCTTTGCCAATATCCGGAATCCCAGGGGTGACAGGTGCAAGCCGTCCCTTGCGAGCAGCGTGGCTTCTCCAGCATGTCATCCCAGGCAGACAGACACTGGATCCCCTTTGAATGACACCAGTGTTTAAGCCAATTGTTAAAGCTGATCATCTTATCTCTGTATTGTGGCATCATTCTTGGTGAAGGTAGGATACTGCTCAAGGTCAGGGTCATACCTGTCTGGGCTACATAATCAGAGAGCTCCTCAATGTCTCTTTTCATGTAGTCAGGAGGAGTGCGTCTCAGGTCGTTTACACCAGCGTGGACAATGACTGAATCATATTTGTACCTGCTGTTGAGAGACCTGAGTGCTTGCGTTATGTGGCGGATTCTAGGGCCCGACAGGCAGCTTACTGTGACCTTCTCCTTACTCAGTCTGGTGGCGGGGCGTCAGTGTGTCTGACTATGGGTCACCAATGACTAGTGTGTCTGGCATTGTGTTTGGCCTTAAGGGCTGTGACTGTTTGACACTCTGACTGTGAGGTCTATGTGTTGCAGGTGTTGTGTTCTGAGGTGGTGGTTGTTTGGGTGTCTGCTTTGGTGGCCTCTGCTGTTTTGGTAGATTTTTGATCAGAGCCTCCAGTATGTCTTTGTGTGTTTATGTGTATGATTTGAGGTTGTAATGGTAATATGTGAGACTGGGTCTATAGTGTGTGTGGTAACCTTCTCCTCCTGACTGGTCTTGCCAGTCCTATGTTGAGAGCTCAGCCTCCAGTTTGGCCGTATAGTTGCATCTCTCGCATGTATTTGTGTTTTGTGGGAGGAGGAGGGTTGTCTGTGTACATGAGGCAATTGTAACATTGCCTCAATATTCCCAGGGTCGCCAGCTGAGCAGCAGAGGGCACGAGCAGCTGATCCTCGACATGCTAGAAGGAATAGACAAAAAACTTTAAAAGATTCGGGGGCGTGGGTGACGAGAAATGGGGTTGCCTTTTGGGGTACTATCTATGACAAGAGTGCCGTATCAAGGTAATAAGTACTGTAGGAGCAAGTGCTACGTTTAACAGATAGAGAATAGTCTACTTGGAGTCAAGTAGAGATGATCTTTTAATTATAGGATCGCTGATTAGATCAGTAGTATAGTTAGGAAGGTAGTTTTAAGGAAAATTTGAAGAGTGGACTTTAGGTAGCCGAATAGTTTAAACCTGCTTAACGGCTGCCCTAGTGTGCAACAGTAGCAACTCCGCGCTAAATTGGGCTAAATCGCGCTAAAGCGTGCTTTATAGCAGGGGGCTGGAAAAGACAGGAAATGACCCAAATTGGCCAACAAACCACAAGTCACTGCCCTAACCCACTCCTCTGAGGCCAAATGAAGGAGTTATGGAAATGACCCCTAGTGGCCAATAAAACTACAGTTTCAAGTCAGTAACCACCTCTCCGGGGGGCAGGGAAGCTGCTCAATGTTAGTCACTGCCACTGATAAACACAGAGACCCTCCTTCAGCCCAAGCAAAAATGGCCTCACAGAAACTTTCAAACAGTTCAGGAACAGCAAGCCTGTAACTGAACTTTTAACTCTCAGAAAAGTGGGAAAAAGCAAGATTTTTTTTTGTTTTGTTTTTACAGAGATAGCAGAGGTTCACAAGTAATATCAAGTTATAACAGTGCAGTAAATGACCCCACACAAGAGTGCTAGGTCAAGGACAGAAAATATGCAAGTTTTAAGAAAAAGCGATTTAAAATTAAGTGCAAACAGGAAATTCAGCAAACAGCTTTTGGTTGTGCTCTAAATACAGCTACTAATACAGAAATCAAGTTTAACAAGCCAGAAAATGCTCAAGCTAGGCAGCTATGCAGAAAAACTTAGCAAATAAACAGAGAAAAAATACTTAAAATCTCAAAAGTGGCTCCCTTCTTCTCTCAGCGTTTTTCCTCTTGGAGGGTGCTTCACCAACAGCCAACAAGCCTGAAAGGCGCTCAAACCTTGAGGCAACTAGGTTTTAAGAGAGGAAGATGAAGGAGTTATGGAAATGACCCCTAGTGGCCAATAAAACTACAGTTTCAAGTCAGTAACCACCTCTCCGGGGGGCAGGGAAGCTGCTCAATGTTAGTCACTGCCACTGATAAACACAGAGACCCTCCTTCAGCCCAAGCAAAATGGCCTCACAGAAACTTTCAAACAGTTCAGGAACAGCAAGCCTGTAACTGAACTTTTTAACTCTCAGAAAAGTGGGAAAAAAGCAAGATTTTTTTTTTTTGTTTTTACAGAGATAGCAGAGGTTCACAAGTAATATCAAGTTATAACAGTGCAGTAAATGACCCCACACAAGAGTGCTAGGTCAAGGACAGAAAATATGCAAGTTTTAAGAAAAAAAGCGATTTAAAATTAAGTGCAAACAGGAAATTCAGCAAACAGCTTTTGGTTGTGCTCTAAATACAGCTACTAATACAGAAATCAAGTTTAACAAGCCAGAAAATGCTCAAGCTAGGCAGCTATGCAGAAAAACTTAGCAAATAAACAGAGAAAAATACTTAAAATCTCAAAAGTGGCTCCCTTCTTCTCTCAGCGTTTTTCCTCTTGGAGGTGCTTCACCAACAGCCAACAAGCCTGAAAAGGCGGCTCAAACCTGAGGCAACTAGGTTTTAAGAGAGGAAGATGAAGGAGTTATGGAAATGACCCTAGTGGCCAATAAAACTACAGTTTCAAGTCAGTAACCACCTCTCCGGGGCAGGAAGCTGCTCAATGTTAGTCACTGCCACTGATAAACACAGAGACCCTCCTTCAGCCCAAGCAAAATGGCCTCACAGAAACTTTCAAACAGTTCAGGAACAGCAAGCCTGTAACTGAACTTTTTAACTCTCAGAAAAGTGGGAAAAAGCAAGATTTTTTTTGTTTTGTTTTACAGAGATAGCAGAGGTTCACAAGTAATATCAAGTTATAACAGTGCAGTAAATGACCCCACACAAGAGTGCTAGGTCAAGGACAGAAAATATGCAAGTTTTAAGAAAAAACGATTTAAAATTAAGTGCAAACAGGAAATTCAGCAAACAGCTTTTGGTTGTGCTCTAAATACAGCTACTAATACAGAAATCAAGTTTAACAAGCCAGAAAATGCTCAAGCTAGGCAGCTATGCAGAAAAACTTAGCAAATAAACAGAGAAAAAATACTTAAAATCTCAAAAGTGGCTCCTTCTTCTCTCAGCGTTTTTCCTCTTGGAGGTGCTTCACCAACAGCCAACAAGCCTGAAAAGGCGCTCAAACCTGAGGCAACTAGGTTTTAAGAGAGGAAGATGAAGGAGTTATGGAAATGACCCTAGTGGCCAATAAAACTACAGTTTCAAGTCAGTAACCACCTCTCCGGGGCAGGAAGCTGCTCAATGTTAGTCACTGCCACTGATAAACACAGAGACCCTCCTTCAGCCCAAGCAAAATGGCCTCACAGAAACTTTCAAACAGTTCAGGAACAGCAAGCCTGTAACTGAACTTTTAACTCTCAGAAAAGTGGGAAAAAGCAAGATTTTTTTGTTTTGTTTTACAGAGATAGCAGAGGTTCACAAGTAATATCAAGTTATAACAGTGCAGTAAATGACCCCACACAAGAGTGCTAGGTCAAGGACAGAAAATATGCAAGTTTTAAGAAAAAAGCGATTTAAAATTAAGTGCAAACAGGAAATTCAGCAAACAGCTTTTGGTTGTGCTCTAAATACAGCTACTAATACAGAAATCAAGTTTAACAAGCCAGAAAATGCTCAAGCTAGGCAGCTATGCAGAAAAACTTAGCAAATAAACAGAGAAAAAATACTTAAAATCTCAAAAGTGGCTCCTTCTCTCAGCTTTTCCTCTTGGAGGTGCTTCACCAACAGCCAACAAGCCTGAAAAGGCGCTCAAACCACGAGGCAACTAGGTTTTAAGAGAGGAAGATGAAGGAGTTATGGAAATGACCCTAGTGGCCAATAAAACTACAGTTTCAAGTCAGTAACCACCTCTCCGGGGCAGGAAGCTGCTCAATGTTAGTCACTGCCACTGATAAACACAGAGACCCTCCTTCAGCCCAAGCAAAAATGGCCTCACAGAAACTTTCAAACAGTTCAGGAACAGCAAGCCTGTAACTGAACTTTTTTAACTCTCAGAAAAGTGGGAAAAAAGCAAGATTTTTTTTGTTTTTGTTTTTTACAGAGATAGCAGAGGTTCACAAGTAATATCAAGTTATAACAGTGCAGTAAATGACCCCACACAAGAGTGCTAGGTCACTTAGGGGATGGCTGCATAGGGTGCAGATTTGATATGTAAAGGAAGGAAATTCACCCTGGGGATCACGTCAGTCGCCCTGCTAGACAAGGGTCCAGGGAAGTAAATGGTGTGGGAAGAAATAGCCAGGGAATTGCTATGGTTAGGCTTGATTAGGCCCTAGGGCCAAAAGCCTAGTACCAACCTATGGGCCTATGTAGGGGATGGATGCATGGGGTGCAGATTAGGTATATAGCAGATGGCTGCCTGGGGTGCAGATTAGGTATGTAGGGATGGCTGCATTGGGTGCAGATTAGGTATGTGTGGGATGACTGCATGGTGTGCAGATAAGGTACATACAGGATGAGTGCATGGGGTGTATTTGGTTGGAAGGACTGCAAGGGATGAAGATTATGTATGTAGGAGATGGCTGCATGGGGTGCAGATTGGGTATGTAGGGGTTGCCTGCATGTGGTGCAGATTACGTATGTAGTGGATTGTTGCATAGGGTGCAGATTATGTATGTATGGAATGACTATATAGGTTGCACATTATATAAGCAGTGGATGGCTGCATTAGGTGCTGATTAGATATGTAGGGGATGACAGCATGGGGTGCAGATTAGGTACATAGTGGATGGCTGCATGTGGCGTAGATTAAGTACATAGGGGAAGACTGCATGGATGCAGGTTAGGTATTTTGGGAATGGCTGTATGGGGTGCAGATTAGGTACATAGGGGATGACTGCATGGGGTGGAAATTAGGTACGTAAGGGATGGCTACATGGGATGCAATTTTGGTATGTAGGGGAATAGTGCATGGGGTGCAGATTAAGTACATAGGGGATGACTGCATTGTGTGCAGATTAGGTACGTAGGGGATCGCTGCATGGATTGCAAATTAAGTTTGTAGGGAATTTCTGTATGGGCCACAGATTAGGTATGTAGGGGATGATTGCATGGGGTGTAGATTAGGTATGTAAGGGATCACTGCATGAGTGGTAGATTAGGCATTTATGGGATGGCTGCATGGGGTGCAGATTAGGTATGTAGGGGATGGCTGCATGAGGTGAAGATTAGGTATGCAGTGGATGAGTGCATGGGGTGCACATTTGGTATGTAGGGGAAGACTGCTCTGGGTGCAAATTAGGTACGTTGGGGATAGCTGCATAAAGATTATGTATGTAGGAGATGACTGCATTGGGTGCAGAGTAGGTATGTAGTGTGTCACTGCATGGGGTGTAGATTAGGTATGTAGGGAATGACTGCATGGGCTGCAGATTAGGTATGTAGGGTATGACTGCATGGGGTGCAGAATAGGTAATGTAAGAGATGACTGTATGGGTTGCAGATTAGGTATGATTGGCATGACTGCATGGGTTGCAAATTAGGTATGTAGGGGATAGGTGCATAGGGTGCATTGGGTGCAGAATTGGTATGTAGGGGATAGTTGCATGGGGTGCAGATTAGGTGCATGGGGGTTGGCTGCATGGTGTGCATATTAAGTACGTAGGGGATGGTTGCATGGGGTGCAGATTATGTACGTAGGGAATGAGTGTATGGGGTGCAGATTAGTTGCATAGTGGGTGGCCGTGTTGGGTGCATATTAGGTATGTAAGGAATGACTGCATTGTTGCAGATTAGGTGTTTAGGGGATGACTGCTTGTGGTGCAGATTAGGTATGTAGGAGTTGTCTGCATGCAGTGCAGATGTGGTATGTATGAGATGACTGCATGGGATGCAGATTAGGTAAGTATAGGATGAATGCATGGGGAGAAAATTAGGTATGTAGTGGATAACTGCATGGGGTGCTCAGGGATGGCTACATGGTATGCAGATTAGGTATGTAGGGGATTAGTGCATGGGGTGCAGAATAAGTACTTAGCGGATGATTGCATGGTGTGCAGATTAGGTACGTAGGGTATCACTGCATGGGTTGCTAATTAAGTATGTAGGGAATTTCTGCATGGGCTGCAGATTAGGTATGTAGGGGATGACAGTATAGGGTGTATATTAGGTATGTAGGGGATGACTGCATGTGTGGCAGATTAGGCATTTAAGGGATGGCTGCAAAGGGTGCAGATTAGTTATGTACTGGAAGACTGCTTGGGGTGCAAATTAGGTATGTTGGGGATCGCTGCATGAGGTACAGAATAAGTATGTAGGGGTGGCTACATTGGGTGCAGATTAGGTATGTAGGGTGTGACTGCATTGGGTGCAGATTAGTTATGTAGGGTGTGACTGCATGGGGTGCAGATTAGGTATGTAGGGAATGACTACATGGGCTGTAGCTTAGGTATGCAGGGGATGACTGCATGGGGTGTAGATTAGGTATGGTGGGATGACTGCCTAGGGTGAAGATTATGTATGTAGTGGATTGCTGCATGGGGTGCAGATTAGGTACGTAGTGGTTGGCTGCATGGGGTGCAGATTAAGCTCATAGGGGATAGTTGCATGGGGTGCAGATTAGATATGTAAGAGATGACTACATGGGGTGCAGATTAGGTATTTGGAGGATGAATGCATGGAGTGCAGATTCAGTATGTAGGGGATGACAGCATGGTGTGCAGAATAGGTATATAGGGTATGACTGCATGGGGGTAGATTGGGTATGGTTGGGATGACTGCATGGGGTGCAGATTAGGTATGTAGTGGATGAATGCATGGGGTGCAGATTCTGTATTTAGGGGAAAATGGCATGGGATGTAGACTAGGTATGTAGGGGATGACTGCATGGGGGTGCAGATTAGGTTCATAGGGGATGACTGCATGGGGGTGCAGATTAGGTACATAGGGGATGACTGCATGGGGTGCAGATTCCGTATTTAGGGGATAACGGCATGGGATATAGATTAGGTATGTAGGGAATGACTGCATTGGTTGCAGATTAGGTATGTAGGGGAATAGTGCATGAGGTGCAGATTAGGTATGTCGGGTATGACTGCATGGGGTGCAGATTAGTTATGTAGGCTATGACTTAATGGGATGCAGATTAGGTATGTAGGAGATGACTGCATGGGGTAAGGATTAGGTACATAGGGGATCATTGCATGGAATGCAGATTAGGTACATAGGGGATGGCTGCAAGGGGTACAAATTTGAAATGTAGGGGATGGATGCATGTGGTACAGATTACGTATTTAGAGGATAGCTGCATGGGGTGCAGATTAGGTTTGTAGGGGATGGCTGCATGTGGTGCAAATTAGGTACATAGGGAATGATTGCATGGGGTGTAAATTGGCTACATATGGGATGGCTACATAGGGTGCAGATTTGGTACGTAAGGGATGGCTGCATTGGGTGCAAATTATATACGTAGGGGATGGTATGTATGGAGTGCAGAATAAGTACGCAGCGTATGACTGAATGGGGTGCAGATTAGGTACATATTGGATCGCTGCATGGGGTGCAGATTTGCAATGTAGGGGATGACTGCATGGGGTGCAGATTAGGTATGGAAGGATGGCTGCATACGGTGCAAATTAGGTACGTAGGGGATGACTGTAATGGATGAGTGCATGGGGTGCAGATTAACTACATAGGGGATGGTTGCATGGGGTGTAGATTAAATATTCATGGAATGAATGCATGGGGTGCAGATTAGATATGTAGGGGATGACTGCATGCGTTGCAGATTAGGCATTTAGGAGGCTCTGCATGGGGTGCAGCTTACATATGTAGGGGATGACTGCATGGGGTGCAGACACGATATGTAGGGATGACTGCATTGGGTGCAGGTTAGGTATGTAGGGGATGACTGTATGGTGTACAGGTGGGGTATGTAGGGGATGGCTGCATGGGGTGCAAATTAGGTACATAGTGGATGGCTGCATGGGGTGCAGATTTGGTATGTAGGGGATGACTGCATTGGGTGTAGATTAGGTATGTAGGGAAGGATGCACTGGGTGCAGATTAGACATGTGGTGGATGACTGCATGGGTTGCAGATTAAGTATGTAGAGAATGAATGCCTGACTTGCAGATTAGTTAGGGGATGACTATATGGCGTGCATATTAGCTACATAGGGGGACTGCATGTGGTGTAAATTAGGCATGGTGGGGAGGACTGCATGTGGTGCTGATTATGTATGTAGAGGATGGCTGCATGGAGTGCAGATTAGGTGTGTAGCGATTGGCTGCATGGGGAGCAGATTACATACATATGGGATGTTTGCACGGGGTGCAGATTATGTACGTAAGGAATAACTGCATAGGGTGCAAATTAGGTACTTAGTGGATGGCTGCATTGGGTGCAGATTAAGTATGTAGGGTATGACTGCATGGATTGCAGATTAGGTATGTAGGGGATGACTGCATGGGGTGCAGATTAGGTACATATTCGATGGCTACATCTGGTGAAGATTAAGTATGTAGGGAATGACTGCATGAGGTGCAGACTGGGTATGTAGGGGATGACTGTATAGGGTAGAGATTAGGTATGTAGGGGATAACTGCATGGGGTGCAGATTAGGTACAGAGGGCATGGCCGCATGGGGTGCAAATTAGGTAAGTAGGTAATGGCTGCATGAGGTGTAGATTAGGTACTTAGGGCATGGCTGCATAGGGTGCAGATTTGATATGTAAAGGAAGGAAATTCACCCTGGGGATCACGTCAGTCGCCCTGCTAGACAAGGGTCCAGGGAAGTAAATGGTGTGGGAAGAAATAGCCAGGGAATAGCATGGGGTGCAGGTTAGTAAAATAGGGGATGACTGCATGGGTGTAGATTCTGTATTTAGAGGATGGCTGCATGGTGTGCAGAATAGGTATGTAGGGGATGAGTGCATGGGGTGTAGCTTAGGTATGTAGGGGATTACTGCATGGGGTGCAGATTAGGTATGTAGACGATGACTGCATGGGGGCAGATTTGTTTTGTAGGGTTTGACTGTATAGGGTGCATATTAGGTATGTAGGGGTTGACTGAATGGGGTGCAGAATAGGTATGTATGGGATCGCTGCATGGGGTACAGATTTGGTAGATATGGGATGGCTGCAAGGGATGCAGATTTGGTATGTATGGGATGGCTGCATGAGGTGCAGATTACGTATTTAGGGAATGGCTGCATGGGGTGCAGATTAGGTATATAAGGGATGGCTTCATGGGGTGCAGATTAGATATGTAGGAGATGACTGCATGGGGTGCGTATTAGGTACTTAGAGAATGAATGCATGGAGTGCAGATTAGGTATGTAGGGGATGACAGCATGGTGTGCAGAATAGGTATGTAGGGTATGACTGTATGGGGGTGTAGATTGAGTATGGTTTGGATGACTGCATGGGGTGCAGGTTATGTATGCAGGGGATGGCTGCATGGGGTGTAGATTAGTTACATAGGGTTTGGCTGCATGTGGTGCAGCTTAGGTATGTAGGCGATGACTGCATGGCCTGCAGAAAAGTTACATAGGGGATGAAAGAATGGGATGCTGATTAGCTATGGTTGGGATTACTGTATGGGGTGCACATTAGGTATGTAGGGGATTACTGTTTGGCGTGCAGATTAGCTACATAGGGGTTGACTGCATGGGGTTCAGATTAGGTACATAGGGGATGACCGCATGGAGTTCAGATTCTGTATTTAGGGGATGACGATATGGGGTGCAGATTAAGTATGTAGGGGATGACTGCTTTGGGTGGAGACTAGGTATGTAGGGGATTAGTGCAAGAGGTGCAGATTAGGCATGTAGGGTATGACTGCATGGGGTGCAGATTTGTTATGTAGGCTGACTATGGGGTGCAGATTAGGTATGTAGGGGATCGTTGCATGGCACGCAGGTTAGGTACATAGGGGATGACTGCATGGGGTGCAGATTACATATTCAGGTGTGAATCCATGGGGTGCAGATTATATATGTAGGGGATGACTGCATGGTTTGCAGATTAAGTATTTAGGAGGTGCTGCATAGGGTGCAGATTAGATATGTAGAGAATGACTGCATGGGGTGCAGACTTGATATTTAGGGGATGACTGCACTGGGTGCAGACTAGGTATGTAGGGGATGACTGTATGGGATACAGATAGGGTACATAGGGGACAACTGCATGGGGTGTAGATTAGGTACATACTGGATGGCTGCATGGGGTGCAAATTAGGCATGTAGGGGATGGCTGCATTGGGTGCAGATTAGGTATTTAGATAAGGCTGCACTGAGTGCAGATTAGACATCAAGTGGATGACTGCATGGGTTGCAGATTAGGTATGTCAAGAATAAATGCCCAGGGTGCAGGTTAGGTATGTAGGGGATCAGTGCACGATCAGCAGATTAGGTATGTAGGGGGTGATTTCATGGGGTGCAGATTCCATATTAAGGGGATAATGGCATGGGGTGCAGATTAGGTATGTTGGGGATGACTGCAATAGGTGCAGGTAAGGTATGTAGGAGATTAGTTCATGAGCTGCAGAGTAGGTATGTAGGGTATGACTGCATGGGGAACAAATTAGTTATATCGGCTATGACTGTACGGGATGCAGATTAGGTATGTAGGGGATGACTGCATGGGGTGTAGATTAAGTTGTTGGGGATTGTTGCATGGGGTGCAGATTAGATATGTAGGGGATGGCTGCATGGGGTGCAGATTATGTACGTTGAGGATGGCTGCATGGAATGCAAATTAGCTACGTAGGGGATGAGTGTAGGGAATGACTGCATGGGGTGCAGATTAGCTATGTAGGGGATGGCTGTATGGGGTGAAGATTAAGTATTCAGGAGATGACTGCATGGGGTGCAAATTAGATATGTTGGGGATGACTGCATGGGGTGCAGATTACGAATATATGGGATGGCTGCATGGTTTGCAGATTCGAAATGTAGGGGATGACTGCATTGGGTGTAGGTTTTTCTATGTAGGGGATGACTGTATGGGGTAGAGGTAGGGTACATAAGGGATGGCTGCATGGGGTGCAAATTAGGTATGCATGGGATGGCTGCATTGGGTGTAGATTAGGTATGTAGGAAAGTCTGCACTGGGTGCAGATTAGACATGTAGTGGATGACTGCATGGGTCACAAATTAGGTATGTAGAGAATGAATGCCTGAGGTGCAGATTAGGTAGGTGGGGGATGACTGTATGGTGTGCAGATTAACTACGTAGCAGATGACTGCATGGGGTGTAAATTAGGCATGGTGGGGAAGACTGCATGTGGTGTAGATTATGTATGTAGGGGATGGCTGCATGGAGTGCAGATTAGGTACGTAGCGGTTGGCTGCATGGGGAGCAGATTACATACATATGGGATGTTTGCATAGTGTGCAGATTATGTATGTATGGAATGACTGCAGAGGGTGCAGATTAGGTACTTGGATGGCTGTGTTGGGTGCAGATTAGGTATGTAGGGGATGACTTCATGGTTTGCAGATTAGGTATGTAGGGGATGACTGCATGGGCTGCAAATTAGGTACATACTTGATGGCACATCTGGTGAAGATTAAGTATGCAGGGAATGACTGCATGGGGTGAAGACTGAGTATGTAGGGGATGACTGTATAGGGTATAGATTAGGTATGTAGGAGATAACTGCATGGGGTACATATTAGGTACAGGGGGCATTGCCGCATGGGGTGCAAATTAGGTAAGTAGGGGACGGCTGCATGGGGTGTAGATTAGGTACTTAGGGGATGGCTGCATAGGGTGCAGATTTGATATGTAAAGGAAGGAAATTCACCCTGGGGATCACGTCAGTCGCCCTGCTAGACAAGGGTCCAGGGAAGTAAATGGTGTGGGAAGAAATAGCCAGGGAATTGCTATGGTTAGGCTTGATTAGGCCCTAGGGCCAAAAGCCTAGTACCAACCTATGGGCCTATGTAGGGGATGGATGCATGGGGTGCAGATTAGGTATATAGCAGATGGCTGCCTGGGGTGCAGATTAGGTATGTAGGGATGGCTGCATTGGGTGCAGATTAGGTATGTGTGGGATGACTGCATGGTGTGCAGATAAGGTACATACAGGATGAGTGCATGTGGTGTATTTGGTTGGAAGAACTGCAAGGGATGAAGATTATGTATGTAGGAGATGGCTGCATGGGGTGCAGATTGGGTATGTAGGGGTTGCCTGCATGTGGTGCAGATTACGTATGCAGTGGATTGTTGCATAGGGTGCAGATTATGTATGTATGGAATGACTATATAGGTTGCACATTATATAAGCAGCAGATGGCTGCATTGGATGCAGATTAGACATGTAGGGGATTACTGCATGGGGTGCAGATTAGGTACATAGTGGATGGCTGCATGTGGCGTAGATTAAGTACTTAGGGGAAGACTGCATGGGTGCAGATTAGGTATTGAGGGGATGGCTGCATGGGGTGCAGATTAGGTACATATGGGATAACTGCATGGGGTGCAAATTAGGTACGTAAGGGATGGCAGCATGGGATGCAGTTTAGGTATGTAGGGGAATAGTGCATGGGGTGCAGATTAAGTATGTAGGGGATGATTGCATTGTGTGAAGAATAGGTACGTAGGGGATCGCTGCATGGGTTGCAAATTAAGTACGTAGGGAATTTCTGCATGGGCCACAGATTAGGTATGTAGGGGATGATTGCATGGGGTGTAGATTAGGTATGTAAGGGATCACTGCATGAGTGGTAGATTAGGCATTTATGGGATGGCTGCATGGGGTGCAGATTAGGTATGTAGGGGATGGCTGCATGAGGTGAAGATTAGGTATGCAGTGGATGAGTGCATGGGGTGCAGATTAGGTATGTAGGGGAAGACTGCTCTGGGTGCAAATTAGGTACGTTGGGGATCGCTGCATAAAGATTATGTATGTAGGAGATGACTGCATTGGGTGCAGAGTAGGTATGTAGTGTGTCACTGCATGGGGTGTAGATTAGGTATGTAGGGAATGACTGCATGGGCTGCAGATTAGGTATGTAGGGTATGACTGCATGGGGTGCAGAATAGGTAATGTAAGAGATGACTGTATGGGTTGCAGATTAGGTATGATTGGCATGACTGCATGGGTTGCAAATTAGGTATGTAGGGGATAGGTGCATAGGGTGCATTGGGTGCAGATTTGGTATGTAGGGGATAGTTGCATGGGGTGCAGATTAGGTGCATGGGGTGGCTGCATGGTGTGCATATTAAGTACGTAGGGGATGGTTGCATGGGGTGCAGATTATGTACGTAGGGAATGAGTGTATGGGGTGCAGATTAGTTGCATAGTGGGTGGCCATGTTGGGTGCATATTAGGTATGTAAGGAATGACTGCATTGTTGCAGATTAGGTGTTTAGGGGATGACTGCTTGTGGTGCAGATTAGGTATGTAGGAGTTGTCTGCATGCAGTGCAGATGTGGTATGTATGAGATGACTGCATGGGATGCAGATTAGGTAAGTATAGGATGAATGCATGGCGAGAAAATTAGGTATGTAGTGGATAACTGCATGGTGTGCTCAGGGATGGCTACATGGTATGCAGATTAGGTATGTAGGGGATTAGTACATGGGGTGCAGAATAAGTACTTAGCGGATGATTGCATGGTGTGCAGATTAGGTACGTAGGGTATCACTGCATGGGTTGCTAATTAAGTATGTAGGGAATTTCTGCATGGGCTGCAGATTAGGTATGTAGGGGATGACAGCATGGGGTGTATATTAGGTATGTAGGGGATGACTGCATGTGTGGCAGATTAGGCATTTAAGGGATGGCTGCAAAGGGTGCAGATTAGTTATGTACTGGAAGACTGCTTGGGGTGCAAATTAGGTATGTTGGGGATCGCTGCATGAGGTACAGAATAAGTATGTAGGGGTGGCTACATTGGGTGCAGATTAGGTATGTAGGGTGTGACTGCATTGGGTGCAGATTAGTTATGTAGGGTGTGACTGCATGGGGTGCAGATTAGGTATGTAGGGAATGACTTCATGGGCTGTAGCTTAGGTATGCAGGGGATGACTGCATGGGGTGTAGATTAGGTATGGTGGGATGACTGCCTAGGGTGAAGATTATGTATGTAGTGGATGGCTGCATGGGGTGCAGATTAGGTACGTAGTGGTTGGCTGCATGGGGTGCAGATTAAGCTCATAGGGGATGGTTGCATGGGGTGCAGATTATGTATGTAGGTAATGACTGTATGGGGTGCAGTTTAGGTACATAGTGGATGGCTGCATTGGTTTCAGATTAGGTATGTAGGTGATGACTGCATAGGGTGCAGATTAGGTATGTAGGGGATGACTGCATGGGGTAGATTAGGTAAGTAGGGGATGGCTGCATGGGGTGCATATTAGGTATGTAAGGGATGGCTGCATGGGGTGCAGATTTTATGTGTAGGGATGGCTGCATGGGGTGCAGAATAGTTATGTAGGGGGAGACTGCTTGAGGTGTAGATTAGGTACATAGTGCATGGCTGCATGTCGTGCAGATTAATTAAGTAGGGGATGACTGCATGGGGCAGATTAGGTAAGCAGGGGATGGCTGCATGGGGTGCAGATTAGGCATGTAGGGGATAGCTGCATGGGGTGCAGATTAGGTACGTAGGGGTTGGCTGCATGTGGTGTAGATTTAGTACATAGGGAATGGTTGCATGGGGTGCAGCTTATGTATGTAAGGAATGACTGCATGGGGTGCAAATTAGTTACATAGTGGAAGGCTGCGTTGGGTGCATATTAGGTATGTAGAGGATGACTGCATTGGGGCAGATTAGGTATGTAGGGGATGGCTGCATGGGGTGTAGATTTAGTATGTAGGGAATGGTTGCATGGGGTGCAGATTATGTATGTAAGAAATGACTGCATGGAGTGCAGATTAGTTACATAGCAGATGGCTGTGTTGGGTGCATATTCGGTATGTAGGGGATGACTGTAGTGGGACAGATTAGGTATGTAGGACATGACTACCTGGGGTGCAAATTAGGTACATAGTGGATTGTTGCATGTGGTGCAGATTAAGTAAGTAGAGGATGACTGCATGGGGTACAGATTTAGTTCATTGGTCATGGCTGCATGGGGTGCAGAATATGTAAGTAAGGGATGACTGCATGGGTTGCAGATTAAGTATGTAGGGGATGGCTGCTTCGGACGAAGATTAGGTATGGAGTGCATGGCTGCATGGAGTGCAGATTAGGTACACTGGGGATGACTGCATGGGTGCAGATTTAGTATGTTGAGGATGATTGCATGGGATACAGATTAGGTATGTAGGGGTGACTCCATGAGGTGCAGATTTGATACATTGAGGATGACTGCATGGCATGCAGATTAGGTATGCTTTGGATGACTGCCTGGGATGCAGATTAGGTACGTAGGGGTTTGCTTCATGGGGTGCAGATTGAGTACATAGGGGATGGCTGCATGGAGTGCAGATTAGGTACGTAGAGCATGACTGAATGGTGTGCAGATTAGGTGCATAGTGGATGGCTGCATAGGGTGCAGATTAGGTACATGGGGATGACTTCAAGAGGGTGGATTAGGTATGTAGGGCATGGCTGGAAGGGGTGCAAATTAGGTATGTAAGGGATGGCTGCATGGGTTGCAGATTAAGTATGTAGGGGTGACTGCATGGGGTGCAGATTAGCTGTGCAGGGGATGGCTTCATGGGGTGCAGATTAAGTATTCAGGGGTAGACTGTATGGGGAGCAGATTAGGTATGTAGTGGATGACTGCATGGGTGTAGATTAGGTATTTAGGGATGGCTGCATGGGGTGCAAATTAGGTATGTAGGTGTTGGCTGCATGGGGTGCAAATTATGTATGTAGGGGTTGGCTGCATGGGGTGCAGATTAGGTATGTAGGGGATTGCTGCATAGGATTCAAATTTGGTATGTAGGATATGGCTGCATAGGGTGCAGATTAGGCATGTAGTGGATGCCTGAAGGAGGTGCAGATTAGGTATGTAGGGATCACTGCATTAGGTACAGATTAGGTATGCAGTGGATGATCGCATGGCATGCAGATTAGGTACATAGGGGATCACTGCATGGGGTGCAGATTAGTTATAGTTGGGATGACTGCATGGGGTGCAGATTAGGTGCATAAGGGATCGCTGCATTGGGATTAGGTACATAGGGGATGAATGGATGGCGTACATATTAGGTATGTAGGGGATGGCTGCATGGGGTGGAAACTAGGTATGTAGGGGATGACTGCATGGAATGCAGATTAGGTATGTAGGGTATGATTGCATGGGGTGCAAATTAGGTATGGTGGGGATTACTGCTGGGGTGCAGATTAGGTATGTGTGGGATGGCTGCATGTGGTGCAGATTATGTATGTATGGGATGACTGCAATGGGTGCACATTAGGTGCATAGAGGATGACTACATGGAGGGCAGATTAGGAATGTAGGGGATGGCTGCATGGGGTGCAGATTAGGTATGTTGGGCAAGGCTGCTTGGTGTGCATATTTGGTGTGTAGGGAATGGCTGCATGGGATGCAGATTAGGTATGTAGGAGATGACTGCATGGGGTGCATATTAGGTATGTAGGGGATGACTGCAGAAGGTTAGATTAGGTATGTAGGGGCTGAACGCATGGTGTGCAAATTAGGTATGTTGGGTATTACTGCATGGGGTGCAGATTAGGTACAAAGAGCATATCTGCATGAGGAGCAGATTAGGTATGTAGGGGTTGGCTGCATGGGGTGCAGATTAGGTACATAGGGGATGGCTGCATGGGGTGCAAATTTGGTATGTAGGGTATGGCTGCATGGGATGCAGATTAGGTATGTATGGGATGGCTGCATGGGGCAGATTAGGTATGTATGGATGGCTGCATTGGGTGCAGATTAGTTATGTAGTGGACGAATGCATGGCATGCAGATTAAGTATATAGCGGATGACTGCATGGGGTGCAGATTAGTTATAGTTGGGATGACTGCATTGGGGTGCAGATTAGGTACACTGAGGATTGCTGCATATTGTCCCGATTAGGTATGTAGGGGATGACTGGATGGGGTGCAGATTAGGTACTGTGTGGATTACTGCTGGGGTGTAGATTAGGCATGTGTGGGATGACTGCATGGGGTGCATATTATATACGTATGGGATGGCTGCAATGGGTTCACATTGGGAAATGGAAATTCACCCCGGGGATCAATTCTGTGGCTCTGCTCGACAGGGGCACAGGAAAATAATTTTCTTGGGTGGCGAAAGCCAGGGTACATTTTTTGGCTAGGCTTATATAGGCTCTAGGGCCAATAGCCTAGTACCTACCTATGAACATAGGGGATGACTGCATGGAGGGCAGATTAGGTATGTAGGGGATGACTGCATGGTGTGCAGATTAAGTATGGTTTGGATGACAGTATGGGATGCAGATTAGGTACATAGGGGTTTGCTGCATGGGGTGCACTGTGAGTACATAGGAGATGGCTGCATGGAGTGCAGATTAGGTACATAGAGGATGACTTCATGGGGCAGATTAGGTATGTAGGGTATGGTTAGAAGGGGTGCAGATTAAGTATGTAGGGGATGACTGTAGTGGATGACTGAATGGGGTGCAGATTAGGTATGTAGGGGTTGGCTGCATGGGGTGCAGATGAGGCACATAGAGGATGACTTCACGGGGCAGATTAGGTATGTAGGGGATGGTTAGAAGGGGTGCAGATTAAGTATGTAGGGGATGACTGTAGTGGATGACTGCATGGGGTGCAGATTAGGTATATAGGGGTTGGCTGCATGGGGTGCAGATTAAGTATGTAGGGGATGGTTGCATGGGGTGCAGATTACGTACATAGGGAATGACTGCATGGAGTGCAGATTATTTACATAGTGGATGGCTGTGTAGGGTGCATATTAGGTATGTAGGGGATGACTGCATTGGTACAGATTAGGTATTTTGGGGATGACAACCTGAGGTGCAAATTAGGTACATAGTGGATGGTTGCATGTGGTGCAGATTAAGTAAGTAGGGGATGACTGCATGGGGTGCAGATTTGGTTCATTGGGCATGGCTGCATGGGGTGCGGAATATGTATGTAAGGGATGGTGGCATATGGTTGGGATGACTGCATGGGTTATAGATTAAGTATGGAGGGGATGGCTGCATGGGGTGCAGATTAGGTATGTAGTGGATTGGTGAATGGAGTGCAGATTAGGTACATTGTGGATAACTGCATGGGGTTCAGATTTGGTATGTTGGGGATGACTGCATGGGATACAGATTAGGTATGCAGGGGATGACTCCATGGGGTGCAGATTTGATACATCAAGGATGACTGCATGGCGTGCAGATTAGGTATGGTTTGAATGACTGTATGGGGTGCAGATGAGGTATGTAGGGGTTTGCTTCATGGGGTGCAGATTGAGTACATGGGGGATGGCTGCATGTACCTAATCTGCACAACATTCAGTTATGCTCTATATACCTAATCTAGTTTCCACCCCATGCAGCCATCCCCTACGTACCTAATATGTCCTCATTCTCTAAGTCATCCCCTACATACTTAATCTGAAAACCATGCAGTCATCCCAACAATATGCAGCCATCCCTTACATACATATTCTTTACCTCATGCAGCCATGCCCAGCAGACCAAATCTGCACCCCATGCAGTCATGCCCTACTTACTTAATCTGCAGATTAGGTACATAGGGGATGGCTGCATGGGGTGCAGATTAAATAGGTAGGGTTTGACTTCATGGGGGCAGATTAGGTATGTGGGGGATGGCTGCATGGGTTGCAGATTAAGTATATAGGGGATGACTGTATGGGGTGCAGATTAGCTATGCTGACTGCATGGGGTGCAGATTAGCTATGCAGGGTATGGCTGCATGGGGTGCAGATTAGGTACAAAGGGGATAGCTGCATGGGTAACAGATTAGGTACGTAGGGTGTGGCTGCATGGGGTGCAGATTATTTACGTAGGGGATGGCTGCATGGGGTGCAAATTTGATATGTAGGGTATGGCTTTATGGGATGCAGATTAGGTATGTAGGGGGTGGCTGCATGGGGTGCAGATTAGGTATGTAGTGGATGAATGCATGGCATGCAGATTAGGTACACAGGGGATGATTGCATGGGGTGCAGATTAGGTATGTAATGGAAGATTTCATTGGATGCACATTAGGTACATTTGGGATGGCTGCATGGGATGCACATTAGGTACATTGGGGATGGCTGCATGGGATGCAGATTAAGTATGCAGGAGATGGCTGCATGGGATGCAGATTAGGTATGCAGGGGATGACTGCATGGGGTTCAGATTAGGTATGTAGGGGATGACTGCATGGGGTGCACATTAGGTATGCAGGGGATGGCTGCATGGAGTTTCACAGCAGTTCATAGTCCATATTGTCAGCAGAGACTAAATCTATGACTTTAGTTGCTCTGCAAATGAAGTGTGCCAATGTACCTGTTAAGTACAATACGGTATTACTGGAAACAACACACAGGCAAACATTTCATATGACAGAATGGGTTAAACTTCAATTACGCATTAAAAACATATCCAGTGTTTTGCACCATTCATGGCTAACATAAATGCACAGAATTATTCTGACTAGGAAAATAATGTGGATGAAAAGAGGATGCACATTCCTAAACATAAGACCACCAAGAACGGCTAAAATTTGTTTAATTTTCCTTGATCAGGATTGAACCTGGGCTACAGAAATAAGAGCTCCATTTCACCTTCATTGTTGCCATCATTATCATCATCATCCTCATTCTCTAAGTCACCTGATCTGCTGATGGTCACAGCAGTTCTGTCTGAAAGAGGTAGGTTAAACATTTGTATTCCCTGTAACAACGTCTGCTCCTTGGGAACCCAAAAGAAATGCATTTAGTCAGCCCTAGCCTGGCTCAGGGGCCCTTTTCCAATGGCTGAGCCTGGTACACCTCCTATGGGAGGCACTGTGTTGACATCCACAGAAGGTGCCCAAACCACCTCAATTTACTCCTCTCAACACAGAGGGGCAGAGGATATTCTCTGAGATCCTGCCACATGGCTGACCTTTTCATTCTGTCATAATGACTGGACCCTGCTACCCCTACAAAAGCACTTCATTTCTGCCACCTATATGTGTGATCTCTTTTTTTCAGTTTCTTCTCAAAGCGTATGACCATTGGTGAGGACAGGAACATAGACTGGCCAGTATATGAACTTCTTTTCATGAATCAGCTCTTCCTTTACCAGTACAATCCAGTGCAACACCAACAGTACTGGTGTCACTGCACTCATCTGCTGACTAGTCTCCTGGTTTACCTCTAGCCTTACTCATGAACAAGATCCCAAGATACTTACAACTGTTCCGTCTATGGTAGCAGCCAACTAATGTGGAGAGAATATTCTGTTCTTTTCCAGGACAGAACCATGACTTTTGACTCGGCTGTGTTGATTTTTATTGTTTGCTACAGTCTCTGAGATGAACTGATGTACTGTACACTAGAGATCACGGTCAACCTGGCGCTAACAGCACTACATCAACTGCTAACAACATTATTCTAGGAATTAAACACCAAACACTCCTAAATGTAAACAGCAACTCTGACTTAAACTCATCTTTCAGTATCATAAGCCAGTCAGCCACAAAACTGCTTACTGTACCTTTCAGGCAAGACATGGTAGCCAAAATGAATTATTTAAGATATGGTATCTGACTTCCTGAAGGAAATGAGTGAGAATTTCAGACTGTGCTTATAAAACTTGAAATAAAACCTATGATCACTCATGTACTTTCAGTTCTGTCCTCCAAAATCAAAGTTCTAATTTCTAGTAATTTAAAACAGCTTCAACGGAAGTACAGAAATGTCTAATGTGTTTTACAGAAAAAGGAAACTCTAACTGGCTAAAGATGATGCCAAGTTTTATAATAGTTAATAAATTGCTGTTTGAACAAAAATTACCTGCAGTTATGGTTCTAAACATCTCCCTACAAGAGGAGGAAGGGGTGCATTTACAGGATATGCATGGACCTTCTGGGAATGGAAATCCAGGGTCTGAGGCATGCGGGTAGAAAAGGGTACATGAAGGAGGGGATGACTACTCTACAGTTAGTAAAGATTTGTGTACATACCCAAAACATCTGGATCACACGCAGAGAAGGAGGAGTCATTTGCACACCAAGGAGGGGAGAAAGAAAAGTTAATATAAATGTCAGTCCAGCGATGCGGAAAAGTCACTTCACTGTGGCAACAACAGTTACTAACAAGTTAGGCTATAACAGTCGACTTGAAAGTAATAAACAAAGGAGTTTTACCATATAGCCTATCATATTTCTACTGTTAGATCTTACTAATATTTAAGAAATAATAAAACCAGATGTGAAAAAGGTCCATAACAAGCATGCTACTAAGGTAAAATGAACTAATAAGGAAAGTGGCATGCTGTTAAGCGCATTCGAATCACTTTCATCCCACTCTATTTGTTAAGCATGCTCATGCCAGTAGCAACATTTCTGACAATGCTCGGTGATCAGCTTCAGTTACTTTTCCAAAAGAATTTGCTAGAAATTAGATGCTATAGATCAGAACACCATTCTTGTTCAATGATACAGTGCATTGAAAGCTTTCCAATTATATTTTAAGGAAGTCAATACAATTTCATTTTTTTGTTTATTATTCTGTTATTATAATAGTGTAAGTATCTATAGCAGAAAATAAATCGGAAAAGGGCCAAAGTGAAATGTGACTTCTTGTCATTATGTTTTCTTTTCTTTCCTCCTTTTCCAAGGGATAAATGCAGCCAAAATATCCACCACATCGTCTGGTTGTCCACTTGCTTCAGCTAAGAATGTGGTTGATTATCTTAAGCAGAAGACCTAACGTGTCAGATACGGGGTTCCCTCCCATCCCATTTTCTGTGGCAAAGATTGGCTTTCAGCCTTGCCTTCCTGCCTCCTACACAGACTGTCTGTCTGACAGATGATAAATGTGCTGGGTTCTATATGGCCGGTATTTACATTTTTTCTTACAGTTTCTACTGGCAACTCATCCAGCCACTTATCAAATGTTGCTGCTATCATTGTATAAGTGTGTGTATGTGTGTGTGTGTGTGTGTGTGTGTGTGTGTGTGTGTGTGTGTGTGTGTGTGTGTGTGTGTGTGTGTGTGTGTGTGTGTGTGTATATATATATATATATATATATATATATATATATATATATATATATATATATATATATAAATCTCAAAGTTTCAAAACTTCTATTTTCATATGGTCGAGATCATAAGATCGAAGTTTTGAAACTTTGAAATATAAATAAAAAGAAATAAAAACAAAAAAAAAATCTTTTCTTTACATTTTAACAGGGGAAGTCCCCCTCCACCCCCACACCCCCTGCTAATATTTAAATATCCTTTTATTCCCCTCACTTACATTTGCAGGTTCCTTATTTATTCTCTCCTCCAATCCCACTTCCTCTACCTTTTGTTTCACTCTAGTTACAACTTTACTTCCCCACAAAGATGGCTCCCTATACTCTAACTATGCTTACACTATCAGTTTTACTCTTAACCACCCTCTTCTCAGCCTACCTTCTTACCTCCTTTGAAAATCTGCACTATGTCCAGCTTATACACTCACACAAACAAACTACAACTTGCACATATACACCCCTAACTACACACTCTAAAATTACTTCCACTCCTAGCTACCTTCTACCTAAATACCACAGACTCTCCCACATTAATCATGTCCTACCCACCGATAGAAAATTGAAACTTCAAACCTATCTAAAAAACAACTTAATAACAAAACCAAATAATCCCATCTTACAAGATGGAGACATCCACCCCAACCCTGGACCTACCAACCCTACTTTTCAAATAACTAACCATAAACTCAATAATTCCCTCCTAATAGGACATCTGTACATTCAAAGCATCAATAATAAAGTATCTCACCTTCATGCCCTCCTAGATATCCATTCCTTTGATATTCTCTGCCTCACTGAGACTTGGCTAAAACCTGATACAAAAGACAATGAGATTACTCCCCAAGGCTATAATATAGTGAGACTTGACCGATCAAAACGTAAAGGCGGTGGAGTAGCAATTCTTTTTAAGAATGAACTTAATATCTCCACCCTTCCAGCTTATCCAACCCAGGATAGCAAAGTAGAAGTCCTCATAACTAAATTCCAATTTAACACCAAGAAATCCCTTTACATTATCTGTATTTACTTACCACCAGGTAATAATATACCCACTTTAGAAGCCTTTCTCAGCTCGGTATCTACAACTTACCCCCAAGAAACAATAATCCTAGGTGATTTCAACATAGACTGGAAAAGTATCAATGCTGAAAATCCTACCTCTCATATCAACCTCCATGGTTTCACCCAAACCATTACCTCTACAACAAGAATTAATAAACCTAATAAAAAAGAGAGTATCTTAGATTGGATACTCATAAACAAAGTTAAACAAACTTACAAAGTAGGAACCCTGCCAGATGATGTCAGTGATCACTCTTTGACTTATATTACAAGAGAAAAGAAAGATTTTCCTAACCTCCCCACCATTAGAATAATACGCTCTACCAAACATTTTAACATAGACTTATTTCAAACTGAACTCAGAGAATGCAACTGGAACCCCTTAAAATCCCTTCCTCTTGAAAATGCAGTAATATACTTTAATATAACTTTCTTATCCATTCTTGACAAACATGCTCCCAAACGTACCATCAGAATGAAGTCCAACATAGCCTCATGGCTGTCTAATGAAACTAAAAATCTAATTCTACTTAGAAACAAAGTCTGGGCCAAATGGAGATTCCATAGAAATAGCTCTGATCTTCTTCATTTCCGCCAGCTTAGAAATACTACTAAAAAAGCAATAATTACTGACAAAAAAAACTACTACTGTAAACTTCAACAAACTCATCAAAATAATCCAAAAAAGTTCTGGTCTTGTATCAATAGACTGTTTTCCCCAGGTAACTCTAAAACTCCCACCCCTCTTGATGCTGATCCAGATACCCCCCACCTAACTGCAAATACCTTCAACTCTTTCTTCACTGACACTATACAATCTCTAGCTAGACAACTAAACACTGATAAATCCAACCTTCCAATCAACCTAGCACACTCCTCCCATAACTTTAAACTACCACCCATCTCTACCTCTCTCATCTATAGACTTATTCATAAACTGAAGCCTTGTACCCCATCTGCTGACAAGCTTCCTTCTCTTTATCTCCAAAAAGCAGCCAAAGTAATCGCATACCCTATATCTATACTTATAAATAGGGCAATCCAAGAAGGAACCATCCCAGACATCTGGAAGGTCTCCCACATTATCCCTTTACATAAAGGTGGGAACTCTATCGATTACTCTAACTATAGACTAATTGCTCTCCTATCACCCTTAATAAAAATTATGGAGAAATGCATTCACCAACAACTTTTACAGTATCTCTCTCTCCACAGCATAACAGCAAGCTGTCAGCATGGCTTTAGGCCTTATCATAGTACTACCACCACCCTCCTATCCTTTACAGACACTATCAATAGAAACCGCAACAACAACCTTCTCTCTTCTGCTCTCTTCATCGACCTCTCTAAAGCTTTTGACATGGTTAACCATTCCATCCTAATTAACATTCTTGAATCTCTCTCCTTTGATAACCTAGCCATTAATTGGTTCAGATCTTACCTCAGCAATAGGCAACAGGCAGTTCTCTGGGAAAATCAAATTTCTTCCTTGTCACCTGTCACCATCGGTGTCCCTCAGGGCTCCATTCTTGGACCACTTCTTTTCTCTTTATTCATTAATGATCTCCATTTAGCAATTCCTCAAGCAACCTGCATTCAATATGCAGATGACTCCACCCTTATTTGCTCAGCTACCTCTCCAACTGAACTTTCTTCCCTTACTCAAAACATCTTCAACACAGTAGAAACGTGGTTTACCAGACATTACCTCCTACTTAATGCCAAAAAAACTAAACTCCTTCTCTTTACTCCCACTACTAGGTCCTCCCCCTTAGACTTCATAATCTCTTCAAATAATGCCGCTGTCATCTCACCTGACTCTACTACCAAACTGTTAGGAATAACCATTGACAATAATCTCTCTTTTGATCAGCATATTATCAACACCATTAAAATAGTCAACAGAAAAATAGGATCCTTATATAGAATTAAGTCTTTCTTAATCACATCAGCTAGAGCCAAGATCGCTCATTCCCATCTAATCTCAACTCTTCTGTATGCCTCACCTGTTTTTACTAACCTTAAGAAAACTAACCTTAACAAACTTGCAACTTGCTACAATAATATTGCCCAATTCGCTACTGGAAATCCCTTTAGAACTCACCACTGTTCTAACCTGAAACAACCAGACTGGCTGGAATTTCAAAACCATCTGTTAATCCCCCAACTCACTATTGCCCACAAAATACTGTACCAACCCAATAATACCCCTATACTCTCAAAACTTTTAATCCCATATAATAATCTCAACTCCCTTCGCTCTTCTAGTAAACTCATTGCCAGCTTAACAAAGTCTAATAACACAGCTGGTGACTCTCTATTTACTAATACAGCAGGAAGGAGCTGGAATCTGCTACCTAGTGATATAACACTAACTATATCATTGCCACTCTTCAAACAAAAGCTCAAAAATCACCTCCAAAGTCACTGGCTATGTCCTTGTAGTAAACCTGACTAACCAACACCTATACCCTGTTTTTCTCCTCTTCTACCATCTTCCTAACATTTAATAATTAGTCGTGTAACTAAGACTATCACTAAACCAAACTATATTCAATGTATTGCTTAAATCCCTCAAGCCTGATGTAAATTATTGTACTTATCTCTTACTAGAGTGCATCTATTCACCTCTATAAGAAAGATTATGTTCTATGTTAACTTTCTGAAGTGTTATACTGCATCATATGGTTTTTAATCCTTTTTTACCATGTAATGATATATTTCTATTTGTATACATTTTTATTTTGTTTTTTTTGTTTTTGTTTGTATTTGTGTGGAGCTTTTCTCCCCGGGCCTCTACTGAAAATGGATAAATATCCAGCTAGACTAGCCCGGTCAACAAATGTAAAATAAATGTAAAATAAATATATAAATAAATAATTAAATATACCAACTCAGAGATTGCACTACAGTGAAGGAAACAGTAAATATACCATTCCGTGCTGTAGAACGATCTTCATATAAACGAATTGAAGTTTCAAAACCTCGATCTTATCATCTCGACCATAAGAAATGCGAAGTTTTGAAACTTCGAAATTTAGAAGTAGACCCATATATATATATATATATATATATATATATATATATATATATATATGTGTGTGTGTGTGTGTATGTGATTGTTTATTTATATTGATATATAGATGCATATAAAGCCCTCACTGTCCACCATAGTCGTGTATGCTAACCCTGCGTCTATCCCTACATATTAATTTATAAACAAACGTTTCCTAACAAGGCTGGCCTGTAGCGATGCTCAGGCTACGGGTTTAAAGGAAGGAAAATAATGCGCATTGTTTTGGCTCATTTTCTTTGTTGTGTTTAATTTGCTGTTTGACCGGTAGGCATTAGTGTTTTTGTTATCCAATGATTTTTCACCAACAAGCACACTTATATCTTTATATATCTATACCTACGGCTATTTAAATATATAGAACAGATTATCAGTGATTAAATGTGTCAATGAATCTTCATATTCAAGAACCTTTGTGTGATGTCTGCCAAAATGTATTTATTTATTTAACTATTTATTGTCAGACATCCATTTACCTGTTTATACTTTAGCATTAAATATGGATTTTTTTCTTTTCAGTATATGACCTTTGGTAACCCTTGAATGTTTTCTTGAATTTCTCAGTGTCCTCCCATCATGCATTGGGTCATGGTTGATAAAGGTTCTTCGGACCAGCTCACCTGTTCAGTAAGCAAAGTAAGTAAATAAGTGCATGTGAAGGAGAAGTCCAGACCCGCAAGTACAAAGGCACTCGTTTTTTTTTACTTGCCACCAAACAAGTTGTGTAAATGTAAATACAACAGCATTGCAAATAATTCTAACAGAAAACACTTGCGTTCCAACAGTCAAGCTATTGTTTAGGCATGTTTCCACATGAAAGTAAATTTGCAGATGACTGCAAATTAGAAGCCATCATTGAATCTCACACTGACACAAATATTCTCCAGGAGGAGCTGACACAGACAAACAACTGGTGCCAGACCCATGCACTAAAACTAAATGCCAAGAAATGCATAACAGTATCCTTTGGGAAGTCATCCATCCCTGGCAACTATCATATTGACAACACACCCCTTAGAGTTTACCCAGTAGTCGGACTTAGGGACACACACAGATAGTAATCTAGCCTTTGACCATCATGTGCCTACAGTGGTGAGGAAATCATTCTATGTTCCACAACTTATAAACAAAGGTATGGCATCTAAGTCCAAGGAAGTCATTGTTCCACTGTATTCAGCATTCATCAGATCTATCATTGAGTACATTTGGCATGTACCTAACCAGGCATATCCAACAATTCGAACATCCACAGAGGTTTCTCACTAAAAGAATATAGTGCGTAAGTAAAATGTCCTATGCAGGCTGCCTCAAGGCCCTATCCCTGTATTCTGTCTCCTACAGGCTTTTGAGGGGAGATCTGTGCCTGGCATATAGGGCATTGTCACATCCCACTCTTATGGACATCCTGCATATACACAAAACAAACAGCACCAGAATTACCCATTCTAAGGACTTAAAACTTGCCTGTGATATAAATGGGACCTGCTGGAAAGAGAGGTTTGTATTCCAGAGACTACTCCATCTATGGAACAGGCTCCCATATCCATGTGAAGCAGAGTTCCTCCCTAACCCAGTTCAAGTCCAACTTGGACAATTGGATGGTAAACCAGAAATATATCCCTGGTTTGGCATTTATGTCTCTAATCGATACAGGTAACCTGTAAATGGTTCATCTCCCAGGCCCATGCTTACACTTACAAGGGTATCAGAACTTGTCAGAGATTTGGGATGCATGGCTAGGCTTGAAAAGGCCCTTGTGGTCATCAGCCTAGTAAACACCTATGGACCTCTCAGATCCTCTTAGATCAATCTAGCATTTAATGTACTAAACCACAGTGGTCCGGCTGTGTATTTGTGACAGTATTACAGCCTTCTGTCAAACTTTATGGTCTGTTATATGAAGCTATTGTTCAGCCCCATTTTTTTGCTGTGTATTTGTGACAGTATTACAGCCCTCTGTCAAACTTCATGGTCTGTTATATGAAGCTACTGTTTAGCCCCATTGTTTTGCTGTGTATTTGTGACAGTATTACAGCCTTCTGTCAAACTTCATGGTCTGTTATATGAAGCTACTGTTTAGCCCCATTGTTTTGCTGCATAGGCTGCTTATTGTATCATTTGTTGTTCACTATGAATTTGGAGAAGGGCATTATAAGGATAAACTAATTGCATTTTCAAAGCAAGTCTGATGGCACCAACGTATACATGTCCTGTTTTCAAGGCACTTTGTATGAATTTTTTTGCTTATTGTGCACAAGAGTTTTAGGACTGAAAATTTTAGGCTCAGCTGCAGCTCAATCAGACATGACTGCTGCATTAATCACAGACTCCTGCAGCCAAGGAGGTCAAAGAAGCCCACATTCTGCTTCAAGCTTTATTTTGGGGATTGCTCTTTGAGAACAATCCCTTACATAAATATCAATTCTCTATATGTCTAATCTAGTACTAGGCATGGAGTTTGGTTTAACTGTGCCACACTGTGGTTGTGACATGGTGTTGTCCATAACAATAATGTCATCATACGTTTAGCCAAACCCTCTGTGTCCCACTTTACACATCTGAAAACATAACAATCCTTATCAAGGACACAGGAAAAAGGTGTTTTACTTTCAAAACAACTTCAGGACAGAGTATCTCATATGATAAGAAGTACTACACATGAATTGAACATCTTCATTATTTTCCTAAAAATATAGTTGTGGACTTCTACCTCCTCCAGTGAGTTCTGGGATTGCTGTGGAGACGTGTAGCCACAAATATTCTGAGTCCTGTTCAGGACTGTTCTTACCTGATAAAGTTTGTGGTGTATCTTTTCAAAGGAATAGTCTAGGAAAAGCACTAGTACAGAAAATGTAGAATTAACTCAAACCTGTGTTGGTTCTCAAACTGTCTGAAGTGAACCAACACCAACAGCACTCCTGCATCCGACAATGGAGACATGCAGCTCCAGCCACGCCATGCAATTATCACCTCTATTGAGATGTGGAGGGGGGACACATCAACCATTCAAGGAAAAAGTCCAACATTTTGGTAATTTACAGTTAGTTATCATAAAAATGAGTGTGGAAGAAACACCCTATGTGGAAAAATAATACCATGATCATGATGACCTCTGCTAACTTCCCAGAGTCGGCAAACCCCAAAATCCTAACCCAAAGGCACATGTATTGGCACACCAGCAAAATAAGGAGGCTAGTCAACTATGTCAGTTTCCTGAAAAAGAATATTGACCAGGTTTGCTTCCCAAAAAGGATTATAGATCAGAAAATGAACTTCGGCCATTTCCAGAAGATGCCCAGTTTCATGTTCCCAGAACAATGACACAGAAGACATCTGATGAGAACGGCTGGGTGATCAAATTTAAGCAACAGCAGTGGTGCCACAGTGATGCAGAACACCTTTAAAGAACTTTCCCAGGTGTCACTGTAATGCAGGCAGGGCATCTTTAAAGAGTGTACACAGGTGCCACAGTGATGCAGGATACCTTTAAAGAACCTTCTCAGGTGTCACCGTAATGCAGGTAGGGGAGCTTTAAAGGGTGTACCCAGGTGCCACAGTGATGCAGGACACCTCTAAAGAACTTTTCCAGATGTCACCATAATGCAGGTGAGGCACCTTTAAAGAGTGTACCCAGGTGCTACAGTGATGCAGGTTATCTTTAAAGAACCTTCCCAGGTGCCACCATAATGCAGGTAGGGCACCTTTGAAGGGTGTACCCAGGTGCTACAGTGATGCAGGACAGAACATCTTTAAATGGCCTGCCCAGATGCCACAGTGATGCAGGGTAGGACACATTTAAAGGGCTTACACCAGTACTACAGCAGGTCAGGGCACATTTAAAGGGCTTACCCAGGTGCTACAGCAGTGCAGGGCACATTTAAAGGGGTTGCCGAGGTGCTACAGCAGTGCAGGGCACATTTAAAGGGCTTACCCAGGTGCTACACCAATGCAGGGCATATTTAAAGGGCTTACCCAGGTGCTACAGCATTGTGTGGCACATTTAAAGGGCTTACCCAGGTGCTACAGCAATGCAGGGCACATTTACAGGACTTACCCAGGTGCTACAGCAATGCAGGGCACATTTAAAGGACTTACCCAGGTGCTACAGCAGTGCAGGGCTGGCCAACTTCAAAAGGTCTACCCAAGTGCCACAGTGATGCAAGGCAGGACATCTTTAAGGTTCTACCTGAGTCACTGTTCTAGGTGTAATATGGTAGCATTTTGAAACCTTGCTGTGGCTGTTGGTGATCACTGTATTGCTAATCAATCTTTAGCTGATACTTGTATATCCTCAGTGGAACCACAGAAATATTATCCTTAATCTGTGAGGAAACCAACATTTTCATTAAGAAATAGTATGACTGTTACTAAGAATAAATATAATAATTATTACTCTCAGTAAATAAACACCTATCAAGTAATATGGCAATGTTGCTTGATAGTGTGGATGGAAAACAAACTATTACTTGAAACAACTGGGCAATGGCTCACAGCTATTAATGCTAATCCCTGAGAACTGATGCCTACAACACTCAATCAATTCAAAATATATTCTATTAAGTAATGAACTCTGTTTATGTTGTTCTTTTTATGGTTAAGGTTCATACTGCCAAATTATTTTTGATGACACATGAACCATTAGGTCCATTTCATCAAAAAGGTTCATAGATTAAGTACTTGGCTAGCTGACCCTATACGCCATTTTATGACTATCCAATTTGCTTAGAATTCAGAATCAAACCATGTACCTTACATCTGCAAGATAAATACCTTAACCATTATGTCAACTGCCATCGCCAAAATGAGGTGCAAAGGGAGCGGAGCCCTTTACATACAAACGTTCAGCATTTACCCACTGCACTAACTCATCCAAATACATATTCATTAAATTTTTTTTAATTGGGGCAAATACCCCTAAATCCACTTCCTAAACTGATAAAATGAACTTTGAGGTTGCAAAATTTAATTAGGAGTTTAAAAAAAATTGAAGGCTTGGCTGTTCAACGAAACAAGCTCTGTTTTGCCTTTCACAATGAGCAGTGAGCAGTGAGTTAGAGACATAATCGGATAACTTTCTTTATCCTAGTTCAATGTGTAATAGGGGAAGAGTGGCATGTACATGCAAAGATGTATAAGCACACATGCAAACCAAACACACACACACACACACACACACACACACACACACACACACACACACACACACACACAAACACACAGACATACACACACGCACGCACACACACGCACGCACACACACACATACGCACGCACACGCATGCATGCATACGCGCACACACACTCACATACACACATTCACAGACACACACACACAAAACAAACACATACACACACAAACCAAACACACACACACACTCGTACAGAAAAAAAACATACACATACACACGTGCACACACATGCACACATACACAATAGAAAACACACACACAAGCTGGAGGTACTAGATCAGAAACCATCACTGTATGTAAATGAGTCTCTGAACTGTGGCTCTGGTCTCTGTATATTTATTAACATTTACTGTAAATGCATTATAAGCCAATGCAAGACCACAAATAAAATGGAAGGCACAAAGTCATCACAATGGAATTTAGCATGCACTTTCATGTAGAATAAATGTAATTAAGTGCTCATGCCTCTCAAATTCATGCTACATTCTTTTATGACAAATTTTCAAAGCCTTTATGGTACAGTTATTGCCTTTCTAATGTACAAAGATTATGAAAAGACAAATAAATGTTTATTTTTCCCCTTAACTATGTTATATCATGAAATAAGTTTTACAGAAAATGTATTTTCCCCAAAATAGAATAAAGCAATTTACCTACCAATGTACATAAAATGGTGAGCCATGGTTTCACTAACAATTTTATCGCTATAGGAAAAATATATTGTGGCAAGTTATGCCTTTAATATTTTTGTCAAGTACAAATGCCCTTTAAAAAAGATGTAAACTATATGAGGTACATAGGAATTAGAACTGGATATGGCAATTTTGGTAAGCCTTAAGATCAGAATTTAAAGTCTGCTAGTCAATAATTTTATACAATGTTGAACAGGAAACAGCTACACATACAGCCGTATAAGGTAGCAGGAACAGCTTCTCTTTACACTGAATAAACCCTTTAGACTAATAGTGTTCATTGAATCAAAATCTGAAAAGCTTGTGTTTTTATACTGGCAACCATATCAACACAAACTGCCCTGTGGTTGTATAGTACGGCTGTCCCATGGAAATGTCATCTCTTACAGATTTCTTAGTCACATGCATGTGCTTGTTTCTTTTTGTTTATATTATAAAATAAGCAAGTAATGTGCAGTTTAAAAGAAGTTCAAAAATAGAAAAGTAAACAGCAAAACCTGACAGCCATGTTCTTTCTGTCTGCATTAAGGGAGGATGTTCTTCTTTTATTAATGCCCTCAGCTTAAGATTTAAGGAAATAAGGGGTTAAATCAGTAGAGTACAATAAGGCCTACCTCACTGGGATCCTGCCTGTAATTTTGTAAGCTGTCACATCTTTTCTTACAACGTATTCCCTTCCTTGACATACAATGACATAGACATGTATGCATTGGAAACTTCGGAGTGAAGCTTTCCTCTTGTTAGACGGTGTCAATAGCATTCGTGAAAACACCAGCAAGCAAAGCATTCCCAAAATGCAATGTGAAGGAATAAAGAGAAGGTGCTGTTTTCTTACCAAGACTGGACCGGGTACTGGAACGTTCTATAATTGTATGTTTACTTGGGTTGTTTAATACTGAGCGTTTGGCAAGAGAGATGTCAGCAGTAACCCTTGTGATCGATATTCTGTAAAAGAAAATCAATGAGATATGGCGATAAACAATTGGCAGATAAGTAGCCTGATAATTAGCTATGCATGTAGTCAGATCAAGTTAAAACAATTATTCAAACTGTTCAGTATTTTTCTGTTATCAAAGCAACACTTTAAATGCAGTTGCTGAGCTCCAAATTTAGTCTATTTTCATATCTTTTAGGTGTTCATCTTAACGTGTGTATAAAATGTAGAAGTCACATCTTTTTTAAATAGTGTACATTTAACACATGTTTATAGCAACTCCTTAAAGACATGAAAATACACTGCATACAGAGCTCAGCAAACGCACAAGGAAAGTATTGAACGTTAAAAATAAGATTATGTCATGTACAAGGCAACACGTTCATGCATTCTCTCAACGTGACAGTGGCTCAACTTTACAGTAATAATATTTTTTGAGTATGTGTCCCTTATTTTCCTTCATTGTTGTATGATTCTTACTGTTACTTGCAAAACAGCCCAGCGAGATGAATGGGGGAAGGGAATGACAGAGGCTTGGCATGGAGGTGTTGTCTGTGATAGCCAATTGGCTCATGAGTTGTGGACTGCATGCAGGACATTTACAGGGAGACACTTCACAGGGAGACAGTTCACTTTCATTTATGGTAGGGCAAATATAAGCATATTATGACACTCCTAAAAAATAAAAAAATAAAAGCCTACATTATCCAGATTTGCTGCATTTATTTATTTTTTATTTCTCTGTTCATTACTTATCTGGGCAGCGCTTTCAACGTGATCGTTCAGCTGAAATCCAATAGCTTAACACGCCTGTTAACCAGGTGTGTGTCAAATTTACAAAGATAACTTCATTTTGTTTACAAATTATTATTAAGAGAAATAATTTTTACACATATCTGGTTAACAGACATGTTAACGTACTGGATTTCAGCTGAACGATCACATTGAAAGTGTTGCCCCGATAATGGAACAGTACCAAATGTTCAAATGTTTAATTCATTTCATCTGACCCGATCTGGAAGCTAAAACGGTGAGTGTTCTTCTAAGTCTCATTTGAATTTGTAATATACATTCCTGTATTATTGTAAACATTTAGATTCATCTTAAGAATTCAACTCAAAAACATTTGAAATATGGAAATAACTCTAAACTCCATTAAGTCCAGTTAGCCTATTCACATTCAGTGAGTTTTGTTTTTATTATGTAGCCACACAAATGTGAGTGTGTGTGTGTGTGTGTGTGTGCCTGTGTATATATATATATATATATATATATATATATATATATATATATATATATATATATATATATATATATTTATATATGGATCTATTTAAATTGATTGAATACCATTTATTTTGATGTGCATAATGTTGAAACAAATTCATTGATACTATGCATGTTGACAAGCTACAACCCATATGCCGAGAATTAATCTCAGTGCATGCAAAACTTTAAAAAAACACAAAGAAAGCATAATTCTTGCAGGGGCAAATCCCCTGCACTCCCACACTCCTTGTTATTATATATACAAATTCTAAGACTGCACAATCTTCAAGGAAAGAGCATATCCCTCTACCCTGGGGGGCTGTCAATCTCGCATATCTGTTGACCATCTGTATATGTCAAAGTGTTTACAATACAAAGTTCAGTTTAACTAAAAGTGATACATATGTAAAACAGTTTATTTAAATGCAATCCAAACAAGAAGTTCAGCACTCAGGTGAACATATGTAAAGGCACGATCTAATCAATAATCCACAGAATGCAAGCAAACTGGTTTCACCACGTCCCCCACGGCTTCACTAGTGATAACATATTAACAAAAGTAAAAGTTTTAAATACAGGTTTTTATATGACGTGATAAATGGCAAAAGTTTAACTTTATGTAGTTACATGAGAGTGGCTTGATGAACAGGTGTGTTTACATAACTACATCTAACATCAATAAAACAATCTACATCAGAAATGACTATCAGAAAAATGAGCACAACAATAAAACTTTGAATGTACCTACATTTGTATATTACCTTTTTGAATTATATCATTTTTCAAATAAAAACACTATAATAATGAAGTGGCATTTAATAGTCTAACAGATTATGTACTTAAACATCAACACATATAAAATATATGCAGAACTTGAATATTTAACTGCTTCTGACTAAAGAATTGTATTGTTTATTGAAGTAATGTGGCCCCTGCTGTCCATGTACCCAAATTACACACACACACACACACACACACACACACACACACACACACACACACACACACACACACACACACAAGTATCCTTTACCAATGAAATATGCAAGTAAAACTACCAAAAATAACCAAAGAAAATGTGAATTAGTGCTAGGCCTATAGTTTTTACCATGCTTAAACATGTTCATTCAAACCAGAATAAAAAATAATATTCACAGGATTTTACAATCATAGGAGTTACAAAACAAGTAAGTTGCGAGGCCATTTGCACATTGCCAATACCACTCCTCAAGATGTACCTCCTGTTTATAGGAGGGCAAAGCAAGTCATTCCTGGAATTGATTTCTGGATACTTATCTAGTCATCATGGTTAGCCTTGAAGGATGCACAGTATCACACCTTGATGGAGTGGAATGGAAGTCATATATCTTCATCTCCATATAAAGTCTATAAGAGACCAAGTATAAAGAAAAGGCTTCAAGCCTGTCTTGCTAGCTCAGGGTTTTTATAACAGCAATCTTCATGGTTAAGAAATGGTGGGTACTTCCTAGTTGTATGTTGTGACTGAACAGGTACATACCAATGGGGGCACTGTACTCTACGGACGGGTACATACCAATGGGGCACTGTACTCTAATTGCTCAAATTAGAACAGAATACAGTGGGATGATAACTTCTTTCAACCTGCATGAGATGCCTTTAGATATCAGTTGTGCTAAATTGAAGGATTTCCTGACTACTAATGTTACATGGTGGTCAGAAAAGAGGGAGATGTTGACCCAAGTGCCAAGATCATGATTAGCATGTCACTTTGGAGCATGGGGCAATCTACAGTGTACACTGTAGACAAGACTTAGCTCTTTTCAGTGCACCACAGACTAGTCATGGTGTACGCTGAACACAAGACTTTTAATCTTAGCTCTTTTCAGTGCACCACAGGCTAGTGACGATGTATGCTGAAGACAAGACTTTTAACCTTAGCTCTTTTCAGTGTACCAAGGGCTAGTGATGGTGTACACTGAAGACAAGACTTTTAATCTTAGCTCTTTTCAGTGCACCACAGGCTAGTGATGATGTATGCTGAAGACAAGACTTTTAATCTTAGCTCTTTTCAGTGTACCACTGGCTAGTGACAGTGTACACTGAAGACAACACTTTTAATCTCGGGTCTTTTCAGTGTACCAAGGGCTACTGATGGTGTACACTGAAGAAAAGACTTTTAATCTTAGCTCTTTTTGGTGCACCACAGGCTAGTGACGGTGTACGCTGAAGACAAGACTTTTAATCTTAGCTCTTTTCAGTGTACCACTGGCTAGTGACAGTGTACGCTGAAGACAAGACTATTAATCTTAGCTCTTTTCAGTGTACCAAGGGCTAGTGATGGTGTACGCTGAAGACAAGACTTTTAATCTTAGCTCTTTTCAGTGCACCACAGGCTAGTGACGATGTATGCTGAAGACAAGACTTTTAATCTTAGGTCTTTTCAGTGTACCACTGGTTAGTGACAGTGTACACTGAAGACAATACTTTTAATCTTAGCTATTTTCAGTGTACCAAGGGCTAGTGATGGTGTATGCTGAAGACAAGACTTTTAATCTTAGCCCTTTTCAGTGTACCAAGGGCTAGTGATCGTCTATGCTGAAGACAAGACTTTCAATCTTAGCTCTTTTCAATGTACCACTGGCTAGTGATGATGTACACTGAAATCAAGGCTTTTAATCTTAGCCTTTATCAGTGTACCACAGGCTAGTGAGGATTAATTCCTGCTGTAGTAACACATGGCCAAGGGGTGATTGGGCAATAATAGCCCACTTACATCCATCAACAAACTATGGTAGCCTCAGATTTGTATTTACTATTTGGAGGTTGGAGAAGTATACACCAAATAGAAGGGGTCCCAACACCACACCCTGAAATACATGGCTAGTGACCTTTTTGCTGTTTGAGGTGACATTGTACTTTAACCATGTGACTTCTATCTTTCAGTCAGTGTGCTGTCCACTAGTTCCATCTTTTAGTCAGTGTGTCCACTTTACTATTTATGAGTCTACATTTAAGTTTTTCAGTTTATTTACAACACCAGAATGGAGGATAAAGTCAATTGCCTTTGTCAAATCCAGACAGGCTGTGTGGAATGAATGACCACAACACACAGTCCCTGTGACATCTCCGAGAAGTTTACCATTCAGAGTGGACATGATCTTTCTTTGGTAAAACCAAACAACTGCAGGTGAAGGTGTATGTTAGTTTTTAAACTACGTTTTAAGAAGTCAGATATAATGTGCTCCATGTTCTTGCAGATTAGACTAGTTAGACTGGTAGGACTGCAGTTGCCAAGGTCTGCAGTGGCGGCCTCATTTATGAATGGACAACATGACAGCAGGTCTCCATAGTTCAGCAGAGTATTCTCAATAAACCAGGTATCCTTCCACAGGTCTTAATAAAATAAATTTAGGAACAGTGACTTGAGGGCATGTTTAGCATTACTTATTAGGCACCAAAGTATGCTGTCTCATCCCACTAAAGTGGTATTTATGGCTTTTAAGAGCACAGTTAAAACATGCTCCTTTGATACCTTAGGTGTAGTCAGGGATTCAGGAATCTGCTGAATCGCAAGGACTGTTTCATCTGCACATATATTAGCCGTGTCTTTTCAGTTTCAACCTGTTTTAAATTCTCCAAGTCTTTTGGGTTTCTAATACCATGACGAGAATGGACCCCACTCCTAAGTCAAAGTATGATTAAAATTCATGAAATTAGTATTGTTTCAGTCTTTGATGTCAGCCAGTAGTGCTCTTCACAGCAACCGCAGTGTGCCTAGTAATGACTCCTTCTGCAGTTCATATGGAGTTACATGTATTGGCAACATATCTAAATACGACTGTAAGTTATTTTTTACAAGACCCATTGCTCCTACTACTATTGGAAATGTCTGGGTATCCATCTTCTACGTTGCCCTCATTTCTGGCTGCAGATCCTGATATTTTATGACTTTGTGTCTCTCTGACACTGTAGTCACTGGGTGTGGTGATTTCAATGATCAATGCTACTTTTGTCTTCTTTCCTTGGACCACTATATCCGGTTTTCTAGCATCGATCTTTTGAACTGTTGGTAATGGATGATCCCATGTGATGTAGACTTCATAATTTTCTATGATGCTTTGTGGCTCATGTTTCCAGTGTTTTTCAGCCATTCAATACCATAATGTTTGCACAATCCCCAGTACAGCAGTCATGCCACATTATTATGCCTTTCAGTATACAGTCCTTCTGCCATTAGTATGTTGCAACCAGCAATGAGGTGTGGAACTGTTTCCAATTCGATTTTACAAAACCTACATTTGTCTGTTTCTCCCAGATGTTCAATGAACTTTATAAACCAACATGTATGCAGCCCACTTTCTTCGGCCACCAATATTAACCTTTCTTCTCTTGGTTTGAATTTGCCTGTCCTTAACTATTCCTGTGTTCATTCCTGATCAATATGAGGTTCTTCCAGAAGTTTTCTATACTTGCAACTACATTTATGCTTTTTCCACATTTCTTGCCTTCTCATCTGATCCTTCAACTTATATTCTTTCTTTTGTTTTTTGCCACATTCAGTTGATGGCTGATTTTTAAATACTTCTGGTTTAATTTGCATTCCTGCTTGACGCCGATATGCTTCTGCTAGATTAAGCAGAGAAGTCATCTTAGATTTATTCTACCTCCTGTTTCAAAACTTTCACTACATTTGGAGCTTGTGAGGTCAGCAGATGTGTGCAGTCTCATGACTGCAGATCGTTACATGTAATCAATTTCAAAGAAGCCCACCAATCCTTTGGAATGGGGGCCTATATAATCTTGGTATGCACTGATTCAGTGAGCATGAAGCACCCTTCTTGTTTTCCTATCTAATCCATCCAACACGTTTTTGCGGCCAGTCAATCACTCCAAAACTGTAGGTTAGCACATGAAGAGCAATTTGGCTTATAGCCTGGATTTTGTTCCTACATGTCAGTTCTGTTTTCAGGATTAATTTAAGTCTTCTGAAGTATTCCTTTCTAAGTTTTATTCGCATTAATTCGTGTTTTATTGTTGATGCTTCATCAATTCCCAAATATTTATACACTCCTTCTTTCTCAAGCTCTTTAATATCACATTCTTGTCTCAAACTGATGTTTTCCTGGAGTTGCAGTTTTCCTGCTTTAAATGTTACTTTTGCACATTTATCAAGACCAAATTACATTCTTATATCATCTAAAACGTTTTGACAACCTGCAGCTGTACTTTCAGTTCTTCATCTGATGAGCTATACAGTTTTAAATCATCGACAAAGACAAGATGAGAAGTCTTTACACTTTGTTGTTTTCTGGGAGCCAGGTTACAGCCATGGCCTAAGCAGTTAAGTAAACAGCTTAATGGATTAATGGTAAGGCAAAATAGCAACGGTGATAGGGAGTCATCTTGGAATATCCCCCTTTGAATTTATATCCCTGGGATAATAATCTGTCCTTTATCATGGCTTAATTGCAAAGTGGTCTGCCACTGTTTCATGGTCAGTGTAATGTAACTGATCAGTGTGGGGTGTATCTTATACATTTTTAAGCACTCTTTTATCCATGAATGCGGGATACTGTCAATTTTTTTTTGTAGTCAATCCATGCCATATTTAGATTCTTCCCCTTTTTACAGTTCTCCACTATGACTTTATTTAACATCAAATGATCCTTTGTGCCATATGACTTTCTTTTATTGCCCTTTTGTTCTACTGCCATAATTGAGTTTTCTTCTAAATGACTATAGACTCTGTTGGCATCAATTCCCATGTCGTCGGAAGGCAAGTTATTGGTCTATAATTTTTAGGGTAGCTTGCAGGTTCACTCTTAAGTAGGAGCATTGTTTTTCCTGTTGTTAGCCAGGTTGGTGTGTTCAGGGTGCATACATAAATAGTTCTTACTCATGGCTATGTCTTCATGCAAAGATGTTAATACTTTTAACCAGAAGTTGGGTACTGCATCTGGGCCTGGAGTTTTCCAGTTAGAGGCTTTCCTTAACTTTGTTTCAATCTCTCTGGCTGTTACTTCATCCCATTTCATATCTTGTACCTTTAAACTTCTTATTCTTTCTTTTACATCTTTTATCCATTTAGCATCTTTGTTATGTTCCACAGGAGTTTCATAGATACTTTTCCAAAATGCATCTATTTCTTATTTTCTGGTGATCTTTCAATTCCTTCTACCTTGTTTCCCAATTCTCTATAAAACTTTTTGAGTCATCAATAAATTGCTTATTTTGCACTTTTCCTTTATATTTATCTGTGCATCATCTAAGTTTTTCTGCCTGTGCTGAAATGTTTAGTTGTTATTTGCGATGGTACATGATAGATCCTGATCTAATACTGCACATTGCTTTTATCACGTCTATCTTTCTAAGTATTTTCATTGATCTGTTCCCTTTTCTATACTCTTCTAACAGCGGCACTTCTTGTCTTAACTGCTTTATATTTTTCTCTATTTGATATTTCCATGATGGTATTCGATCCCTCCCCTTCCTTTCCCTCACTACCCTGTGATCTTGTGTTAGAACTTTATCAGTTATTAATTTAGCAGGACAGTAATAGATCCTGTTTACTTCTGTTATACCACATGGATCTCTATGGACAGTCCTAATTACTGTGTTCATTTGTTTTATCAAACTTGTAACTTTTGGGGTTTTATTAATCCTCTGCAGTCTATTTCTTTCCATGATCTTGATATATCTGTCTATGTCCATTAAATCAAGCAACTCTTTCCTTAGCTCATTTACTTCCATACTGAGGGCACATCCCTTGTTTTCCATTTCCTGTTGGCATTCTATAGAAAGTTCTATAGCATCTTCCTGTGGCACCTTCTCTTCAGTTTCATCCTGTGTCATCTGTTGGTCTGTCATATGGGAACTCACTGGCCTATCACTCCTCAACGTTGACTGCATCAGAGTTTCCACAGTTTCTATTCCTTTCCTTGCTGTCTGGCTTCAAGTGAAAGTTTATACTGGTTTCCTGTGGAAGGCTCCAAATTATCTTCATATGGCACCTGACCAATTGCTTCCCATTCCACTGGTTTCCCCTTAATTTGGATATCCATTACTGCATCCTGTTCTGGTGCTTTCTGAATTAGATTTTCTACACTGAATCCTTCACTTTGCAGGTACTCCATGACCTCAGTTTCTATTTCTTTAACTTCTCCATTACTAATCTCCTTTTCTACTTTTCCTCTTTGTCTTCTTATTTTTTGTATTGTAAAATTGCCTGTATTTCTCTTTAAATATCTTTGGTGCTGCTCTTTTTGTATTGGTTAGTTTTGCTTACTCCTTTGCATAAATATTGCACCATATTAAATCTCTTTTCCTTTCCCATGTCCATATTTCTTCTTCACGTCTCCTGATCTTCCTGTTTCTCCCTACTTTGGGGACTCACTCCATCCTGCTGTTATGTAACATGTGTTAGACCTTCTATGCCAAATCTTTCACTTCGCAGGCACTCCATAACTTCAACTTCTATTTTTTAACTTCTACTTTACTAATCTTCTTTTCTATGTTCCATCTTTGTGATATTATTTTTTTATTGTGAAATTTTCCATATCCGGATGCCTTTGCTTTTATTTCTCTTCAAATATCTTTTGGCCTGCCTTTTTTACATTGATTAATTTGGCTTTCTCCTTTGCAAAAATATTGCACCATTTCAAATCTCTCTTTCCCATGTCCATATTTCCTTTTTATACTTTTCAAATATCTCTTGGTTTTGTTGTTTATATTTTTGCACTTCCTCAGATGCTTCTTTATCCACACAGATCAAGATTTTTTTATCTATATACTGTTTCTCACAAATCTGTTGTATTAATGAACACAAGTTTTCTTTTTGGTCTGAGGGCATGATGCCATTATGGATTAGTTTGGTGCACTGCTGGGTACTGTTTCTTAATTGTCTGACATAATTAAACAAGGATTTATAATGTCCTTGGCTTCTGAAACTAGTTTCAGTTCATGCTTAGCTTAGCTCTTCCTGATAGTAGCATTTAACATTTTGCTGATTGTTCTGATGGAGTCTTTAAAATATAGGCAGATTTACATTCATTATAGAAAATTAGATGTTTTTCTCCTTTTGTTATAAAGTGTTTTTTTTCTAAATTTCAAGTATATTTGGTACAAGTTAAAACTGCCAGGTCTGAGTACTTTCCCAGCTGGAAAAAGAACTCTGTTACATTAAGAGTTGAAGCTGCATGAGAGGTGATATTATAAATAAGTTTTATAAGCACATCACAGCAGGTTTATTTGTTTTAAGTCTTAAACATTCAGATTTGTTTGGTGGTGATGAGAATTTAAAGTTCCTGAACATAATGCCATTGGAGCCCCAGCTTCACAAGACTAAGAATGCTAGACAGAGGTCTTAGCATACCTCTCAACTGATTTTCACAGAATGTCCAGATTTTTGCCTCATATTTTTGGTCTGTTTTCTCATAAAGTTCTGGTTTTATGGAAAATTGTTGGCAAATAGGGTTGAAGTCCGAAAATAATGATAGATATTTGAGTTTCAGACTTCACACCCTTCAGAACATTTATGTTAACACAAAACCTGTTACTCTATCAACTTTCTAAGTTTGTAAGAGCGATATTTATAAATTGTCCCTACGTTTGGGGCTTTGTCCCCCCATTATTTATGGCTTTGTCCAGATTTCTTGCTCTAAGAGGTTGAGAGGTATGAGTCTCAGTCAGGGGAGTGAGTAAACACAGCGTATATCATTTATAGGGAGAACAAGCTGAAGTAGTTTTTAGAGTATGTAAAGTTTTCTTTTGTAGTTTGACATGCTGTTGCCTTAGAAAGCAACAGCATGGTACGTGCCTGAGTTGTTGTTGTTTTTAATTATTATTGTGGAAACCATATATACTTTTTCGTCCCTCAACTGTATTAGTCGGCACACATTTCTTTTGCAGAGTGCCCTTGCCCTGTTGCCCTGATAGCTGGTTCAGAGATGTACAGGGTTGGGATAGGTAGGTTCTACAGCACTGCCATGGTCCATTGGGCATTTTCAAATGAAAAAAAGAAAATTGTGAATTGTACACACAACACGGGTACATTACCGAGTGTAAGAAAATGTATGAATAACATTGGTACATTACAGAAAGTATGAAAATGTATAGACAACATTCATACATTACAGAGCATAAGAAAATGTACAGACAACACTGGTACATTACAGAGCGTAAGAAAATGTACAGACAACACTGCTACATTACAGAATGTAAGAAAATGTATAAACAACATTGGTACATTACAGAAATTATGAAAATGTATAGACAACATTCATACATTACAGAGCATAAGAAAATGTACAGACAACAGTGGTACATTACAGAGTATAAGAAAATGTACAGACAACACTGGTGCATTACAGAGTGTAAGAAAATGTACAGACAACACTGGTGCATTACAGAGTGTAAGAAAATGTACAGACAACATTGGTACATTACAGAGTGTAAGAAAATGTATGAATAACATTGGTACATTACAGAAAGTATGAAAATGTATAGACAACATTCATACATTACAGAGCATAGGAAAATGTACAGACAACAGTGGTACATTACAGAGTATAAGAAAATATACAGACAACACTGGTGCATTACAGAGTGTAAGAAAATGTACAGACAACACTGGTGCATTACAGAGTGTAAGAAAATGTACAGACAACATTGGTACATTACAGAGTGCAAGAAAATGTATGAATAACATTGGTACATTACAGAAAGTATGAAAATGTATAGACAACATTCATACATTACAGAGCATAAGAAAATGTACAGACAACACTGGTACATTACAGAGCGTAAGAAAATGTACAGACAACACTGCTACATTACAGAATGTAAGAAAATGTATAAATAACATTGGTACATTACAGAAAGTATGAAAATGTATAGACAACATTCATACATTACAGAGCATAAGAAAATGTACAGACAACAGTGGTACATTACAGAGTATAAGAAAATGTACAGACAACACTGGTACATTACAGAGCGTAAGAAAATGTACAGACAACAGTGGTACATTACAGAGTATAAGAAAATGTACAGACAACACTAGTGCATTACAGAGTGTAAGAAAATGTCTGAATAACATTGGTACATTACAGAAAGTATGAAAATGTATAGACAACATTCATACATTACAGAGCATAATAAAATGTACAGACAACACTGGTACATTACAGAACGTAAAAAAATGTACAGACAACAGTGGTACATTACAGAGTGTAAGAAAATGTACAGACAACATTGGTACATTACAGAATGTAAGAAAATATATGAATAACATTGGTACATTACAGAGTGCATGAAAATGTGCAGACAACACTGATTCATTACAGAGTGTAAGAAAATGTACAGACAACACTGGTGCATTACAGAGTGTAATAAAATGTACAGACAACATTGGTACATTACAGAGTGTAAGAAAATGTATGAATAACATTGGTACATTACAGAAAGTATGAAAATGTACAGACAACATTGGTACATTACAGAGTGTAAGAAAATGTACAGGCAACAGAAGTACATTACAGAGTATAAGAAAATGTACAGACAACACTGGTGCATTACAGTGTAAGAAAATGTATGAATAACATTGGTACATTACAGAAAGTATGAAAATGTATAGACAACATTCATACATTACAGAGCATAAGAAAATGTACAGAAAACACTGGTACATTACAGAAAGTATGAAAATGTACAGACAACACTAGTACATTACAGAGTGTAAGAAAAAGTACAGACAACACTGGTACATTACAGAGTGTAAGAAAATGTATGAATAACATTGGTACATTACAGAAAGTATGAAAATGTATAGACAACATTCATATATTACAGAGCATAAGAAAATGTACAGAAAACACTGGTGCATTACAGAAAGTATGAAAATGTACAGGCAACATTGGTACATTACAGAGTTTAAGAAAATGTATGAATAACATTGGTACATTACAGAAAGTATGAAAATGTACAGACAACATTGGCACATTACAGAGCATAAGAAAATGTACAGAAAACACTGGTACATTACAGAAAGTATGAAAATGTACAGACAACATTGGTACATTACAGAGTGTAAGAACATGTAAAGACAACAGTGGTACATTACAGAGTATAAGAAAATGTACAGAAAACACTGGTACATTACAGAAAGTATGAAAATGTACAGACAACGTTGGTACATTACAGAGTGTAAGAAAATGTACAGAAAACATCGGTACATTACAGACCGTAAGAAAATGTACAGACAACATTAGTACATTACAGAGTATATGACAATGTACGGACAATGTTGGTATGTTACAGAGTGTCTGACTCGGAATGTACAGCAAAATCAGAGCAGGAGTACTCTGCACCGATTTTAGCAGCGTTTCACAATTTCAAGCATTCCTCTCTCAACTGTCCTTCATTTTGCACAATGTATCTGACTTTGATTCCTACTTCTGGCTTGTCTCTTGTAAAATTTCTACTCTTAACCGTTAACATGATGACTCAGAAACTGTCTATAACAGGCTCTAGTTTCATACTTGTTTTTATTCAGAAAATGACTGCTCATGCAAGACCTGTCATTCTACTAATATATGTGTGTGTGTCTGTGTCTGTGTGTGCGTGTATGTGTGTGTGTATGTGTTTGTGTGTTTTAGTGTGTCTGTGTCTGTGTGTGTGTGTCTGTGTGTGTCTGTCTGTGTGTGTGTGTGTGTGTGTGTGTGTGTGTGTGTGTGTGTGTGTGTGTGTGTGTGTGTGTGTGTCTGTGTGTGTGTGTGTGTGTGTGTGTGTGTGTGTGTGTGTGTGTGTGTCTGTGTGTGCGTGTGTCTGTGTGCATGTGGGTGTGTGTGTGTGTGTGTGTGTGTGTGTGTGTGTGTGTGTGTGTGTGTGTGTGTGTGTGTGTGTGTGTGTGTGAGTTGGTTTGCATCTATAAATGTGTAAATGTGTGTGTTTGTGCAAAGGGCATAGCTGTCAACTGTCGCAGATTTTGCCCTATATTTTCAGTCTTTTTCCTCATAAACTCTAATTTTCTGGAAGACTGTTGTGGATTGCAGTCACTAAATAATGACATGCGTATGAGCTTTAAACGTCTTGTCTTTCAGAAAAAATAACAACTCAATATCTTTCAAAAATATGGCATAAAATGCATCCCTGAAGACTCATCCTCTAGGACCCTGGCAATACCTGTACTCCAGACTATACAAGCAGATTTTGACATGTACTTATTGGATGTTTCTGCCCTTAATCTCACCTAGTCTAAAACTGTCTTTGCACATTGGTGCACAGAGAAGGTCACAATATTTTGCATTGGGGCCGGGGACAGTGTAATTCTACTCACAATCAAACCTCAGAAGTGTGAACAGAGGGTTGATATGGCTGGTTTTGGGCCGGTTTCTGGATGATGACTATTTCCCTAATTTTTCCCCACAAACCTGGAGGGTGTGCATCGAAGGTAGACATAGCTTGCATAGGAGCAGTGTATAATCCAGGAGCAACTCATTACAGTCATTTTTTTCACTTTCTTCACAGTCACGTGAGATGTGTAGACAGGTGACTATAAGGAGCCATGTTGTTTATATATGTCCAACAGCAACAGGTTGAAATATGTCACTGTGTTATTCTTGCTCTTTCAGTTATGTCCCAGCCTGACATCAGAAGGGAAAATGGACTTCTTTTTGGAGGTAAGAGTAAGGAAGCACATTGTGTGTACATATCAAAACAGCCAGATGAAACATACGATTGTGGCCATTTGTGTCTTCTCCATCATCCCAGTCTCACACTACAGGAATACACAAAAGCTGGCCATCTCTTTTAGGGTGGTAGGGAGGTAGGCACTATACGCAGACATAATTTATGTATCCTTGCAAAGATTTCTCTTCTCAGTTTATTGTGAACTACTATTTTGTAATCTGTGAACATTAAGCTTTGGACACAGTTTACTTCTTCCTTCCTTAAAAGGAAAAAATACTGAATTTCTTTCTTTACTCATGACTTTTATTCAGGTCATCATTGGATTAAAAAGTAAAAAAAATGTCCTTAAATGCTGGGGGGGCTAACTAAATTCCACTTACCAGGATAGCCCCTCTATGGGATGGGCCAAGTTACTGTGCTGTATGGTCCAATTACGATGTAAAAGCACTTCAATTACAGTTAAGTCTCTGTCTGCAAAGATGAGCAAAAAGGCTGCTTAGGAGGGGTGCTGGAAACAGACTTAAAGAAGCCAGTTACTGGGAAAGCCCTTCTCTGCGTTGAGTACTGCATGCTGTCCTGAAGGCCTCATTAAGAAAAGGAGATCACAACATTGAAAAATGTACAGAGAAAGGCAACTAGGGAAGGAGGGGGAACTGGATGCATTACATAACAGGCAAAGATAAGAGAAAGCAAATGTTTTCCTCTTCAAAAGAAAAGATCTAGGATATTTGTCAGTCTGGGATGATATGACTGACAGACCACGTTGCTTTGCCAGGGAAGGTCTGCATCTCTCCCTTCTCAGGTTTCAATTATTGGCAAAGACATTGTTCAAACCCATAGTGCCTTTTTATAGGCAATGCCAAGCTGATAAACCTACCACCATAACAAAACACACAAAGGAAAATATGAAGGTATAACTGATCAGTGCTAGAAGCCTAAACAAGAAATCCCACTCCCTACAAGCCCGTCTCACACTGGAGGATCCTGACATCTGTGTAGTGACCGAAACACTCCGGCTGTGCAGGGCTATAATGATCTCCACACATTTAGACCAGCTACTACACAGGAACGGGAAAAAGGCAGAGGTGTCTCAATCTACATCCAGAAGAGTCTGCCATCAAGGCTGGTAAAGAAGCATAATGTACCTCATGTCCAAATAACCACCAGAAAGGTCCCAGACCATGTATTAACTAGCTATAGGACTCCATCTGTGACAAAAGAAAGCCACAACACCTATCTACAGGATTCAGAATCACTCAGTATTAAACCCAAAACCATTTTACTAAAGTAGCCAGCTGTAGAATGGGAGACTTTGACCACCACTAGTGCACAAGTACAGAGATGCCTGGACTTTCTCAATACAAATGCCCTAGAACAATTAGTCAGACTACCATCTTGGATCTTGTCCTTACTAATATGGGACCATCTTGCACTATCCCTTGCATATTTTCATCACTTTTAAGGTCTGGCCATAAAGTAGTCTCATTGGAAATAAAACTGAAACCAGAGATCACTTCTACCCAAAGTACCTTTAGAAATTTCTTTAAGCTAAACTAACTACTCCTATGGGATACAATGACAAGCTTCAAATCTCCACCAAACTCTGTTAGCTCCTGTGAAAACAGACACAAACACCAAGCACACTATACCAGTATGCAAACAGCTGCAAAAAATGCAGCAGCAGCCAACAGAAACAAGTGCAGGGCAAACCCCAAACACAAGCCCACATAGTGGGACCATAATATCAACAAGCTTTATAATAAAAGGAAAATAATTTTTACCAAAAGGAAGAACAGTAATTCCCAGACTATTAGAGCCCTCATCACTGAAAGAAACAACTCAGGGGATTAGTAAAATTCACCAAAGCCAAGTTTGACGATTAAATAGCTATCTAAGGAAAGATGATCACAAAGCAATTTTTATTTATGATCATAATCTCAGAAGCACAATGCAGCAATGCACTGAGAGGATTACATACACCAAGACTTAAGATATAGCCAACCTTCTGGGTGATAAATTTATCTCTAACTTTACCCCTGTCTAACCTCCATCTGTCTCTCAAGATATACGTGAAACTGGATTGCGTCCAGCTGTCACACAAGACGAAGTCATAAAAGTACTATCAAAAGTTAAAAATACTGCATCAGTGGGTGCTGACAATATCCCCGGATTCATCTTAAATAGCATGAAGCATAATGTAGCTGCATTTCTAAGAACATTGTTCCATCTCAGCCTCCATACGGGTGTTGTACTAAGTCGATGGAGAACAGCTACAGTCACTCCGCTGCATAAGAGAGGACAGTCCACAGACCCAGGCAATCAAAGACTCATAAGTCTGACCAGCCTCATATGCAAAGCCATGGAAAGACTTATCATAGAACTAATTAATCAGGACATAGGGAACCTCCAAACATTGGACCAGTCTGAGTGTGGATTTGTCAAGCCAGTTCATGCTTACTCACACTGTTGGATTCTTTGAAAAGGTCACCAAAGCAATGAATGAAGGTAAAAGAGTATGCACCATATACCCCAACCTGGCCAAAGCTTTGGACAGAATTCTGCACTCAGGCATAATAGAGACACTAAATAAACTGGGAATAATAACCCACATACAAAATGGATTACTGACTGGCACATTGATAGGATGCAGGAAATCAAAGTAAGGGGAACTTACCTTCATAAAGAGACCAATCAACAGTGCAACCCCCAGGGTTCTGTGCTCGGACATCATCTGTTTGCTTCTACTTTCTGCAAAAAGGAAATTCTGAAGGGCTCTGACTAAGTCTGCCGATGACCGCAAGCCAGGAGTAGTCATTGAATCCCCAAATGATTTACCATCCTGCAGGAAGCTTTGTCCCAAATAAATAACTGGTACCAAAATCATGGATTGAAGCAAAATGCATTATTGTATCCTTTGGGAAGTCATCTGCCACAGGGAGCTACCAAATTAACAATACACCCTGAGAGTTGGCCCAGTTGCTTAGGATTTGGAAACTTATGTGGACAGTGACCTAACTTTTGACCAGCATGTGTCTGTTG
>NC_056747.1:1348288704-1348326204 GCF_019279795.1 Protopterus annectens
TCACAAGAGAATGTCACCTGCCCATAGATGCCACAAGAGAATGCCACTCATCTCCCAGGGAACACATATATATACATCCTCTTGCAACATGAACAACTTTGACTCAGAGCTGTTTAACACCTCACTACAATCTCACAACTGAAACATCCTAAATATCTTGCTAGTACATGCTGCTTTTGGCTATTTTTATAAGATATTTATGTAACTGTTTAACAAGAGAGCCCATTTAGGCTTAAAAGAGTGAAAAGACACCCTGATCCTTGGCTCACTTCTACCGGGTCTGTATCACATAGTAGAAGTCTTATAACTTCGAACACATAATGTTCGAACCATTATGTTCGAAGTTACAAAACTTCAACTATGGATAAAAAAAACAAAAAAAACAATAGAAAACAAAATAAACTGTTTTAAGCAGGGGGTAAGCCCCCCTGAACCCTACACCTCCCGCTACTTAAATATACCAACTCCGAGATCGCACCCCATTAAACAAAATGGAAACCTCCGCTTATGGAGATTTCCATTCAAACGCTCGAACTTTTACAAATTCGAACTTATGGTCTCGACCATATGAGGTTCAAACTTGTAAAAGTTCGACTACGTAATAGGAACCCCACTCCTTCCACCAGGAAATTAACGAGGAATAGTGATAAAGCTTGGAAGGCAAGGCTTAATAACAAAGCAAAGGACTTCCGACAACACCGACACCAGCAAAGCAAAAATCCTTAACGCAATTTATTCTTTTTAAAAACAAAAGACGTTTTCGCTACTGGCCCGTAGCTTCATCAGAGGTGAATACAAACAGTTGGTATGGTAAGAAAGCAAGCCTTTTAACAAGGATACACTCTGATTGTAGGAAGTGACGACATTTTTTAAAAATTTATTAACAAATTATTGCCACCTTCCTCTACGCTACTTTTAAGTAAGAAAGATCTACTAGAAACCATATTTCCAAACATTAAAAAATGTGTATTTTCAAACATTAAAAAATGACACCCAATGAACTATAGTTAAAAAATCATGAATGAATAACTTTTAACCAACAGTAAATTACTACCTTTCATTGTCGCTATTGTGAATAGGCTACTTAGACGAGTAAACAAATTCATAATATAATACTGATGTTGTTCGTGTCATAACCATTAGGACTAATATAATCCAACTTGTAAGGACACCCGTATGTATATTTTACATTGGTTTAACCTAAACTACACTCTAAAAAAATAGTGTAACTTATTTTTTAAAAATAAAAATCCCAACTTTCATATAAAAACTATATACTCATTTTAAAAAATTCCATTAACATATATAAGCATTTTTTTAAAAATTGAGTATCCACATATTTATTTCAATAACACTACCTTAAATAACTACGTAGTTTTAATACTGGAGAAATGTTACAATTCTCATTTAGACCGGGAAGCTTGAATGCATCCAAAGTGAGTTGCCATTCAAGCTCCCGGTTTTCTAAAATAAGAGGTATTGGACCTCCCCTGATGTCAACTGGGACATGACCAATTCCCATAAACAAAAACGAATGTCCAGGATATGCACTAGTATGTTTTGCTAGTGCGTTATCTTCTTTGTTTTTCCTGATTGCGTAGGTTTGTTCATATATTCTCTCACAGACCTTTCGGTCCGTTTTACCTACGTAAAACGCTGTGCAACACTCACAGAAGGCAATGTATACCACTGAAATAGTCTGGCAATTGATTTTATGCTGAATTTTATATTTTTTATTTCTAATTTTAAATGTGTTTCCAACTTTTATGTATTTACAATAGTTGCAAGCTTCACATTTAAATGTTCCTTTTTGTCTACAAAGTAAGTCACTACTGGCTCTCCTTTGTAGAATCTCTTTTAAATTACTTGCTCTCCTGTAAATAATATTGGGGCGGGAACCTAATTTTTCCAAAAGCAAAGGTGATTCAGAAATAATTTGCCAGTTTTTTAGTATTATCGACCTAATCACATCTGAATCGATGTTAAATGTTGTGACAAAACTTAAATTGTAAGATGGTTCGTTCTGCTCCTCTACATTCAATACCTCTACTGTTTCAACATTCAAGCTTACCAAGTTTTCCATTTGACTTAAGATAGGAGAACTTTGGTTTAGTAGAGGTTTGTAAAAACCATCTATTCTTTTTTGACTAACTTCCTGTATTAGGTCATCAACCAGGTTAACAGGGTAACCCCGATTCACAAATAACTGTTTAAGAAAGAAACATTCTTTTGTGAAGTCAACAAAAGTACTACACATCCTACCAGCTCTAACTAGTTGACTTTTGACTATTGACCTTTTCTGTCTGAATGGATGTAAGCTTGAAAAGTGTAAAAAGGAATTGACATACGTGGGTTTCCTATAGACTGTTGATGTTATTACTTTCTTCTCTAGGTCTTTCTCTAATTTTACGTCTAAGTAGTCAATTTCTTTTGTGGAAAATTTGTATGTAAAATTTAAAAATTGTGTTGTTCCATTAATTGTATCCACAAAATGACCTGCCCAATGTGCATCTTCACGTACAAGTATGAAGATGTCGTCAAGGAACCTAGTGTAGAAAGTGATGTTTTTCATCAAATTGGTGTTATTAAACAAAAAATGTTTTTCCCAGTATGCTACGAAAAGGTTCGCTACACTGGCTCCGCAAGGGGAGCCCATAGCTACACCTTGTTCCTGCAAAAAAAACTTTTTATCAAACATGAAAAAGTTAGAAGTCAACACAATATCAAGCATTTCTGTAACTAAATCTATTTCAGGTGTAGGTGCTCCTAGTTCTTTCAACAGTAATCCTATCCATTCCACTGCCTCCTCATGTGGAATGGAAGTATACAGATCAATAACGTCAATAGTCAAGAAGTTATTGGATTCATCAAAAGGAATGTCATTGATGTTATTAAGAAAAGTCCAGGAATCTTTACAAATTCCTGGAACACCCCTGATGTAATTCATCAGTATGTTATCAATCAACTGTGAGCAATGGTAGGTGATAGAAGACCGTGCATCTATCAAAGCCCTCATAGGTGGGTCCTGCACATTTTTATGTATCTTAGGGATCCCAAACATTACTGGCACTTTAGATGGAACTATATCCATGTAATTATAGGTATTTAAATCTATTTTACCTTCCAAAAAGAGATCCCTAAAATATGACCTAGTACGCCTTTGTGCGGTGTTAACCTCACTTAAGGATACCGGTTTATATGCAGGGCTCTCAAGGGTAGTCTTCATTTTATCTATGTATTGGAACTCATCAAATACTGCTACGCCCCCACCTTTGTCTGGTTTAATGAACCTGACCGGAAGGTCAGTGAGGTAGCGCAGACCCATTTGTTGTTCCTTGGTGATGTTAAATTTAGTATTTTTATGCTTTTTAGACTCTAAAAAAGCATGTCTTAAGTCCATTTCACAAATGGTTTCAAATAAGTGTAAATCATTATGTATGGGGGGATTGAAAACACTGGGCATCTTTAAATCTCTAGTACCTTGGTTTTCCGCGTCGCCATACAGTAGTTTTAAATTAAGCTTACGCGTGAAACATTTCAAATCAATAATAGTCTTAGCGATGTTCCCTGAAGTACTAGGTATAAAGGTATAACCCAATGCTAATAAATCCACCATTTCATTGTTAATATCAACACTGGAAAAATTATATACACTAAAGTCCTCCTTTCTATTTTTCACTATCTTAGGAAATGCGTCTTCTTGGGCAGTGTCACAATCAACATAAGAGCCTACTGTCATCTGTTCCTGTTGTTGAAAGATGGTTTCCTGCGGTTGCGTTGGCCTAAAAAACCACCCTTATTGTTGGCTTTGTAACCAACAGAATAGTTTTGATTAGATTTCAGTCTGTTACTACGTCTAGGTCCCTGATAGGTTTCATTGGTTTGTTCTACTTGGGTGGTGTCTGTCCCATTATTAGTATCGTCAATGTCAAGGCATAAATTATCCTCTTCTCTGATGGCCGTAGTATTAATGTTACCTTCAGAGACAATCAAATGTGGAAAAGCTTTTCCTTGTTGGTAGGCTTGTCTGTCCCTGAGCAATTTTTTATTTTTATTGCTCTTAAGCTTAGACATCAAAGCGTCTATGCTCACAAAAATACGTTCATAATCGTATTTAAATTGCAAAAAAGCAGTATTGATTTTGATGACATTGTCCAAGATGTTAATTTCATCAGTTAAAGTTTTGATATGTAAAGAATAGTGTTTGACGATAGTGTTTAATAACTGCACACCTTGTTCCTGGAAAAGGGTTCTCAAATCATTGTAGAAATCAACATTAGTTAGAAGTCCTGATGGAGAAAAATTGTTCCTAAGCCACTTTGGAACAAGATTTTCCGCTATACATTGTTGGAAATAAGCGGATTCAAGCTGTAATTTTCTCAGCTTCAAAACTTTTTTGTCCAACAATTTTAAATTCTCTGTTAAATCAGCACTAGGAAGACCTACATTGCCAGTATTAGACTTCTCAGAGTTCGTATTATTATTAGTTTCAAACATAAAGGCACCTACATTCCCCATCCATTCTAATAAAGAGAACGTAGCATTAGATGTAGGGTTACCTGTGTTAGAATGTCTCGAAGTGGTCGCCATTGCTGTATGACCATGAGTATCAACATTAGGATCATTACCGTCAACTTGAGTACGCTGTCTTGGTTGTAAAACAGGAGCCCTATCAGAACACCGGCTGGTATCAACGCCTGTGTTCGGGACATTCAATTCAGATGCACAAAATGGTAGACCCACTGGGATACTCGGCGTCATGCTTACTGACCCAGAAAAGACCCTTCCTGAGTTCGAGTCGTTTTCAACGCCTAAATTCAGATTGTTGAATTCAGATGCTCGGTACGGTTGACCCGCTGGAATGGAAAACGTACCACTTCCTGTTGCAGATCTCGATGACGTACCAAATGCTGGCAAGTTAAACCCAGCGTTCGATTTGTCTTGTTGAATCAAGTCCATTCGGACGTTCAAAAGGTCGATCTTTCTTGACAAGTTGGCCAACAAATGAGCGATGTCCACATTTTCAGTGTTGTTGCTGTCTGCGGTAGTCGCAAAAATGTTAGGTGTGTCAGGTGGAGAAGGAGAGTCCGATGCCATTAATTCAGACCAAATATCCAACAAAAATAACGAAAAACAAACTGTTGAAACACAAAGCAAAGGACTTCCGACAACACTGACACCAGCAAAGCAAAAATCCTTAACGCAATTTATTCTTTTTAAAAACAAAAGACGTTTTCGCTACTGGCCCGTAGCTTCATCAGAGGTGAATACAAACAGTTGGTATGGTAAGAAAGCAAGCCTTTTAACAAGGATACACTCTGATTGTAGGAAGTGACGACATTTTTTAAAAATTTATTAACAAATTATTGCCACCTTCCTCTACGCTACTTTTAAGTAAGAAAGATCTACTAGAAACCATATTTCCAAACATTAAAAAATGTGTATTTTCAAACATTAAAAAATGACACCCAATGAACTATAGTTAAAAAATCATGAATGAATAACTTTTAACCAACAGTAAATTACTACCTTTCATTGTCGCTATTGTGAATAGGCTACTTAGACGAGTAAACAAATTCATAATATAATACTGATGTTGTTCGTGTCATAACCATTAGGACTAATATAATCCAACTTGTAAGGACACCCGTATGTATATTTTACATTGGTTTAACCTAAACTACACTCTAAAAAAATAGTGTAACTTATTTTTTAAAACTAAAAATCCCAACTTTCATATAAAAACTATATACTCATTTTAAAAAATTCCATTAACATATATAAGCATTTTTTTTAAAAAATTGAGTATCCACATATTTATTTCAATAACACTACCTTAAATAACTACGTAGTTTTAATACTGGAGAAATGTTACAATTCTCATTTAGACCGGGAAGCTTGAATGCATCCAAAGTGAGTTGCCATTCAAGCTCCCGGTTTTCTAAAATAAGAAGTATTGGACCTCCCCTGATGTCAACTGGGACATGATCAATTCCCATAAACAAAAACGAATGTCCAGGATATGCACTAGTATGTTTTGCTAGTGCGTTATCTTCTTTGTTTTTCCTGATTGCGTAGGTATGTTCATATATTCTCTCACGGACCTTTCGGTCCATTTTACCTACGTAAAACGCTGTGCAACACTCACAGAAGGCAATGTATACCACTGAAATAGTCTGGCAATTGATTTTATGCTGAATTTTATGTTTTTTATTTCTAATTTTAAATGTGTTTCCAACTTTTATGTATTTACCCAAGTAGAACAAACCAATGAAACCTATCAGGGACCTAGACGTAGTAACAGACTGAAATCTAATCAAAACTATTCTGTTGGTTACAAAGCCAACAATAAGGGTGGTTTTTTAGGCCAACGCAACCGCAGGAAACCATCTTTCAACAACAGGAACAGATGACAGTAGGCTCTTATGTTGATTGTGACACTGCCCAAGAAGACGCATTTCCTAAGATAGTGAAAAATAGAAAGGAGGACTTTAGTGTATATAATTTTTCCAGTGTTGATATTAACAATGAAATGGTGGATTTATTAGCATTGGGTTATACCTTTATACCTAGTACTTCAGGGAACATCGCTAAGACTATTATTGATTTGAAATGTTTCACGCGTAAGCTTAATTTAAAACTACTGTATGGCGACGCGGAAAACCAAGGTACTAGAGATTTAAAGATGCCCAGTGTTTTCAATCCCCCCATACATAATGATTTACACTTATTTGAAACCATTTGTGAAATGGACTTAAGACATGCTTTTAGAGTCTAAAAGCATAAAATACTAAATTTAACATCACCAAGGAACAACAAATGGGTCTGCGCTACCTCACTGACCTTCCGGTCAGGTTCATTAAACCAGACAAAGGTGGGGGCGTAGCAGTATTTGATGAGTTCCAATACATAGATAAAATGAAGACTACCCTTGAGAGCCCTGCATATAAACCGGCATCCTTAAGTGAGGTTAACACCGCACAAAGGCGTACTAGGTCATATTTTAGGGATCTCTTTTTGGAAGGTAAAATAGATTTAAATACCTATAATTACATGGATATAGTTCCATCTAAAGTGCAAGTAATGTTTGGGATCCCTAAGATACATAAAAATGTGCAGGACCCACCTATGAGGGCTTTGATAGATGCACGGTCTTCTATCACCTACCATTGCTCACAGTTGATTGATAACATACTGATGAATTACATCAGGGGTGTTCCAGGAATTTGTAAAGATTCCTGGACTTTTCTTAATAACATCAATGACATTCCTTTTGATGAATCCAATAACTTCTTGACTATTGACGTTATTGATCTGTATACTTCCATTCCACATGAGGAGGCAGTGGAATGGATAGGATTACTGTTGAAAGAACTAGGAGCACCTACACCTGAAATAGATTTAGTTACAGAAATGCTTGATATTGTGTTGACTTCTAACTTTTTCATGTTTGATAAAAAGTTTTTTTTGCAGGAACAAGGTGTAGCTATGGGCACCCCTTGCGGAGCCAGTGTAGCTTAACCTTTCAGAGCATACTGGGAAAAACATTTTTTGTTTAATAACACCAATTTGATGAAAAACATCACTTTCTACACTAGGTTCCTTGACGACATCTTCATACTTGTACGTGAAGATGCACGTTGGGCAGGTCATTTTGTGGATACAATTAATGGAACAACACAATTTTTAAATTTTACATACAAATTTTCCACAAAAGAAATTGACTACTTAGACATAAAATTAGAGAAAGACCTAGAGAAGAAAGTAATAACATCAACAGTCTATAGGAAACCCACGTATGTCAATTCCTTTTTACACTTTTCAAGCTTACATCCATTCAGACAGAAAAGGTCAATAGTCAAAAGTCAACTAGTTAGAGCTTGTAGGATGTGTAGTACTTTTGTTGACTTCACAAAAGAATGTTTCTTTCTTAAACAGTTATTTGTGAATCGGGGTTACCCTGTTAACCTGGTTGATGACCTAATACAGGAAGTTAGTCAAAAAAGAATAGATGGTTTTTACAAACCTCTACTAAACCAAAGTTCTCCTATCTTAAGTCAAATGGAAAACTTGGTAAGCTTGAATGTTGAAACAGTAGAGGTATTGAATGTAGAGGAGCAGAACGAACCATCTTACAATTTAAGTTTTGTCACAACATTTAACATCGATTCAGATGTGATTAGGTCGATAATACTAAAAAACTGGCAAATTATTTCTGAATCACCTTTGCTTTTGGAAAAATTAGGTTCCCGCCCCAATATTATTTACAGGAGAGCAAGTAATTTAAAAGAGATTCTACAAAGGAGAGCCAGTAGTGACTTACTTTGTAGACAAAAAGGAACATTTAAATGTGAAGCTTGCAGCTATTGTAAATACATAAAAGTTGGAAACACATTTAAAATTAGAAATAAAAAATATAAAATTCAGCATAAAATCAATTGCCAGACTATTTCAGTGGTATACATTGCCTTCTGTGAGTGTTGCACAGCGTTTTACGTAGGTAAAACGGACCGAAAGGTCCGTGAGAGAATATATGAACATACCTACGCAATCAGGAAAAACAAAGAAGATAACGCACTAGCAAAACATACTAGTGCATATCCTGGACATTCATTTTTGTTTATGGGAATTGATCATGTCCCAGTTGACATCAGGGGAGGTCCAATACCTCTTATTTTAGAAAACCGGGAGCTTGAATGGCAACTCACTTTGGATGCATTCAAGCTTCCCGGTCTAAATGAGAATTGTAACATTTCTCCAGTATTAAAACTACATAGTTATTTAAGGTAGTGTTATTGAAATAAATATGTGGATACTCAATTTTTAAAAAAATGCTTATATATGTTAATGGAATTTTTTAAAATGAGTATATAGTTTTTATATGAAAGTTGGGATTTTTAGTTTTAAAAAATAAGTTACACTATTTTTTTAGAGTGTAGTTTAGGTTAAACCAATGTAAAATATACATACGGGTGTCCGTACAAGTTGGATTATATTAGTCCTAATGGTTATGACACGAACAACACCAGTATTATATTATGAATTTGCTTACTTGTCTAAGTAGCCTATTCACAATAGCGACAATGAAAGGTAGCAATTTACTGTTGGTTAAAAGTTATTCATTTATGATTTTTTAATTATAGTTTATTGGGTGTTATTTTTTAATGTTTGAAAATACATATTTTTTAATGTTTGGAAATATGTTTTCTAGTAGATCTTTCTTACTTAAAAGTAGCGTAGAGGAAGGTGGCAATAATTTGTTAATAAATTTTTAAAAAAATGTCGTCACTTCCTACAATCAGAGTGTATCCTTGTTAAAAGGCTTGCTTTCTTACCATACCAATTGTTTGTATTCACCTCTGATGAAGCTACGGGCCAGTAGCGAAAACGTCTTTTGTTTTTAAAAAGAATAAATTGCGTTAAGGATTTTTGCTTTGCTGGTGTCGGTGTTGTCGGAAGTCCTTTGCTTTGTGTTTCAACAGTTTGTTTTTCGTTATTTTTGTTGGATATATGGCTTAATAATAAAACAGAAAATAATCTTCAACAATATAAATATGTACAAAAATAAAACCAAATGCCAGATCAAATGTGACAAGAAACATTATTACTCCAATTTGCAGAATAGATATTACAGTCTAGATAGTTCTGAGCCACCATATCTAAAATACTACATCTTGGGTCAAATGGACAACCAAACCCCAACCTCTACTGCTCTCCAGAAGAAAAGCCAACGCTTTCGATGATCACTTATCTCTAGCATAGCTAAACTACTTCAAAACCAAACTCAAACCAAATCGACCCACTGCAGTAATCTGACCACATCCCAATCAGTCTCACTTCCCAGTTCCATTTGTACTATGTCTCCTTTCAACCAGTATCCATCACAGCACTCAAGAAATAGCTTAAACATATTAAACTGGGCATAGTAGGCCCAGATAGAATTCCTAGTGGTTTCCTAAAAATAACAGCCAGTTCAATTTCCTTTCAAGTATCCATAGGTCTGTTCAGGAATCACATGTCCCAGTCTTAAAGAAAAACAAATCTCACATCATCCTACTTTAGAAGAGAGTTAACGTCTGTGATATAAACAGCTCTAGAGCTGTTGACATGATCTTCCCTTTTCAAAAATCTTGAAAACTGCATTCATAATCAAAGACTCATTTACAATTGAGCAACCTCCTTACCTCCACCCAACATGGTTTCAGACCAGGACATAGCACCACCACAACTCTCTTAAACACCAAGACAATTAACCTAGCCAGAGACAAGTCCAACTTGTTTTTGTTATGTTTCTAAAGCTATCCAAGGCCTTCAATAACATTCCCCATAGCTTACGCCTTCAACACTTCTCATCACTTGGCCTATCAAACTCCTCCATCAACTGGTTCCCCAGTTACCTTTCCAATAGACTCCAGTCTGTTAAATGGATTAATTCTGACTCATCCTTCCCACCTGTCAGGTGTTCCCCAAGATTTCTTACTGGGGTCACTGCTTTTCAAAATATTTAGCGGCAACCTGCACTCTGCCAAATGTCAAGCATCCATCATACAGTATGCAGATGACACCATATTAATCTGTTCTGCCAGTAACTCAATTATTCTACAACACATCACCCGAGAGTCATTTTCAACAGCTGAAAGCTGACTCAATAACTCACAGCCTCTACTCTATCCAAGAAAAACAAAACAAAACAAAAAATTGCTATTTTTCCTTCCACAAGCCCTTACACACTTCAAACAAAATGTCTCAGTTACAGCCTTTGATAACACCCCTATATAAGTCATCGCTTTACCAAAAAACTGGCCATGACAATTGATGACAACCTGAAATTTGACTTACATGTGCAACAGCTTATCAAAAAACTCATCAAAAAATTAGGGGCCCTTTACACAACAAACACCTACTTAACTGATTCATCCAGGAAACGTCTTGCTTCTACACATGGATTCTCCACTTACTATATGCTTCACCTTCAGCTTCCATCCAAAATAAATCAAACCAGGGGGCTACAGTAAAACTCATCAAACAGAGGCCATCACTGCTTAGCCCTAAAACACCTCAATTGGCTTGAGTTACCCAAGCAACTTGCTTACAACCACCTACTCGTAGTCTACAAATTTATATACAAACCAGAACAAAGCTAGGCCTTACTAGACTTATTGCACACATCACACACACACACACACACACACACACACACACACACACACACACACACACACACACACACACACACACACACACACACACACACACCTTCTAGGCTACTTTGATCTGAAAAAAAAAATATGCTCCTCACTACCTACAAATCACACTGGTAAGCAGGAACCTCTCTCCCCCTCTCTCTCTCCCTCTCTCTATTTCACCTATGTAGTCCACACCTGGAACTCTATCCCTTTATCATTTAAACAAGCTAGCACCCTTTCTAATTTCAAAGACCAATCTAAAAACTATCTGACACCTGTAGCTGTACCTGGACAATCCTCAAAACAGTTGCATGACCACTGACTTATTATACACATGCCTTTTGCATTCTTAATTCTCTAGCACCTCCATATCTTAGCAGGTAGTAATGGCATAACATCAAAAGAAGCCTTCAGTTTGATGACCCCATACTATTAACGTATGGTCTTCTACCTCTTCAGCTGACAGTATTTATTTCTCCTCTCATGTCTTTCTGTAACATTCTCATCCTTCTAATAATTATCACCTCTCTCTCTCTGTCTCCCTGCCCTTAATTTCCCTCATCTCACACCCCTCCTCATCTCACACCCCTCCTCATCTCACCCCCCCCTCATCTCACACCCCTCCTCATCTCACACCCCTCCTCATCTCACCCCCCCCTCATCTCACACCCCTCCTCATCTCACACCCCTCCTCATCTCACACCCCTCCTCATCTCACCCCCCCCTCATCTCACACCCCTCCTCATCTCACACCCTCCCTCCTCTCTCCACCACTCCCCATCTCCTCCCCCACTCCCCCCACACCCTCCCTCATCTCACTCCTCCTCATCTCACACCCTCCTCATCTCACACCCCTCCTCATCCCACCCCCCCCTCATCTCACACCCCTCCTCATCTCACACCCCTCCTCATCTCATTATATTTCTCTGTCTATTTTGGCAGCAGAATGCTCTGTTATTTCTCACCTCCATATATTATCAGACATATAGTCAGTATTTTAAATAACTATATATTACTTTACTCAATATAGGCTATCCACTTCTGCAAAATGTCTTGCTAATTGCAGTACATATTGTATTCTCGACTACAATTTCCCCTAGCAAAAGTCTGTAAATGTATATAAGGCATATCCCAATCTATTTTAAAGTGTTTTATCTGTTGTGAGGAATTTCTCCCCTTGTACATAATTGCTTATCAGCTACTGTAAAATGCTTTTATGTGTGTTTGTGGAGCTTTTCTCCATAACTCATTGTAAAATATTTAATCTGTTGCCGGGCTTGTCTTCCCTTGTGCATATAATTACTTATCAACTACTTTGTTTTTGAATCTGTTCTGGAGCTTTTGTTCTTGGGTCTCCACTGAAAATGGACTATTGGCTCAGTCTGACTTTCCTGGTTACTACAAGTTAAAATAAACAAAATTAAAAACACGTTTTTCCTCTTTTGCAACACAAATTTCTTATGTTTTGCAGGAAGCTTTAGCACAGCTCAGTAATATTAACAAATCTAACAGTTTATGAGTTTCACAGACTGGCAGCACCTCTGTGCATTTTGCTCTGTACTGACTGCTGTGCCTCCTCACAGCCTAACTGTTGCCAATAACTGCACTACAAGCAATCCATTTAGGACAATAACTGTGCTCACAAGTTAACTATTGCCAATAACTGGGCAGTGCAGTGATACAGCAGTTAGCATTGTCATCTCACAGCAAGAGGTTGTCCAGTTTGATTCTCAGCTAAGGTGCCCTCTGTGCAGAGTCTGCTTGACCTCTCTGCAATTGCTCCAGTATCTTCCCACATTCCAAAGACATGTGGAGCATTTCTCCCCAGGCCTCTGTTGAAAATGGGCTCTGTCCCAGTCGGATTTTCCCAGTAAACAAATGTTAAATAAATAAACTGCAACAATAAGTGATCCATTTAGGACAATAGCTGTAATTTTTCACAAAGACGTCACCTCCATTTCAAAACTTCTCAACTTTTCAATTTAGGAAAAGTCTATTTATCAGCCCACTTGTTTTCTATAGATTTTTGCCATAATTCCTCACTGTTTTGGTTGGAAATAGGACAGTAGAGCTTTATCTTTGAATTGTTCTACAGTGGTATTTCAATCCAGGTGTATATGGCCATAGAGCAGAACACCTGGCCACATTAGCTGTGCCCTTGGACTGCCTCATTTGCATGTGCCATTATCCAACAACACCGCTGTAGCACTTGTGCCGAAGCTTCCATACAGCATTAATGCTACAGGAGTCTTTAAACTGCTCACTCATAATCCGTTGTACAAGACTGCTAGAAACAGGTCTGCACAGTGCTCTGTGTGTTTCTGAATCCCCCCCAAGTTTACCAATTCATGGAGCGTGAATACTAAATGTGATTCCTATTAACATAATCTTCTTTAAATATACTTTCATCTTTATGTGCACTTTATTCTCAAGAGTTTCACTTTCAGAATGTGTGTGCATTACATGTTACTTCTGCCAAGTTCAATTCAATTTTGTTTAGATAACCTCTTCCAAGCAAACTTGACCCAACACATACATAGATTTCAGAGAAAAAAACAAAGAGGCCCACCCATGGCTAGATGTACAGTAACTTTAATAAAAGAACGTTTGCTTATTTACTTGTTGCTCTTTCTTGGGCCAGCACCCTTTTTTTGGGACTGCACAAATGATGTGGACAATGTGGGGAGCAAGGCCATACTTCTAGAAACTGAAGACCATTTTAAAGGAAATGTAGTGAGTCTGTCCATTTTGGTTTGGATGTCTGCTGATGGAAAACAAAAGGATACATGAAAACGAAATGGGGAGACCTGTAGAAAACAATATTCAGGAAGAAGTTAAATGGCTGGTATAAGTAAGAAAGACAGTGAACGAAATATTACTCAATGTACAAAAAAGGAACAAGAGAAAAGACGAATGGGATTCCACTGTGTCCCTGCTGGACAGGGGCATCGGGTGCTGACTTGTCGGAACATGGCCTGAATTCTTGGCTAGGCTTGTTAAGGGCCTCAGGGCCAATAGCCTAGTAACGTCCATTGATCCCATGATCATATGAAGAGATTCACATAAAAGCATAAAATGAGTATGTTGTCATAGCAAGTGAGGAAGAGGAAGAAGGTTACTTAGAAACAAGGCTAGCGCACAACAAGAACAGTATGTTATGTCAACTAGACAGAGGAAGAGAAAATAACAACAGTAAAAACAGAAGGAAAAAAGGACAGCATGACTTAGGGATTTTGAGACTAAATGTGCAGATTATAAGAAGTGAAGTGGGGAGTAAAATAGTTGCTGAATGGCAAAACAGAAAAAAAAAAGATGGATGAATTCTGTTTACTGGATACATGAAGTGTTAAACAAGAAACAAGAAAAAAAGAGAAAAAAACTGAAGCTGTGTTTGAAGAACTCAAAAAATGTGACAATAAACAGGTCATTGGTAATGACTGGGGACTTTAACAGAAATGTAATAAAAGAAAAAAGAAAATAATACATGTAAAGGTTATATAAAAGTAATTTGTAAAACAGAAATAGTTTATGTTATATATTCAGGTGACATGAAGGAAGTGACGAGCGTAGATGGAGTAGATGTTTTAGATCATAAGGTGGTATTGGCTATGTTAGGTGATAATGACAAGATAATGAAAGATGGAACATGAACAATACTATGGAAAGATCACATAGCACTGAGAGTACCTTAAACAGGTTGGACAAAATGGTGAGCAGTGTTTAAAGAAAAATATGTAACTACTTTTTGGGACATAGGGAGGAAAGTATAATAAAGTGGAATATGAAACATGGTGAACATTTTTGAAAATGTAATGGAATAAGGAAGTAAAAGAGCAAGAGAAACAGGAAACAAACTGTGTGAGAAAATGAAGAGATGTACAGACAGTAATAAAAGGAAAGATGTAGGATCACTGTATAAGTAGAGATGTAGGAGCAATGTATAAGGAGAGATGTAGGAACACTGTATAAGGAGAGATGTAGGAACAATGTATAAGGAAAGATGTAGGAGCAATGTATAAGGAAAGATGTAGGAACAACGTATAAGGAGAGATGTAGGAGCAATGTATAAGGAAAGATGGAGGAACAACATATAAGGAAATATGTAAGAACAACATATAAGGAGAGATGTAGGAGCAATGTATAAGGAAAGATGTAGGAGCAATGTATAAGGAAAGATGTAGGAACAACGTATAAGGAGAGATGTAGGAACAATGTATAAGGAAAGATGTAGGAACAATGTATAAGGAAAGATGTAGGAGCAATGTATAAGGAAAGATGTAGGAACAATGTATAAGGAGAGATGTAGGAACAATGTATAAGGAAAGGTGTAGGAACAACGTATAAGGAGAGATGTAGGAACATTGTATAAGGAAAGATGTAGGAACAATGTATAAGGAAAGATGTAGGAACAACGTATAAGGAGAGATGTAGGAACATTGTATAAGGAGAGATGTAGGAACAATGTATAAGGAGAGATGTAGGAACACTTTATAAGGAGAGATGTAGGAGCAATGTATAAGGAGAGTTGTAGGAACAATATATAAGGAAAGATGTAGGAACAATGTATAAGGAGAGATGTAGGAACAACGTATAAGAAGAGATGTAGGAACAATGTATAAGGAAAGATGTAGGAACAATGTATAAGGAGAGATGTAGGAACATTGTATAAGGAGAGATGTAGGAACAATGTATAAGGAGAGATGTAGGAACAATGTATAAGGAAAGATGTAGGAACAATGTATAAGGAAAGATGTAGGAACAACGTATAAGGAGAGATGTAGGAACAATGTATAAGGAGAGATGTAGGAACAATGTATAAGGAAAGATGTAGGAACAACGTATAAGGAGAGATGTAGGAACAATGTATAAGGAAAGATGTAGGAACAATGTATAAGGAGAGATGTAGGAACAATGTATAAGGAAAGATGTAGGAACAATGATTAAGGAGAGATGCAGGAACATTGTATAAGGAGAGATGTAGGAGCAATGTATAAGGAAAGATGCAGGAGCAATGTATAAGGAAATATGGAGGAACAACATATAAGGAAAGATGTAGGAACAACGTATAAGGAGAGATGTAGGAACAATGTATAAGGAAAGATGTAGGAGCAATGTATAAGGAAAGATGTAGGAACAACGTATAAGGAGAGATGTAGGAACAACGTATAAGGAAAGATGTAGGAGCAATGTATAAGGAAAGATGTAGGAACAATGTATAAGGAGAGGTGTAGGAGCAATGCATAAGGAAAGATGTAGGAACAATGTATAAGGAGAGATGTAGGAACAATGTATAAGGAAAGATGTAGGAACAACGTATTAGGAGAGATGTAGGAACATTGTATAAGGAAAGATGTAGGAACATTGTATAAGGAAAGATGTAGGAACAACGTATAAGGAGAGATGTAGGAACATTGTATAAGGAGAGATGTAGGAACAATGTATAAAGAGAGATGTAGGAACACTTTATAAGGAAAGATGTAGGAGCAATGTATAAGGAGAGTTGTAGGAACAATATATAAGGAAAGATGTAGGAACAATGTATAAGGAGAGATGTAGGAACACTTTATAAGGAAAGATGCAGGAGCAATGTATAAGGAGAGTTGTAGGAACAATGTATAAGGAGAGATGTAGGAACATTGTATAAGGAGAGATGTAGGAACAATGTATAAGGAGAGATGTAGGAACAATGTATAAGGAAAGATGTAGGAACAATATATAAGGAGAGATGTAGGAACAATGTATAAAGAAAGATGTAGGAACAATGTATAAGGAAAGATGTAGGAACAATGTATAAGGAAAGATGTAGGAACAATGTATAAGGAAATATGTAGGAACAATATATAAGGAAAGATGTAGGAACAACGTATAAGGAGAGATGTAGGAGCAATGTATAAGGAAAGATGTAGGAACAATATATAAGGAAAGATCTAGGAACAATATATAAGGAAAGATGTAGGAACAATGTATAAGGAGAGATGTAGGAATAATGTATAAGGAAAGATGTAGGAACAACGTATAAGGACAGATGTAGGAACATTGTATAAGGAGTGATGTAGGAACAATGCATAAGGAGAGATGTAGGAACAATGTATAAGGAGAGATGTAGGAGCAATGTATAAGGAAAGATGTAGGAACAATGTATAAGGAGAGATGTAGGAACACTGTATAAGGAGAGATGTAGGAACAACGTATAAGGAAAGATGTAGGAGCAATGTATAAGGAAAGATGTAGGAACAAAATATAAGGAAAGATGTAGGAACAATGTATAAGGAAAGATGTAGGAACAATGCATAAGGAAAGATGTAGGACCAATATATAAGGAAAGATGTAGGAACAATGTATAAGGAGAGATGTAGGAACAATGTATAAGGAAAGATGTAGGAACAATGTATAAGGAAAGATGTAGGAACAATGTATAAGGAAAGATGTAGGAACAATGTATAAGGAAAGATGTAGGAACAACGTATAAGGAAAGATGAGAAACAATGTATAAGGAGAGATGTAGGAACACTGTATAAGGAGAGATGTAGGAGCAATGTATAAGGAAAGATGTAGGAAGAATATATAAGGAAAGATGAGAAGCAATGTATAAGGAGAGATGTAGGAGCAATGTATAAAGAAAGATGTAGGAACAATGTATAAGGAAAGATGTAGGAACAACGTATAAGGAAAGATGAGAAACAATGTATAAGGAACGATGTAGGAACAATATATAAGAAAAGATGTAGGAACAACGTATAAGGAGAGATGTAGGAACAATGTATAAGGAAAGATGTAGGAACAACATATAAGGAGAGATGTAGGAACAACGTATAAGGAGATGTAGGAACAATGTATAAGGAAAGATGAGAAACAATGTATAAGGAGAGATGTAGGAACAATGTATAAGGAGAGATGTAGGAACAATGTATAAGGAGAGATGTAGCAGCAATGTATAAGGAAAGATGTAGGAACAACGTATAAGGAGATGTAGGAACAATGTATAAGGAAAGATGTATGAACAATGTATAAGGAAAGATGAGAAACAATGTATAAGGAGAGATGTAGGAACAATGTATAAGGAGAGATGTAGGAACAACGTATAAGGAAAGATGAGAAACAATGTATAAGGAAAGATGTTGGAACAACGTATAAGGAGAGATGTAGGAAGAATGTATAAGGAAAGATGTAGGCACAACGTATAAGGAGATGTAGAAAGAATGTATAAGGAAAGATGTATGAACAATGAATAAGGAAAGATGTAGGAACAACGTATAAGGAGAGATGTAGGAACAATGCATAAGGAAAGATGTATGAACAATGTATAAGGAAAGATGAGAAACAATGTATAAGGAGAGATGTAGGAACAACATATAAGGAGAGATGTAGGAACAATGTATAAGGAGATATGCAGGAACAATGCATAGGTAGAGATGTAGGAATAAAGTATAAGAAGAGATGTAGGAACAATGTATAAGGAAAGATGTAGGAACAACATATAAGGAGAGATGTAGGAACATTGTATAAGGAGAGATGTAGGAACATTGTATAAGGAGAGATGTAGGAACAATGTATAAGGAGAGATGTAGGAACAATGTATACAGATAGATGTAGGAACAATGTATAAGGAAAGATGAAAAACAATGTATAAGGAAAGATGTAGGAACAACATATAAGGAGAGATGTAGGAACAATGTATAAGGAGAGATGTAAGAACAATGTATAAGGAAAGATGAGAAACAATGTATAAGGAAAGATGTAGGAACACTGTATAAGGAGAGATGTAGGAACAATGTATAAGGAGAGATGTAGGTTCATAGCTTAGCTTAGTACTAAGCTAACTGCCCTTGTGAACCATTTTAAGCCTAGCCAATTATCCCTTGTGAGACTCAAACCCTGCACCTTGTGTTTGTAAAGCAAACACCTTAACCATTAGACCACCCTCCCATGTAGGAACAATGTATAAGGAGAGATGTAGGAACAACATATAAGGAGAGATGTAGGAACAATGTATAAGAAAAGATGTAGAAACAATGTCTAAGGAGAGATATAGGAACATTGTATAAGGAGAGATGTAGGAACAACGTATATGGAGAGATGTAGGAACAAGGAATAAGGAAAGATGTAGGAACAACGTATAAGGAGAGATGTTGGAACAAAGTATAAGGAGAGATGTTGGAACAATGTCTAAGGAGAGATGTAGGAACATTGTATAAGGAGAGATGTAGGAACAATGTATAAGGAGAGATGTAGGAACATTGTATAAGGAGAGATGTAGGAACATTGCATGAGGAGAGATGTAGGAACAATGTATAAGCAAAGATGTAGGAACAACAGAAAAGGAAAGATGAAGGAACAATGTATAAGGAGAGATACATATAAGGAGAGATGTAGGAACAATGTATAAGGAGAGATGTAGGAACATTGTATGAGGAGAGATGTAGGAACAATGTATAAGGAGAGATGTAGGAACATTGTATAAGGAGAGATGTAGGAACATTGCATGAGGAGAGATGTAGGAACAATGTATAAGGAAAGATGTAGGAACAATGTATAAGGAGAGATGTAGGAACAACATATAAGGAAAAATGTAGGAACAATGTATAAAGAGAGATGTAGGAACAATGGAAAAGGAAAGATGAATGAACAATGTATAAGGAGGGGTCTACTACTAATGCCCGAAACGACGATTCCCCGACAGAAAACTCACCGACGCCAGATGACCGACAGGTAAGTGTACCGACAGGGCGATTTGCCGACAGCGGAAAGACCAACAAGGGAATGTGCGATCGCGACGCGGTAAGTGTGCGATGGTGACGGAGTTAGGAGCGGTCAGGTAAGTGCTCGAGATTGTGGGATGTCGGGTTAGGCTGTGGGAAAGGTGAGTGTGTGTTCGTGTCGGAGGTATGGTTCGGGTAAGGTAAGTGTGTGCTAGTGAGGGACTGTAGTTTAGGGACGGGTTAAGTGAGTTAGGGTTAGGGTGCAGGTAGGTGATGTGTGCGTTAGTGTCGGAGCTAGGGCTAGGGGTGGGTTAAGTGGGTTAGGGTTAGGGTGCAGGTAGGTGATGTGTGCGTTAGTGTCGGAGCTTGGGCTAGGGGTGGGTTAAGGAGTTAGGGTTAGGGTGCAGGTAGGTGATGTGTGTAGTGTCGGAGCTTGGGCTAGGGGTGGGTTAAGTGAGTTAGGGTTAGGGTGCAGGTAGGTGATGTGCGTTAGTGTCGGAGCTTGGGCTAGGGGTTAAAGGAGTTAGGGTGCAGGTAGGTGAAGTGTGCGATAGTGTCGGACCTTAGGGTTAGGGTTTGGGTCAGGGCTAGTGTGCATGCTATGTAGTGTCGCGTGTTGTTTACGTTCCGTGTGTCGGTGTAATGGTGTTCGGTGTTTTGCGTTGTCGGGTTTGTGTGTTGTCGGTCATCTGGCGTCGGTGAGTTTTCTGTCGGGGAATCGTCGTGTCGGTAATTAGTAGTAGACCCATAAGGAGAGATACATAAAAGAAGAGATGTAGGAACATTGTTTAAGGAGAGATGTAGGAACAATGTATAAGGAGAGATGTAGGAACAATGTATAAGGAAAGATGTAGGAACAACGTATAAGGAAAGATGTAGGAACAATGTATAAGGAGAGATGTAGGAACAATGTATAAGGAGAGATGTAGGAACAATGTATAAGGAAAGATGTAGGAACAACGTATAAGGAAAGATGTAGGAACAATGTATAAGGAGAGATCTAGGAACATTGTATGAGGAGAGATGTAGGAACATTGTATTAGGAGAGAAGTGGGAACATTGCATGAGGAGAGATGTAGGAACAATGTATAAGGAGAGATGTAGGAACAATGTAAAAGGAGAGATGTAGGAACAATGTATAAAGAAAGATGTAGGAACAACGTATAAGGAAAGATGTAGGAACATTGTATAAGGAGAGATATCGGAACAATGTATAAGGAGAGATGTAGGAACAATGTATAAGGAAAGATGTAGGAAATATGTATAAGGAGAGATGTACGAACAATGAATAAGGAAAGATGTAGGAACAACGAATAAGGAGAGATGTAGGAACAATGTATAAGGAGAGATGTAGGAACATTGTATAAGGAGAGATGTAACAAAGACATATAAGGAGAGATGTAGGAACAATGTATAAGGAAAGATGTAGGAAGAATGTATAAGGAGAGATGTAGGAACAATGGAAAAGGAAAGACGAAAGAAGAATGTATAAGGGAAGATACATATAAGGAGAGATGTAGGAACATTGTAAAAGGAGAGATGTAGGAACATTGTATAAGGAGAGATGTAGGAACATTGTATGAGGAGAGATGTAGGAACAATGTATAAGGAGAGATGTAGGAACAATGTATAAGGAGAGATGTAGGAACAATGTATAAGGAGAGATGTAGAACAATGTGTTAGAAAAGATGCAGGAACAACGTATAAGGAAAGATGTAGGAACATTGTATAAGGAGAGATATAGGAACAATGTATAAGGAGAGATGTAGGAACAATGTATAAGTAGAGATGTAGGAACAATGTATAAGGAAAGATGTAGGAACAATGTATAAGGAGAGATGTAGGAACATTGTATAAGGAGAGATAAAGGAACAATGTATAAGGAGAGATGTAGGAACATTGTATACGGAGAGATCTAAGAACAACGTATAAGGAGAGTTGTAGGAGCAATGGATAAGGAAAGATGCAGGAACAATGTATAAGGAGAGATGTAGGAACATTGTACAAGGAGAGATGTAGGAACAACATATAAGGAGAGATGTAGGAACAATGTATACGGAAAGATGTAGGAACAACGTATAAGGAGAGATGTAGGAACAATGTATAAGGAGAGATATAGGAACACTGTATAAGGAAAGATGTAGGAACAACATATAAGGAAAGACGTAGGAACAATGTATAAGGAGAGATGTAGGAACAATGTATAAGGAAAGATGAGAAACAATGTATAAGGAAAGATGTAGGAACACTGTACAAGGAGAGATGTAGGAACAATGTATAAGGAGAGATGTAGGAAGAATGTATAAAGAAAGATGAAGGAACAACGTATAAGGAGAGATGTAGGAACAATGTATAAGGAGAGATGTAGGAACAATGTATAAGGAAAGATGTAGGAACAATGTATAAGGAGAGATATAGCAACAATGTATAAGAGGAGATGTAGGAACATTGTATAAGGAGAGATGTAGCAACGACATATAAGCAGAGATGTAGGAATAATGTATAAGGAGAGATGTAGGAACAATTGAAAAGGAAAGATGAAGGAACAATGTATAAGGAGAGATACATATAAGGAGAGATGTAGGAACATTGTATAAGGAGAGATGTAGGAACAATGTATAAGGAGAGATGTAGGAACAATGTATAAGGAGAGATGTAGGAACATTGTATAAGGAGAGATGTTGGAACATTGTATGAGGAGAGATGTAGGAACAATGTATGAGGAGAGATGTAGGAACAATGTATAAGGAAAGATGTAGGAACAACGTATAAGGAAAGATGTAGGAACATTGTATATGGAGAGATATAGGAACAATTTATAAGGAGAGATGTAGGAACAACGTATAAGTAGAGATGTAGGAACAATGTATAAGGAGAGATGTAGGAACATTGTATAAGGAGAGATATAGGAACAATGTATAAGGATAGCTGTAGGAACATTGTATAAGGAGATATGTAGGAACAACGTATAAGGAGAGATGTAGGAACAATGGATAAGGAAAGATGCAGGAACAATGTATAAGGAGACATGAAGGAACAATGTATACGGAGAGATGTAGGAACATTGTACAAGGAGAGATGTAGGAACAACATATAAGGAGAGATGTAGGAACAATGTATATGGAAAGATGTAGGAACAACGTATAAGGAGAGATGTAGGAACAATGTATCAGCAGAGATATAGGAACAATGTATAAGGAAAGATGTAGGAACAACATATAAGGAAAGATGTAGGAACAACGTATAAGGAGAGATGTAGGAACAATGTACAAGGAGATATGTTGGAACAATGTATAAGGAAAGATGTAGGAACAACGTATAAGGAAAGATGTAGGAACAACGTATAAAGAGAGATGTAGGAACAATGTATAAGGAGAGATGTAGGAACAATAAATAAGGAAAGATGAGAAACAATGTATAATGAAAGATGTAGGAACAACATATAAGGAAAGATGTTAGAACAACATATAAGGAAAGATGTAGGAACAATGTATAAGGAGAGATGTAGGAACAATGTATAAGGAAAGATGAGAAACAATATATAAGGAAAGATATAGGAACAATGTATAAGGAGACATGTAGGAACAATGTATAAGGAGAGATGCAGGAACAATGTATAAGGAGAGATACGTATAAAAAGAGATGTAGGAACAATGTATAAGGAGATATGTAGGAACAATGTATAAGGAAAGATGTAGGAACAATGTATAAGGAAAGATGTAGGAACAACGTATAAAGAGAGATGTAGGAACAATGTATAAGGAAAGATGTAGGAACAACTTATATGGAGAGATGTAGGAACAATATTTAAGGAAAGATGTAGGAACAATGTATAAGGAGAGATGTAGGAACAATGTATAAGGAAAGATGTAGGAGCAATGTATAAGGAAAGATGTAGGAGCAACGTAAAAGGAGAGATGTAGGAACAACGTATAAGGAAAGATGTAGGACAATGCATGAGGAGAGATGTAGGAACAATGTGTAAGGAAAGATGAGTAACAGTGTATAAGGAAAGATGCAGGAACAACATATAAAGAGAGATGTAGGAACAATGTATGAGGAGAGATGTAGGAACAATGTATAAGGAAAGATGAGAAACAATTTATAAGGAAAGATGTAGGAACAATGTATGAGGATAGATGTAGGAACAATGTATAAGGAAAGATGAGAAACAATGTATAAGGAAAGATGTAGGAACAACTTATAAGGAGAGATGTAGGAACAATGTATAAGGAAAGATGAGAAACAATGTATAAGGAAAGATGTAGGAACAATGTATAAGGAAAGATGTAGGAACAATGTATAAGGAGAGATATAGGAACAGTTTATAAGGAAAGATGTAGAAACATCATATAAGGAAAGACGTAGGAATAATATATAAAGAGAGATGTAGGAACAATGTATAAGGAAAGATGTAGGAACAATGTATAAGGAAAGGTGTAGGAACAACATATAAGGAGAGATGTAGGAACAATGTATATGGAGAGACGTAGGAACAATATATAAGGAAAGATGAGAAACAATGTATAAGGAAAGATTTTTGAACAACATATAAGGAAAGATGTAGGAACAACATATAAGGAAAGATATAGGAACAATGTATAAGGAGAGATGTAGGAACAATGTATAAGGAAAGATGAGAAACAATGTATAAGGAAAGATGTAGGAACACTGTACAAGGAGAGATGTAGGAACAATGTATAAGGAGAGATGTAGGAAGAATGTATAAAGAAAGATGAAGGAACAACGTATAACGAGAGATATAGCAACAATGTATAAGAGGAGATGTAGGAAGAATGTATAAGGAGAGATGTAGGAACAATGGAAAAATAAAGATGAAGGAACAATGTATAAGGAGAGATACATAAAAGGAGAGATGTAGGAACATTGTATAAGGAGAGATGTAGGAACATTGTATGAGGAGAGATGTAGGAACATTGCATGAGGAGAGATGTAGGAACAATGTATAAGGAAAGATGTAGGAACAACACATAAGGAAAGATGTAGGAACAACGTATAAGGAGAGATGTAGGAACAATGTATAAGGAGATATGCTGGAACAATGTATAAGGAAAGATGCAGGAACAATGTATAAGGAAAGATGCAGGAACAACGTATAAGGAAAGATGTAGGAACAACGTATAAAGAGAGATGTAGGAATAATGTATAAGGAGAGATGTAGGAACAATATATAAAGAAAGATGAGAAACAATGTATAAGGAAAGATGTTAGAACAACATATAAGGAAAGATGTAGGAACAATGTATAAGGAGAGATGTAGGAACAATGTATAAGGAAAGATGAGAAACAATGTATAAGAAAAGATGTAGGAACAATGTATAAGGAGACATGTAGGAACAATGTATAAGGAGGGATGTAGAAACAATGAATAAAGAGAGATGTAGGAGCAACGTATAAGGAGAGGTGTAGGAACAGCATATAAGGAGAGATGTAGGAACAATGTATAAGGAGAGATGCAGGAACAATGTATAAGGAGAGATACGTATAAGGAGAGATGTAGGAACAATGGATAAGGAAAGATGTAGGAACAACGTATAAGGAGAGATGTAGGAACAATGTATAAGGAGAGATGTAACAACAAATACGGAGAGATGTAGGAACAATGTATAAGGAGAGATGTAGGAACAACGTGTAAGGAAAGATGCAGAAACAACGTATAAGGAGAGATGTAGGAACAACGTATAAGGAGAGATGTAGGAACAATGTATAAGGAAAGATGAAATACAATGTGTAAGGAAAGATGAAAAACAATGTATAAGGAAAGATGAAAAACAATGTGTAAGGAAAGATGAAATACAATGTATAAGGAAAGATGTAGGAACAATGTATAAGGAAAGATGTAGGAACAATGTATAAGGAAAGATGCAAAACAATGTATAAGGAAAGATGTAGGAACAATGTATAAGGAAAGATGTATGAACAATGTTTAAGGAAAGATGAAAAACAATGTTTTTGAGAGATGTAGGAACAACGTATAAGGAAAGATGCAGGAACAATGTATAAGGAAAGATGTAGGAACAATGTATAAGGAGAGATGCAGGAACAATGTACAAGGAAAGATGAGAAACAATGTATAAGGAAAGATGTAGGAACACTGTATAAGGGGAAGTATAGGAACAATGTATAAGGAGAGATGTAGAAACAACGTATAAGGAGAGATGTAGGAACAATGGATAAGGAAAGATGTAAGAACAATGTATAAGGAGAGATACGTATAAGGAGAGATGTAGGAACAACATATAAGGAGAGATGTAGGAACACTGTATAAGGAGAGATGTAGGAACAATGTATAAGGACAGATGTAGGAACAATGTATAAGGAAAGATGTAGGAACAACTTATACGGAGAAATGTAGGAACAATATATAAGGAAAGATTTAGGAACAACGTATAAGGAGAGATGTAGGAACAATGTATAAGGAAAGATGTAGGAGCAATGTATAAGGAAAGATGTAGGAACAACGTATAAGGAGAGATGTAGGAACAACGTATAAGGAGAGATGTAGGAACAAAGTATAAGGAAAGATGTAGAAACAATGTATGAGGAGAGATGTAGGAATAATGTATAAGGAAAGATGAGTAACAGTGTATAAGGAAAGATGCAGGAACAACGTATAAGGAGAGATTTAGGAACAATGTATAAGGAAAGATGAGAAACAATTTATAAGGAAAGTTGTAGGAACAATGTATGAGGAGAGATGTAGGAACAATGTATAAGGAAAGATGAGAAACAATGTATAAGGAAAGATGTAGGAACAACGTATAAGGAAAGATGTAGGAACAACGTATAAGGAGAGATGTAGGAACAATGTATAAGGAAAGATGTAGGAACATTGTATACGGAGAGATGTAGGAATAACATATAAGGAGAGATGTAGGAACAATGTATGAGGAGAGATGTAGGAACAATGTATGAGGAGAGATGTAGGAACAATGTATGAAGAGAGATGTAGGAACAATGTATAAGGAAAGATGAGAAACAATATATAAGGAAAGATGTAGGAACAATGTATAAGGAGACATGTAGGAACAACGTATAAGGAGAGATGTAGGAACAATGTATAAGTAAAGATGTATGAACAACGTATAAGAAGAGGTGTAGGAACAATTATAAGGAGAGATGTAGGAACAATGTATAAGGAAATATGTAGGAGCAACGTATAAGGAAAAATGTAGGAACAATATATAAGGAAAGATGTATGAACAATGTATAAGGAAAGATGAAAAACAATGTTTAAGGAGAAATGTAGGAACAACGTATAAGGAAAGATGTAGGAACAATGTATAAGGAAATAGGAAAAACAATATATAAGGAAAGATGTAGGAACAATGTATAAGGAGAGATGTAGGAACAATGTATAAGGAGAAGTATAGGAACAATGTATAAGGAGAGATGTAGGAACATTGTATAAGGAGAGATGTAGGAACAACGTATAAGGAGAGTTGTAGGAACAATGTATAAGGAAAGATGTAGGAACAACGTATAAGGAGAGATGTAGGAACACAGTATAAGGAGAGATGTAGGAACAATGTATAAGGAGAGATGTAGGAACAATGTATAAGGAAAGATGTAGGGACAACGTATATGGAGAGATGTAGGAACAATATATAAGGAAAGATGTAGGAACAATGTATAAGGAGAGATGTTGGAACAATGTATGAGGAGAGATGTAGAACAATGTATAAGGAAAGATGAGAAACAATGTATAAGGAAAGATGCAGGAACAATGTATAAGGAGACATGTAGGTACAATGTATAAGGAGAGATGTATGAACATTCTATAAGGAGAGATGTAGAAACAACATATAAGGAGAGATGTAGGAGCAATGTATAAGGAAAGATGTAGGAACAACGTTTAAGAAGAGATGTTGGAACAATTATAAGGAGGGATGTAGGAACAATGTATAAGGAAAGATGTAGGAACAAGGTATACCGAGAGATGTAGGAACAATATATAAGGAAAGATGTAGGTGCAACGTATAAGGAGAGATGTAGGAACAATGTATGAGGAGAGATATAGGAACAATGTATAAGGAAAGATGAGAAACAATGTATAAGGATAGATGTAGGAACAATGTATAAGGAGACATGTAGGTACAATGTGTAAGGAGAGCTGTATGAACATTCTATAAGGAGAGATGTAGGAACAACGTATAAGGAGAGATGTAGGAACAATGTATAAGGAAAAATGTAGGAACAATGTATAAGAAGAGATGTGGGAACAATTATAAGGCATGATGTAGGAACATGCAGAGAATAAGAGGTAGCTGTAGCTCCAGAGACTGAGAGTGTTGGCACCAAAAGTTTTTAAGGTACCATTGCAGTTTTCACATGTGAATTCTGGCCAAGGGCACCTGCAGGATGCAGGAGGCTATGTACCCCAGAGCTTGCAGGAACTTCCTTGCTATGAGCTGTGTCCAGTAGAGCTCTCAAGTAGGTCATCTGTCTTGTGGGCTGGAAAAGGGATTTTTCCTTGTTGATGGTAAATCCCAGAAAGGTAAGGAGGGCTTAGACAAAGTTGAGGTCCTGCAGGAGCTTTTCCCTGCTGTCTGCCTGGATGAGACAACTGTCCAAGTAGGGGTAAATTTGTATGTTTTTCTGCCTGCAGAATGCAATGATAAAGCCCAGGAATTTGGTGAAAACTCTGGGAGCAGTAGATAAGCCAAAGGGCAGAGCAGAGAATTGAAAGTGTTGTGAGCCTGCTCTGAAGTGAAGGAACCTTCTGCAGGATTCCCTTATAGGGATATGGAGGTAGGCATCCTTCAGATCTAGGGCAACTAGCCAGGAATTTTGAGTCAGCATGGGCAAACATTTTTGGAGTGTAAGCATTTTGAATTTTTGCACTAGCAGGAAAAAGTTTAGCATGGACAGATCCACAAACGAAACAGCATGGACAGAGCTAGAATAGGGCACTAAGTGCCCTCTTTCCTGGGTACTAGGAACAATCTTGAATAAAACTCTTTTCCAGCTTGTTCCTGAGGTACAGGCTCCACTGCCCCTTGAGCACAAAGTTTCTGAATTTGGCAGAGGGCCTCTGCCTGCTGATTTGCTGGCATGTCCGGGTACCTTGATAAGTGTGGGTTCTGTTTGAATGAGAATCTGTATCCTTGGGAAATGATTTTTTGGACCCACTGATCTGCTGTGATGGCTAGCTAGTTGTCTTTGAAAAGGGATAGCCTTCCTCACAGCCTGTGGGAGGGAGAGGGGGGTAGATGAGTCATTGTGAGTCCTTAGGGTAGGGAGTGGACTTAGAACTTCCTACCCTGGAGGTTGTAGAGGTCCATTGTCTGGGCCTCAGCTGGCTTTGTAGTTGCTGCTGGGGGGGGGGTCTATCCCTGCACCCTTTGTTTTGCACAGGCTTTGATTGGAAAGGAAAGGACCAGTGTTTGGTGGGAAAGTTCCTGCTGAACCTGGGAGGTTGTACTTGGAGGAAATCTTTCACTGTGTGCATTTACTTGGCCTTATCCTCCATTCTCTTGATCACTTCTTCCGCCTTAGATCCAAACAAGCGGTCCTTATCTAGGGGTGCGTCTAGGAGTTTGGCTTTAACATGATCAGGCAGAGGCTGTATTCCTTATCTAGGGGGGCATCTAGGAGTTTGAATTTAACATGATCAGGCATAGGCTGTATTCCTTATCTAGGGGGCATCTAGGAGTTTGAATTTAACATGATCAGGCAGAGGCTGTATTCCTTATCTAGGGGGGCATCTAGGAGTTTGAATTTAACATGATCAGGCAGAGGCTGTATTCCTTATCTAGGGGTGCAGCTAGGAGTTTGGCTTTAACATGATCAGGCAGAGGCTGTATTCCTTATGTAGGGGGGCATCTAGGAGTTTGAATTTAACATGATCAGGCAGAGGCTGTATTCCTTATCTAGGGGGGCATCTAGGAGTTTGGCTTTAACATGATCAGGCAGAGGCTGTATTCCTTATCTAGGGGCATCTAGGAGTTTGGCTTTAACATGATCAGGCAGAGGCTGTATTCCTTATCTAGGGGGGCATCTAGGAGTTTGGCTTTAACATGATCAGGCAGAGGCTGTATTCCTTATCTAGGGGGGCATCTAGGAGTTTGGCTTTAACATGATCAGGCAGAGGCTGTATTCCTTATCTAGGGGGGCATCTAGGAGTTTGGCTTTAACATGATCAGGCAGAGGCTGCATTCCTTATCTAGGGGTGCGTCTAGGAGTTTGAATTTAACATGATCAGGCAGAGGCTGTATTCCTTATCTAGGGGTGCAGCTAGGAGTTTGGCTTTAACATGATCAGGCAGAGGCTGTATTCCTTATCTAGGGGTGCGTCTAGGAGTTTGAATTTAACATGATCAGGCAGAGGCTGTATTCCTTATCTAGGGGGGCATCTAGGAGTTTGGCTTTAACATGATCAGGCAGAGGCTGTATTCCTTATCTAGGGGGGCATCTAGGAGTTTGGCTTTAACATGATCAGGCAGAGGCTGTATTCCTTATCTAGGGGTGCATCTAGGAGTTTGGCTTTAACATGATCAGGCAGAGGCTGTATTCCTTATCTAGGGGTGCAGCTAGGAGTTTGAATTTAACATGATCAGGCAGAGGCTGTATTCCTTATCTAGGGGGGCATCTAGGAGTTTGGCTTTAACATGATCAGGCAGAGGCTGTATTCCTTATCTAGGGGTGCGTCTAGGAGTTTGGCTTTAACATGATCAGGCAGAGGCTGTATTCCTTATCTAGGGGGGCATCTAGGAGTTTGGCTTTAACATGATCAGGCAGAGGCTGTATTCCTTATCTAGGGGTGCGTCTAGGAGTTTGGCTTTAACATGATCAGGCAGAGGCTGTATTCCTTATCTAGGGGTGCATCTAGGAGTTTGGCTTTAACATGATCAGGCAGAGGCTGTATTCCTTATCTAGGGGTGCGTCTAGGAGTTTGGCTTTAACATGATCAGGCTGAGGCTGTATTCCTTATCTATGGGGGCATCTAGGAGTTTGGCTTTAACATGATCAGGCAGAGGCTGTATTCCTTATCTAGGGGTGCGTCTAGGAGTTTGGCTTTAACATGATCAGGCAGAGGCTGTATTCCTTATCTAGGGGTGCATCTAGGAGTTTGGCTTTAACATGATCAGGCAGAGGCTGTATTCCTTATCTAGGGGTGCATCTAGGAGTTTGGCTTTAACATGATCAGGCAGAGGCTGTATTCCTTATCTAGGGGGGCATCTAGGAGTTTGGCTTTAACATGATCAGGCAGAGGCTGTATTCCTTATCTAGGGGTGCGTCTAGGAGTTTGGCTTTAACATGATCAGGCAGAGGCTGTATTCCTTATCTAGGGGGGCATCTAGGAGTTTGGCTTTAACATGATCAGGCAGAGGCTATATTCCTTATCTAGGGGTGCGTCTAGGAGTTTGGCTTTAACATGATCAGGCAGAGGCTGTATTCCTTATCTAGGGGGGCATCTAGGAGTTTGAATTTAACATGCTCAAGCAGCGGCTGCTCTTTCAGCCATGCATGTCTCCTAATGACTGACCCCGCAACAGCAGCCATGCTGGAGGTTTCTAGGGCATCAAATCCACAGTGCAGGGAATGCTTTGCCACTTGAGAACTGGAGTGCTAGAGCTCTGCCAGTTCTCTGGAAGATGAACTGTCTGGCAAGGAGGAAATTCTTTGCTTTAAGAGTTCCAGATATTTAAGCTTATGGAACTGGCAGTTAAGAGCTCTGATAGCTAAGGTAGCAGAGGTGTATACCTTTTTTCACCATCTGTCTATGGCTCTGCTATCCTTGTCAGAAGGAAATGGATTTTTTAGAGGAACTGGCCCTAGCCCCTTTGGATCCCTGGGTGATGACCACTGGGTCGCTGCAGGGTTTTTGAATAAATATTTGTGGGTGTATGGCACCTTCTAATACCTATCTGGATTTCTGGTTGCAGGAGGCAGGGCATCAGGGGTGATGCTAGACTCCATAAATACATACTCTACCACATCCAAAATGGGAGAAATGGCTAAGGGCTTATGCTGGAGAAGGTCCAGAAGCTCTCTTAGTCTCTTCTTAGACTGAGGTAGCCCTGAGTTTCCCAATGGAAGTGTTCCCTGAGGGCATGTAAGGTCTCGCCAAAAGATAGTCCTGGGGGGGGGTGCAGATGGGATGGATTCCTCTTCATCAGAGACCTCAAAGGTAGTAAGAGGTTGCTGTTCATTGTTTGAATCCAGAAAGTCTGATTCCTCAGTGTCAGGTTCAGAGAGGATCTCTGGGAAATGCCCCTTTTGCTTTTGGCTGGGGTCGTCTGCCTCTGATTAGTGTGTACGATCCTCATCCATCTTAAGTAGCTGCTGTGACTGTGCAGGCTGGGCCTGAGGAAGATGGTGACTGGGAATTGTTTTTATAGGAGTGGCCTTGCTTTTAGGCCTCAGTGTTTCAATGGGCCTGGATGCAGCTGAGGCTGGAGGTATGGCCATCGGTTTGTGTCTGGCATCGGCTATCTGAAAGGCCTCCTCTGAAGCTGGTGCCTGCAGAGCGGCTCCAGACCCAACCGAGGGGATGACAACTGATGGATCCACAGGCGTAGTCTGATCCGTCAGCATACCGGACTCTGAAAGGGTCTTGGTAGAGGCCTGCACTGGCTATGCAGCTGTTAACAGGGGCTGCGTAGTCACCTCACTGAATTCCGCTGTGCTAGTGGTCTTCAGGTTGGAAGCGTCTGTAGGTCTAAGTTTGTCTGATCTGTCTTTTTCTTTATCTTTTCTCTTTTTGGGGAAATCCACAGGAGGTTGACCGATGGATGCCATTACGTACTGAGAAGGGATCTCCTTAAAATGTCTGGCTACAAATTCAGCTCTATGGCAGATGACCCTAGCATTAAAGAGAGGACAGAACCGACACCTAAAGATGTTGAGGTCTGGGCCTAAACAAGTTATACACAGATGATGGAAGTCTTGGTGTGGTATTTGTTTTCCACAGTGGAGACAATTATTTACTTTTTTCAGACATCGGTTAGTGCAAGAAAAAGATCCCCAACAGGATACTTAGCTTTAGTCATTTTTTCGTCTTCACGCTGGCAATGGCTGACTGATGCACACACAAACCACTTCTGCTTTGGGCTCCACGGCAAGAAAGACTGATGTAATGGTGTCAGCTACCTTGCTTTATACCACTAATGATTTGACATCAGTCCCTGCCCTGGCGACCTGCAGATGACGCAGGAGGGATACTCTTTACTCTGGTATTCAGGCCAGCCGAGGTCTACCTAGCAGGAATAACCTACAAGTGATGACTGCAACAGTGAAACATGAAGAACATCAAGCACTGTCTGTCTAGATGAAATAAATAATTGCAGTAATTTATTGTTACTTTGAAAAAATAAATGGCTAAAAACAGGTATTCGGCTCCTCTTCTAAATTAATTTATTAAGGATTAAGGACAACAAAAAATAGATATTTCTTATTTAGATGCTTTGGGGCATACAATGACATTCATTCAGAAAACAGATATGAATTGAATGCACAATAATAAAATGAATATTTTTTATCATTCAAATAATTATGTTTGCTACTGCAAACACACAGTACAAAGCACAAATAGTGAAATGGAAACTTTATCTAAACAACAGGGAATTACTATAATCCATCACTTGAGAGATAACAGACTCCATAGCCCAAGTACTTCATGTGCCTATCTGTCTGGTTAGCCATCTCACTCCCTCTATCTATCTATTTTACAGCAAAATAAGTGGTGTGACACAAAGCCAAGCCCCAGGTTACAGGCGATGTCAAACATCAACATACTTCTATATTCTTTACTTACTTACCTTCCTTCGAATCTGTGCTTAAGAAAGTCGAACAATGCTTTCTGCATCATGTCTGTCACCTGTAGAAAAGATACAACAATCCATTAGCAGTTTCTATGAGCCAAGAAAATCCTTGCTATCTGGTGTCAGTGACTTGTTGCTAAAGTAGAATTTACAAAGTAAGAAAAACACACACGACTTGAAACAGTTATCATACATCAGTATTAATGAACTACGTTAAAGGATACTATTACCTGAGATGATGGTAAGCATGTGACCTGAAACTCATACCATAAATCACATGACATTGCTAAAGTCTGCACCTGAAACTCAAACCATAAATCATATGACATTGCTAAAGACTGCACCTGAAACTCATACCATAAATCATATGACATTGCTAAAGTCTGCACCTGAAACTCATACCATAAATCACGACATTGCTGAAGTCTGCACTAGGGTGAACGGCTTTTCAGCTAGCTTTGAGATGTGATGGTACAACCACTGACGCCCTCCAAACAGCAAATATAAATATTCATATCTGAAAACTGTCAAACTACCAAAACTATGTTACATGAAACTGACATATGTGGCCCTAAAATATTTATGCAAATTCAGCTGGTGCAGTACATTGTATGACACAGGTTATCAGGGGAAAACTTAAAGAAGAAATCAATAAGAAATGCACAGTGCTTAATTCTCAGGTCAGTTTTATAATAATAAAATTAATAGCTATGACATAGGTGTGAATAAATATAGCTGTGTGACAGTTTGTCATGAACTGTCATACTGCCAAACTTTTAACATCAGTACTAGGCCTACTAGCAACAAGGTTACTCAACACTGAGGGTACAAAAGAATTGTTTTACCCCTAAAAATAAGCGGCTTCATAGTTAGTATATATACGGTCATTAGGGTATGGAATGCACAGCCCTCCATATTGGGGTGATAGACAGAGCCGGATCCAGCACTAGCCAACCTAGGAAATGGCCTATGGCCCACTACCATGTGTGGGCACACTAGATGGGGAGTCTGCCTCAAAAACTTACATTTCTTCTTTAAGAATGCAGTCTGCATGTGTAATATTTCTTCTTTAAGGGACACGTGCAGAGTGTATCCTTAGTAGCATCTTGTATCTCTAGTACTATGCAAGTGCATTTAAACTGAAATGGAATGGTGATTTTGGATTTAGGCTGAAGCTGTTATGTTAACATTCTCATTCTGGACAAATATGGCATTCATGAAGGCAATAGCAGGTTAGGGAGAACTGTGTGTGTAAATAAAAGGCCCCAGTTAAACATGGCAGGTTGGTTGACTCATTCAGGCTTAAACCCTGTACGTTCAATACAGGTCCCTACAGCTCGATTACTTCTGTGAAACAGTTCCAAACTTTTCAAGGACTGTAGAGTTTCAGTGCGTTTTCAAGGAAGTTTGAGTTTCAAGGAAAGAGACATTTACTGTTGCTCATGCTAAGTCTATTTTCAATGTAACAGTTTTGTTTAGCAAATGGTCATCATCAGTGTTTGTGCTATACATTTTAAAAGCAGTATTAGTAGAAGAACAGGTAGCATACTTGCCTTTGGTGCTGAAGGCTGTGGGTTCTACTCCCACACCATGTACATGGAGTGCTGATATTGCAGTGTCCCCTTTAAGGGGGGATGAGGGTGCTGCACTCCTGATTGTGTTTAGACATACAAATTTAAAACACAGTGGTGCTGTATTATATAAGGAATGTAATTTAATACAATCAAGATGGTGTATCGAAGAACACATGCATGTATGTACAACCATGTAAATGACTGCATAAAGACTGCTTATCTACTAACATTAAGCCCAAAGCAAACTCTAAAAACAAACCACTCTGTTGGAATCCTAACCTACAAAAGGAAAAAGGTCATGAAGGTCACGGCTAAAAGCAGGAAAAGTAACCCCCTTAATGATCGGAGCGCTCTAATTAAACTGAACAGGAAACTAGAAGGACTAAACCCCCTTAATGACTGGAGCTCTCTAATTAAACTGAACAGGAAACTAGGAGGACTAAACCCCCTTAATGATCGGAGCTCTCTAATTAAACTGAACAGGAAACTAGGAGGACAAAACCCCCTTAATGATCGGAGCTCTCTAATTAAACTGAACAGGAAACAAGAAGGACTAAACCCCCTTAATGATCGGAGCTCTCTAATTAAACTGAACAGGAAACTAGGAGGACAAAACCCCCTTAATGATCGGAGCTCTCTAATTAAACTGAACAGGAAACTAGAAGGACTAAACCCCATTAATGATCGGAGCTCTCTAATTAAACTGAACAGGAAACAAGAAGGACTAAACCCCCTTAATGATCGGAGCTCTCTAATTAAACTGAACAGGAAACTAGGAGGACAAAACCCCCTTAATGATCGGAGCTCTCTAATTAAACTGAACAGGAAACAAGAAGGACTAAACCCCCTTAATGATCGGAGCTCTCTAATTAAACTGAACAGGAAACTAGGAGGACAAAACCCCCTTAATGATCGGAGCTCTCTAATTAAACTGAATAGGAAACTGGGAGGACTAAACCCCCTTAATGATCGGAGCTCTCTAATTGAACTGAACAGGAAACTAGGAGGACTAAACCCCCTTAATGATCAGAGCTCTCTAATTAAACTAAAAAGGAAACTAGGAGGACTAAACCCCCTTAATGATCAGAGCTCTCTAATTAAACTGAATAGGAAACTACAAGGACTAAACCCCCTTAATGATCGGAGCTCTCTAATTAAACTGAATAGGAAACTAGGAGGACTAAACCCCCTTAATGATCGGAGCTCTCTAATTAAACTGAATAGGAAACTTATAGAGGACTAAACCCCCTTAATGATTGGAGCTCTCTAATTAAACTGAACAGGAAACTAGAAGGACTAAACCCCCTTAATGATCAGAGCTCTCTAATTAAACTGAACAGGAAACTAGGAAGACTAATTAAGTCCAACAAGGCCAATTATGAGTTCCAGATAGCTTCATAGGCTAAAGACAACCACAAGGCCTTCTACAGCTATGTCCAAAACCTCAAAGGCAGCACAAATTAGTGTACCAAACTGGTGGTCAAATGGTGTAACTTTCAGTGAGCAAAGCGACATAGTGAATTTGCTGGCTGACAAATTCATCTCATACTCCCCCAATGAAATACCTGCCAGTATAATCCCTCCAACTATTACAAGGGAGCAGGTCATGATGGCGCTCATTAAGGTGAAAAGCACAGCCTCAATGGACCACCAACAATATCCTGGGATACCTCCTAAATAGCTGGAAACATGACATATCAGGACACTTGGGTGACTTTTCAACTACAGCCTCAAAAGAGGCTTTACACCACGACAAAGGAGGACTTTTTAAATAGTTATATCACTTCACAAGAGTGGACCATCATCCAACCATGGAAACTACAAACCTATTAGTCTGACTAGTCTAATATGCAAAGCCATGGAATGAATTAATAAGGACACAATTAACAAAGACATAGGCAACCTTCAGACATTGGACCCCACCCAGTTTGGCTTTGTCAAGGGAATATCATGCCTACTACACCGGTTGGACTTCTTTGAGAAGATCATCAAGACAATGAATAAGGGGAAAATGGCACATACCACCTACCTGGACCTGGCTATGGTCCTAGGAAGTCAGAATTGGTGCTTCCACCTCCACTAAGAGACCAGTAACTGGCAGGGTACCTTAGGGCTCCATGCTGGGATTGCTTATATCTGGCATCTACTTTTCGGAGGTAAAAGCTAATGTCAAGGGCCCTTAGCTGACCAAGTTCACAGATAAGTGCAAATTGGGAACTATGACAGATTTCCTCCATGACATGACTAGTGCTAAA
>NC_056747.1:1348336204-1348518704 GCF_019279795.1 Protopterus annectens
TCATCAAAAATATCCAAAAACAGTTTTAATAAATCATTTTACTAGAAACACATTTTCTGGTAGCCTAAAACAATTTAAGTTGACCGCACATTATGGGCATATCCATCACCATTTATTTCACTGAAAAACAAGACTTAGTTGCTTTTCCAAAGTCTGTCCTGCTTACTTCATCACATTTTTTCTGCATTTTAAACAATCTTCGGTGGAGCTAATTCAATGTTGCAGACCCCCTTGTCAGTTCCTGTAAAGCTGATACAATGTTGCAGACCCTTTTGTCAGTTCCTGTAAAGCTGATACAATGTTGCAGACCCTTTTGTCAGTTCCTGTAAAGCACATCTGACTAATTGAATGCCCCTCAGCTATACAACGTACACTTATATCTAAGCTGCAAAGTCCAGGTGGAATGTGGTTTAGCACTGAGTATTCTACAGCTTATGTGAATCTAAGAGTGCAGGATAGAAGCTGAAAATAAAGTTATGAAAACAACATTTTGCATACATGTTATCATAAGAGTGTCCACATTACTGAAACATTTTATATGATTTTCAGGCGATTCCCTTATCCATGAGTCTAGTGTGGCAGTTAGTGCAAAAATGAAATGCTTTCTGTAACCAAAGATTACATGGTTTGATTCCTTCCACCTCTGTTTGCCTACTGTGTGACTAACTAGACACAATTCCCCTAAAACAGGACACTTGTGTCCACTTAGCTTAGTTGGTTAACAAATGCATGTGTAAACATGTCTTACTCCTTCAGAACATCTGTGGAGTGCATCTTTGGTAAACTTTTAGGTTAATGATTTTTTTTTTTTTTGGTGAGAAGGCATCTTCTGGCATTACTTTTCTGTGATCAGGACCGGATGCTGTTCTTGTGTTACAACATACTTTTGATTGCAATCAGCTGAGGTCTGTTCACTCTTGATTAATTAATTAATTAATTCATTTATTTATTGACATTCGATTACCAAGAAAGTTTGTCTGAGTAGAAGCCCATTTTCAGCAGAGGCCCAGGGAGAAAAGCTCCAAATTATTACAAAACATTTTATGAAGAATTAATTAATTATTTAACAATTGTTTACCGGTGGTGTCTGACTGGGGTAATAACCCATTTTCAGCAGAGGCCCAGGGAGAAAACCCCCCACCATTAATATTACAAAATGTGCATGCTGATTGGCCAGCATACCTGTTTTAATCCTAGAATATACCAGTGGAAAAAGGTCCGGTTGTCCCGACTTTTTTCCGTTGTTATAAAGTTTCCAAAACCTTTTTTTTTTTTTTAAATGAAAAAAAAAAAAAAACAGAGCAATGGAGACTTTCTTTTCTCCGTTGTTTCCATTTCAAAGCATTGATGTACTGAGTATGTGGACGAATGCAAGCCTCATATGCATGCGCAGTATATCAACACAAGGAAGCAGTATACCACTACCAGAGGAAGAACAGTAATGCACTGTTATACAAAGACATTATTTAAGAAAAGTATTTATGTTTCTTAAATAATGTCATTGTATAATAGCAATAATCGACTCCATGGTTGTAGTATATTGAAATTTAGCCATGGTTGGCTTTATTTAACTGCTTGGGCATCACCCTCATGATTAAACCATGCCAACCGTGGGTAAGTCTTCAATATACCACACCACGTCATTGGCTGTTGCTTAAATAACTTACATAGGTACATCATACAGAAATTTACATAGTTCATCTTTAAATTAATTAAAAGTGAGACCTAAGCCATGGAAATCCATGGTCCAAAAGGTGCAATAATGAAATGTAATAACTTAGATTCTACAAAGAGAAAAGCAGTTTTGCCATACAGCGTATACTGAATTTAATGAGAAACAGATAAGTAGTGGAGAGCTGAAAGTGTGAAGAGCATTGTTAGAGGGAAGAGATAAAGGAAAAGAAGGTGACAGTGAAGGGACAGAACAGAGAAACATCTGGATTACAGACATGAGAATAAGGTGACAGTGAAGGGACAGAACAGAGAAACGTCTGGATTACAGACATGAGAATAAGGTGACAGTGAAGGGACAGAACAGAGAAACGTCTGGATTACAGACATGAGAATAAGGTGACAGTGAAGGGACAGAACAGAGAAACGTCTGGATTACAGACATGAGAATAAGGTGACAGTGAAGGGACAGAACAGAGAAGCGTCTGGATTACAGACATGAGAATAAGGTGACAGTGAAGGGACAGAACAGAGAAACGTCTGGATTACAGACATGAGAATAAGGTGACAGTGAAGGGACAGAACAGAGAAACGTCTGGATTACAGACATGAGAATAAGGTGACAGTGAAGGGACAGAACAGAGAAACGTCTGGATTACAGACATGAGAATAAGGTGACAGTGAAGGGACAGAACAGAGAAACGTCTGGATTACAGACATGAGAATAAGGTGACAGTGAAGGGACAGAACAGAGAAATGTCTGGATTACAGACATGAGAATAAGGTGACAGTGAAGGGACAGAACAGAGAAACGTCTGGATTACAGACATGAGAATAAGGTGACAGTGAAGGGACAGAATAGAGAAACGTCTGGATTACAGACATGAGAATAAGGTGACAGTGAAGGGACAGAACAGAGAAACGTCTGGATTACAGACATGAGAATAAGGTGACAGTGAAGGGACAGAATAGAGAAACGTCTGGATTACAGACATGAGAATAAGGTGACAGTGAAGGGACAGAACAGAGAAACGTCTGGATTACAGACATGAGAATACACGAATACATGAGAGACACGATAATGAGTGGAGAATGAAAGGGAGTCATTTTGTTTCAGTCACGGGTAGTGCATGAACAAAGCCAATTATCAGCTAAGTATGCTCTGAGGAGTTGCTAAAACTTGGATGACTTGGTGGGGCTGATGATGTGTTGGGGAATAGAGTTCCAGGCTTTGGAGACAGTATTGGAGTAGAGAGAACTGCCAAAACTGTTATTTGATTTAATGACTTTTAGCAGGCATTGGTCAGTAGATAATAGAGTTCTGTTGTCTGGGGAGTGCTGGACATTTATCAGGTTGGTAAACAATGGTATGGGCAGTTGTAATCTGAGTGTGGGGTAACAGGGTAGGTAATTCTAGCCATTTTAATTGGAGAAGAGCAATGCGGTGATCAGATCTATGTGGCAGGTTAGTGGCAAAACAATTTTACAGTCTTCAAAAATAAAACACAGACATCTGCAGTTTAAATAATTATAATAAATTAGTGATAATATAAAAAACATTGTTTAAGAATCTATACAAAGTATATGACAATCATTTAATATCTGTAGCAATTTTAGACAGTTTTCAGAGAAATTAAAGGTAAGTTAATCTGATACAAATAGGAACTGCAATGTGAAGAAAAACAGGCTTATGGTATATTTAGAAAGAAAGTAAGGGGGTGAAGAAGGGAGAGTAATGACGTTTAAGGAATGAAAAGGTACTTGTTCACATTTAGGGATATACTTTGTCCTGCATTTAAGCAAGAACAGCTAGGAAGTCTTTCAGAGTTGTTTTGAAAGATGGGAGGGGGGGGGGTATTGACCTGATGGATACAGATAAGGAGTTACATGCCTTAGCAACCTTGTACGAGTACAGACAATGCCCAGCTGGTTTGATAGGTTTGTAGACAGGGAGGTTTTGGTCACTGGATCCCAATGACCGACTGTGAACAGAGATGTGTAGAATATTTTTGTAGTGCTGGACAGGCATTTGGATGCTGGATAATTTTTTAGGTGGTAAGAAGTTGTGTATATGATAGTTGGTGAGGCAGTTCTAACCAATTTAGACTTTTTAGTTCTATACACTGGTGATTTTCAAATGGGTATAGCGCTGTTCAAGATTTAATTTTTGTGAAGCCTGGAGGTTAGTAAGGATGGGAGAACCGTAAAGAAGTGTGGGAAGCAGATAAGTAGTGCCAGGTGTAGTTTTAGTTGTGTCTGTGAAAACGTTTTTGCTCTATAAAGCATCCCTAGTTTTTCATGATTTCTTTCTTATGCAGTTTTTTATATGCAGGTCAAATATGTGCTCATCATCCATTATTACGCCTCATAATTTGATATGAGAACTGACTTCGATGGTTGTATTATCAAGTGAGATGACTTTAAATTTAGTTTTTTTTTTCATAAGAGAGAGATTTGGGGAAAAAGTACTAGTTTGATCTTTCTTGGGTTGAGCATGAGTTGTGAGTTATGAAGCCATGTTTCAGTGGCTGCTAAAGCTTCCTGAGTAATTTTTTGGAGGTGTACCATGTGGTCTGATGTGCAAATGAGAGCAGAGACATCTGTATATTGTATTAGGGTGGCCAGTTGTGTGGTTGTAGAGAGAGTGTTGGTGAAAATGTTAAAGAGGACGGGATGAAGGACACAGCCTTGTGGTACACCAGTGCTGACTGGGAGGTAAGGAGAGACCATGCAGTGCCATTTTACTGACTGATTCCTATTGGACAAGTAGGTTTTGAACCACAAAAGGGTGGGCTGAGAGAAACCTAGTGAAGACATTTAAAGTAGAAGCTCACTGTGACAAACTGTCGAAGGCTTTAGACAAGTCCAGAAATAAGGAGGAGACTAGTTTGTCATTATCTCTAGCTTTATTAACAGTATCTATATAAGTTAGAAGGGCAGTGCTAGTAGTATGAGAAGACTAGAAATAAGGAGGAGACTAGTTTGTTATTATCTCTAGCTTTATTAACAGTATCTATATAAGTTAGAAGAGCAGTGCTAGTACTATGAGAAGACTACAAATGAGGAGACTAGTTTGTCATTATCTCTAGCTTTATTAACAGTATCTATATAAGTTAGAAGGGCAGTGCTAGTACTATGAGAAGACTAGAAATAAGGAGGAGACTAGTTTGTCATTATCTCTAGCTTTACTGGCAGTGTTAGTACAATGGGAAGGATGGAAGCCATGCTGTGTAGGGGATAAGAGTTCTTCCTGCTGGAGATAGTGTAGCAATTGTTTTTGAATACATTTTTCCAGTACTTTGGTGAGGAGAGATGATTGCTGTTGGTCTAAAGTTATTCATGACTGTGGAATTTCCTCCTTTGTGCAGAGGGATAATGTGTGTCTTTTTCTAGAGAGAGGGAACATGGTATTCCTGGACTAACCTATTTATAAGGATTGAGACAGGATAAACAATGCTATTGGCTGCTATTTATGCGGACTCACTTGGAAGGTCATCAGCTGAAGAAATGCATGGTTTAAGTTTAAGAGTAGTTTTATATAGGATGTGGGCACATGCTTGAAGATGAAAGTGGATATAGTGATATGTAGCTGCTGGGTAGGGTTGGGGTTAGATGTTGGGGAGTCCTTGGTTAGAGATGCCATACTATCTATAAAATAAGTGCTGAACTGTATTGCAGTTTTGAGTAGTGAGTTATGGTGAGAGAGGTTTGCATTGAATTTTTTGCAAGGATAGGTTCATAGGTTCATAGGAGGGTACTAGGCTGTTGGCCCTAGAGCCTATATAAGCCTAGCCAAAAATGTACCCTGGCTTTCGCCACCCAAGAAAATTATTTTCCTGTGCCCCTGTCGAGCAGAGCCACAGAAGTGATCCCCGGGGTGAATTTCCTATCTCCCATCCAATCATCAAGATTTTTTTTGAAGAGTGCTAATGAGGAGCTCTGTTTGACATAGATAGGTAGTCTGTTCCAGAGTATGGGAAGTCTCTGGGACAGGAATCTATCCCTCCAGCATATTCTGTTTATTGTGGTGATAAGGTTTAGGTTCCTACAGCATGTAGCTCAGAGGGATTGGGATTTATTTAAGTGGAGCATGTCCAAAAGTTCTGGGCTTGACCTAGCTTTGTATGTTAGCCAGTGATTGCCTCTGAGTATACGATATGTGACGGAGTACAGCTGGAGTTTTTTTAGACGGTCTGCGTAGGGCATCTGTTTGAGGCCAGTAATCCTCTTTGTGAGGTATTGCTGTGGCCTTTCCAGTTGTTGTAGATGTCTTGTGAGGTACATACCAAAAGAAGTGTTGTACTCTATAATGGGTCTAATGAGTGATGAGTAGAGTGGAACAATGACCTCTTTTTTTCTCGATGAGAAACCTTTTGTGATGAGGTGAGCCACATAGAAGGATTTCCTGACCACTGTGGCGATGTGATTATCAAAGGAGAGACTACTGTCCACCTGTGTCTTAAGGTCTCATCACATTTTTGGCATTAAGTAGACTACCAGCTAAGTGGTAGTTCATGGGTACAGAGTTTTTACCAAAGGGGATGACAATACACTTTTTGGCATTGAGCTTCAGGCCATGGCTTTGACACCAGGCATCTGTCTCAGTGAGGCCCTTTTGTAGTATGTCCACATCATTAGGAGCTTCAATTATGGCTCCTAGTTTGCAGTCATCTGCAAACTTTGTTAGCCAAAGACCTTCTGTGTTAGCCTGCACTTCAGAGAAGTAGATACCAAACAGGAGAGGACCCAGGACTGAACCCTGTGGTACTCCACTTGTCACTGGTCTGAAGTCGGATTTGGAGTCTGCTACTTTCACAGTGTGGGTTCTGTCCATGAGCCAGTTGGCAACCCATCTTGTGACATAGGGATTTATACCTAGTTTAGTGAGCTTATTTATAATTCCAGAGTGGGGGATGGTGTCGAAAGCCTTGGCAAGATCTAGATAAGCTGTGTGAACCACCTTACCCTCATCTATGGCTTTGGTGACTGCTATGTAAATGCACATTTTTTAACGGATGTCCAACATTTTTAGGGTTTTGCTTAGCATTATTCTGAAAGTTATTATGGTATAGTTGTTTTGCCTTTGTTTATTTGCTTTTTAGTATGATTGCAAAGGATTCTAAAATGTTTAAGATACTGAGGTGCTTTATATTTTTCCAATTCGTTCAATGGCTTTTGTCTATCCTACATTAGTATTTTGCTTTTTTTGGAGAGACAAATTGCATTATTTGTTTTTAGTCTCTTCCTTCTAGGAGGTGCAAGGCTATTTAGGATATTTGGGAAAGTTGTATTGAGTTAATTTACAGTATCATCTAAGGGGAGGATTTTTAGGAAGTTCTGGTTAATAGATGATGGTGTAGTAATGAACATTTCTGGGTTAAACTTGGAAATGTTGCATGTTGTTTTATAAATATGCTGTTTACCTTGATGTGTGAGATGTCTGGTCATACAGACTGGGGGATAATCACTGAGAGAGTCTGACATTGATCCTATATTTGCTAGGGTGTGATACTAGGATCCAGTCTAATAGAGAATTTGATGTCTTGCTATAATGTGCGGGTCGATTAATTAGTTGTGAGACACCTTATAACTTCATGCTAGATTTATTTACTTAACATTTGCTTGCCAGGAAAGTCTGACTTGGAATGAGCCAATTTTCAGTGGAGGCCCAGGGAGAAATGGTCCAAATGCACGCTTAGGGATTTAGAATTTATATCTAACCAATTGGCATTCACATCACCTAGCAGTATATTTTCATGTGGAAATATTATGGATATGTAATGCAGGATATCTCCCAGTATAACTGTATTGTTACCAGGAGGGATGTCAAGGACAGTAATACACACCAATGCAGGATATCTTCCCATATAGCTGTATTGTCACCAGGAGGGATGTAAAGGACAGTAATACACACCAGTGTAGGATATCTCCCAGTATAGCTGTATTGTCACCAGGAGGGATGTAAAGGACAGTAATACATACCAGTGTAGGATATCTTCCCATATAGCTGTATTGTCACCAGGAGGGATGTAAAGGACAGTAATACATACCAGTGTAGGATATCTTCCCGTATAGCTGCATTGTCACCAGGAGGGATGTAAAGGACAGTAATACATACCAGTGTAGGATATCTTCCCGTATAGCTGTATTGTCACCAGGAGGGATGTAAAGGACAGTAATACATACCAGTGTAGGATATCTTCCCGTATAGCTGTATTGTCATCAGGAGGGATGTAAAGGACAGTAATACATACCAGTGTAGGATATCTTCCCGTATAGCTGTATTGTCACCAGGAGGGATGCAAAGGACAGTAATACATACCAGTGTAGGATATCTTCCCGTATAGCTGTATTGTCACCAGGAGGGATGTAAAGGACAGTAATACATACCAGTGTAGGATATCTCCCAGTGTAGCTGTATTGTCACCAGGAGGGATGTAAAGGACAGTAATACATACCAGTGTAGGATATCTCCCAGTGTAGCTGTATTGTCACCAGGAGGGATGTAAAGGACAGTAATACACACCAGTGTAGGATATCTCCCAGTGTAGCTGTATTGTCACCAGGAGGGATGTAAAGGACAGTGATACATACCAGTGTAGGATATCTCCCAGTGTAGCCATATTGTCACCAGGAGGGATGTAAAGGACAGTAATACATACCAGTGTAGGATATCTCCCAGTATAACTGCATTGTTACCAGGAGGGATGTAAAGGACAGTAATGCACAACAATGCAGGATATCTACCCATATAGCTGTATTGACACCAGGAGGGATGTAAAGGACAGTAATACATACCAGCGTAGGATATCTCCCAGTATAACTGCATTGTTACCAGGAGGGATGTAAAGGACAGTAATACATACCAGTGTAGGATATCTCCCAGTGTAGCTGTATTGTCACCAGGAGGGATGTAAAGGACAGTGATATATACCAGTGTAGGATATCTCCCAGTGTAGCTGTATTGTCACCAGGAGGGATGTAAAGGACAGTAATACACACCAATGAAGGATATCTTCCCGTATAGCTGTATTGTCACCAGGAGGGAAATAAAGGACAGTGATACATACCAGTGTAGGATATCTCCCAGTATAGCTGTATTGTCACCAGGAGGGATGTAAAGGACAGTGATACATACCAGTGTAGGATATCTTCCAGTATAGCTGTATTGTCACCAGGAGGGATGTAAAGGACAGTGATACATAACAGTGTAGGATATGTCCCAGTATAGCTGTATTGTTACCAGGAGGGATGTAAAGGACAGTGATACATACCAGTGTAGGATATCTCCCAGTGTAGCCGTATTGTCACCAGGAGGGATGTAAAGGACAGTAATACATACCAATGTAGGATATCTTCCCGTATAGCTGTATTGTTACCAGGAGGGATGTAAAGGACAGTAATACACACCAATGCAGGATATCTTCCCATATAACTGTATTATCACAGGAGGGATGTAAAGGACAGTAATACACACCAATGTAGGATATCTTCCCATATAGCTGTACTGTCACAGGGGGATGTAAAGGACAGTAATATATACCAATGTAGGATATCTTCCCGTATAGCTGTATTGTCACCAAGAGGGATGTAAAGGACAGTAATACATACCAGTGTAGGATATCTCCCAGTACAGCTGTATTGTCACCAGGAGGGATGTAAAGGACAGTAATACATACCAGTGTAGGATATCTCCCAGTATAGCTGTATTGTCACCAGGAGGGATGTAAAGGACAGTAATACATACCAGTGTAGGATATCTCCCAGTATAGCTGTATTGTCACCAGGAGATATGTAAAGGACAGTAATACACACCAGTGTAGGATATCTTCCAGTATAGCTGTATTGTCACCAGGAGGGATGTAAAGGACAGTGATACATACCAGTGTAGGATATCTCCCAGTATAGCTGTATTGTCACCAGGAGGGATGTAAAGGACAGTGATACATACCAGTGTAGGATATCTCCCAGTATAGCTGTATTGTCACCAGGAGGGATGTAAAGGACAGTAATACATACCAGTGTAGGATATCTCCCAGTATAGCTGTATTGTCACCAGGAGGGATGTAAAGGACAGTAATACAGACCAGTGTAGGATATCTCCCAGTATAGCTGTATTGTCACCAGGAGGGATGTAAAGGACAGTAATACATACCAGTGTAGGATATCTCCCAGTATAGCTGTATTGTCACCAGGAGGGATGTAAAGGACAGTAATACACACCAGTGTAGGATATCTTCCAGTATAGCTGTATTGTCACCAGGAGGGATGTAAAGGACAGTAATACATACCAGTGTAGGATATCTCCCAGTGTAGCTGTATTGTCACCAGGAGGGATGTAAAGGACAGTGATACATACCAGTGTAGGATATCTCCCAGTATAGCTGTATTGTCACCAGGAGGGATGTAAAGGACAGTAATACATACCAGTGTAGGATATCTCCCAGTATAGCTGTATTGTCACCAGGAGGGATGTAAAGGACAGTAATACATACCAGTGTAGGATATCTTCCAGTATAGCTGTATTGTCACCAGGAGGGATGTAAAGGACAGTAATACATACCAGTGTAGGATATCTCCCAGTATAGCTGTATTGTCACCAGGAGGGATGTAAAGGACAGTAATACATACCAGTGTAGGATATCTTCCAGTATAGCTGTATTGTCACCAGGAGGGATGTAAAGGACAGTAATACATACCAGTGTAGGATATCTCCCAGTATAGCTGTATTGTCACCAGGAGGGATGTAAAGGACAGTAATACATACCAGTGTAGGATATCTCCCAGTACAGCTGTATTGTCACCAGGAGGGATGTAAAGGACAGTGATACATACCAGTGTAGGATATCTCCCAGTACAGCTGTATTGTCACCAGGAGGGATGTAAAGGACAGTAATACATACCAGTGTAGGATATCTCCCAGTACAGCTGTATTGTCACCAGGAGGGATGTAAAGGACAGTAATACATACCAGTGTAGGATATCTTCCAGTATAGCTGTATTGTCACCAGGAGGGATGTAAAGGACAGTAATACATACCAGTGTAGGATATCTCCCAGTATAGCTGTATTGTCACCAGGAGGGATGTAAAGGACAGTAATACATACCAGTGTAGGATATCTCCCAGTATAGCTGTATTGTCACCAGGAGGGATGTAAAGGACAGTAATACATACCAGTGTAGGATATCTCCCAGTATAGCTGTATTGTCACCAGGAGGGATGTAAAGGACAGTAATACATACCAGTGTAGGATATCTTCCAGTATAGCTGTATTGTCACCAGGAGGGATGTAAAGGACAGTAATACATACCAGTGTAGGATATCTCCCAGTACAGCTGTATTGTCACCAGGAGATATGTAAAGGACAGTAATACACACCAGTGTAGGATATCTTCAAGTATAGCTGTATTGTCACCAGGAGGGATGTAAAGGACAGTAATACATACCAGTGTAGGATATCTCCCAGTATAGCTGTTCTGTCCCCAGGAGGGATGCCAGGAGGGATGTAAAGGACAGTAATACATACCAGTGTAGGATATCTCCCAGTGTAGCTGTATTGTTACCAGGAGGGATCTAAAGGACAGTGATACATACCAGTGTAGGATATCTCCCAGTATAGCTGTATTGTTACCAGGAGGGGTGTAAAGGACAGTAATACATACCAGTGTAGGATATCTCCCAGTATAGCTGTATTGTTACCAGGAGGGATGTAAAGGACAGTAATACATACCAGTATAGGATATCTCCCAGTGTAGCTGTATTGTTACCAGGAGGGATGTAAAGGACAGTAATACATACCAGTGTAGGATATCTCCCAGTGTAGCTGTATTGTCACTAGGAGGGATGTAAAGGACAGTGATACATACCAGTGTAGGATATCTCCCAGTATAGCTGTATTGTTACCAGGAGGGGTGTAAAGGACAGTAATATATATTTGTTTATATTTGTTTATAACTGTTTATTTTGAGGAAAACAATAAGAAGCTTTGATGAACTGAATGTTGGTGTTAGATTGCTGTAGATACTGAGAAATAGTAAAGTTATACCATCACCTTCCTCTTTATATGGTCATTACAGATGATATTATCGCACTTTAAAGATGAGCACATCATATTGTTTAACTGATATTTTCTCATATCTTGTAGTGCTCTGACATACTCTTGATACTCAGATGTTAGCAGTACATGTGGACACTGCTATGGAAAACTCCAGAGCTGTGAGTTTATTTTGGCTTATTTTTAATTGTTACTTTCCTGCACATCAAGCTAAGATGCTTTTCTGTCAGCTTTTTACTGGTTCTACTTCTTTCCTTTCCCGCCCTCATCTTCTGTGGGTGTCATTTCCTTCAGCACTGTATTATGTACGATCTCAGTATTTTAATTCTGCTGTTTATTCATTGTAAATAATGATGTATGTTTTTTTATTCCGAGCTGACCTTGAAACAGATTGTTCTATGGATCCCCACTTTACTCAGGTCAAGAAATTTTCAATAAATAAATACATACATACATCAACATCTGCATTCCTCATTCAGTATGTAGCCTTACCTCATATCCTTTTAGAGAAGGCCCCACTAGGATGAACGGTCTCATAGAAGGTACAACATCATAAGGTGGGACATGCTCTGTCTGCACAAAGATATACAAGAGTCAGTGTTAGAATTGCATTATGCAGGTAATCTGCTCCATTATGGTTACTGTTTAGTATGTAGTGTGTTTCCTCAAGATGCCTTTCTGTGTGCATTAATATCCCTCCTTACCAAACTCATTAACCCCACATCACTTGCTGCTTAAATTTATTATGTACCTTCCCTGCGGTATATGCATGGTCAGGACAGAATCTAATTGCATGTAAACATTTCTAGAATGACAACCGTGGTTGCATTTGTTATTGCCTCCTCTCAATCTCATAAGAACAGCTGAAATGAAATGTTATGGAGCACACAGCATGTACTGGCCATGTAAAAAAGTTTCAAGGATTACTATGGTTAAAAATGGGGCTAGAGAATTAAGACATGAATTTCTAATGTACAGTAAAGCTTTAATTCATGGTACTCCTTTACCTGAGTAGATGTTCTAGTAGGTAAAGACTTAGGTTTGCCCTAGTCTCACTCCTAAGCAGTATGAGTAATGCATCACTCATGCCTCTGATGTTTAACTACTCACAAGGCTAGTAGTCTGCCCAATTATGTGTCTCGTGCAGGATGCACTCATAATGGTGAAAGTGAAAATTAGGCTATAGAGTTATTCACTACACTGTGATGGCAAATGTGTTTCTAGAGATAAATATATCAAGTTTAAGTCAAGTACAAGAGTCCATCAGTTTGTGAATCACAACCCAGGAATTATTTTACTGTGTACTTCAGACATGCATCTGTCAGAGACAGTTACTCGTCCACTTACTGACCGTTCTAAATGTATCACTGTGTTAAGGCTGCTATGGCTCATTAGCCTGATGCACACATTTACACAAGAATAGCAACATAAATGTTGCTACACAAATTGTCTAGCACTTCCATTCACATGTGGAGGCCAAGGTGCCACTTTTAGGTCAGTGCAGATGGCAGGAACATGTCCTGTGGCTTATCTTTATGTTTCCTGCTGCTGTTTAACCTATGTGGCATATATCAGTGAGTACACATTCACATGTGTTTTCACACTTATTTTGTGTATCGGTGAGTACATTTTCACGATTCACATGTGTTTTCACACTTATTTTGTCACAGCCATTGTTACTAGTAATTAGCTGCTAGCGTAGCCCTGGCCAGCACTAAGCCTTCACCTCAAGATTTTCTCACCCACCTAGCCTTCTGGTCACTTGCCTGCATCTGACATTCTACTCGTGAAAGTGAATGGTGCTTTCATGCTTCACTAGCTTCAGACCAACAGGGAAGTAACAAAGTAACAAAAAGGTGATACATCCATGTATATCACCACAGGAGTAACAAAAAGGCAATATATCCATGTGTATCACCACAGGAGTAACAAAAAGGCGATACATCCATGTGTATCACCACAGGAGTAACAAAAAGGCGATACATCCATGTGTATCACCACAGGAGTAACAAAAAGGTGATACATCCATGTGTATCACCACAGGAGTAACAAAAAGGTGATACATCCATGTGTATCACCACAGGAGTAACAAAAAGGTGATACATCCATGTGTATCACCACAGGAGTAAAAAAAGGTGATACATCCATGTGTATCACCACAGGAGTAACAAAAAGGTGATACATCCATGTGTATCACCACAGGAGTAAAAAAAAGCCGATACATCCATGTGTATCACCACAGGAGTAACAAAAAAGGCGATACATCCATGTGTATCACCACAGGAGTAACAAAAAGGTGATAAATCCATGTGTATCACCACAGGTGTGAATGCAGGACCCAAAAGTTCATACATTCGACTTATGTTTGAAATTATTATATGATGCCAATGGTGGTTCAGTGACACCACATTTTACATCATAAATTCTTCTTGCGTTCCCCTAGTTTTTGTAGCATTTTATTGTTTGCTTCACATCCTTCAGGCATCCATTTACCTTCTACTCATAAAAATCTCAATAGCAATTATTTATGTCCCTCTGATACCTTCTGGACAAATACTATGAATTAAATAGTCTTTAAGCTTTAACAATTAGTTTTGATAATAAAAAATGCTTTCCTATTATATATAGCTAACATATTGCAAATCAAAATGCATCCTTCAGAGATGTCCATTTTTCCTCCACTTTAAAGACTATGACCTGAGGTCACTAACTGCTCTAACAATCCCTCCAGCAGGTAGCTAATAAATGCCACAGTTACTGTAACAAGACCCTTTCACTCATAAATGGGGTATTAAATGAATTACAGAAGGGCTAACATGCTTATAATTTGCCAGTTTATGCAGGGATACAACTAAAATGCAACACTTATCTGCCCCTGAAAAAATACTTCATATAGACAATATAACAATATGAGCTCACGGACTCAGGAGATAAAAGTGAAAGAATTATTCTTACTGAGGGCAGTTAGCATACATCTTCCAGCCAGGTTTGTACCTATTATACCCTTGCAACTTTGTGGTACCTCATCTCATGGGTGGCATCAGCTACTTCTTACATGTAGGGGACATTTATGAGGGTAGCACACTGTATTTTACTCACATGCAGGGGACATTTATGAGGGTAGCACACTGTATTTTACTCACATGCAGGGGACATTTATGAGGGTAGCACACTGTATTTTACTCACATGCAGGGGACATTTATGAGAGTAGCACACTATTTTACTCACATGCAGGGGACATTTATGAGAGTAGCACACTCTGTTTCACTCACATGCAGGGGACATTTATGAGAGTTGCACACTGTATTTTATTCACATACAGGGGGCATTTATGAGAGTAGCACACAGTATTTTACTCATATGCAGGGGGCATTTATGAGGGTAGCACACTTATTTTACTTTTTGTAATGAAATGGTGTACTGCTTTTAAAGTCTAGGTTAAATGGCCAGTAAAGAGCTACTCCATTAACAGCTAACCAAAAAAAAAACTTCCTAAAAACAATGGTCATGTAATTAATTTCAAGGAGCCAAAACTGGATCTAGCAAAGTTGAAAGGGTCTGTTTCATCTGAAGTATACATAAATAAATTGTGCAAGACTTAACAATAATATTACGAGTCAGTTCTTTGTAACACACCAAGTTGGCATTGTTAAACATAGGTCCTTGCTTTCCTAACCTTGTAAACTTCTTCTAAAGAGTAAGTGAAGCAGTTGATGGTGGTCATGCATGCACATGGCTTACTTGGATTTGGCCAAGGCATTCATTACCCTCCCACATCCAGGTATCATTGACAAGCTGTTAAACGTAAGCCCATATGTAGTGAAGCAGATAGAACATTAGATGCAAGACTTAGCATGTGATTAGAGCATCAGGTACTACCATGGGAAGTTAAAATATCATAAGTTATTTATTTAGTTTACATTTGTTAACTGGGTAGAGTCCCGCTGGGCAAGTAGCCCGTTTTCAGCAGAGATCAGGAAGATAAGCTCCATAACATAGTACAAAAAGATTACAAAAATGTTTAAAAGATTTACAAATAATATACAAAAAAGTTTGGCAGTTGCCATCAATCACAATTTACAAAAAGGTGAATGTAAAACAGAAAACATTACATTTCTTAAGCCTTATTACAGACAGTAATATGAAACTCATTAGATATATAACTAAAAACCATTGTGGCATTTTCATTTGGTAGAAGTAAGACAAGAAGATAGCAGAATAGAAAACATTTTATCGAAGGCATGAGTAACTAGCCAGGAGTACTACAGAAGCATAGCCATTGTTGAGTTAGGTATTCCTTTAGGAGTTTTTTGAAGCTACGACGATCTGTGTTTAAGATACTCTGGGGTAATAGGTTCCACTGCTTGGCTACTTTGAAGGAGAAGAGTCACCGAAGTAATTATGGGACTTTGTAACCTTGAGTATAAGTTTATCGGATGATCTAAGGGTCCTGCAGTTGGTATTTAGTTGCACTAGGTTGGAGAGTGGAGGGCAGTTTTCAGGTTTGTGGATAATACAGTGGGCAGTGGTGAGGTGATTGACCAATAACATGGGGAAATTCAAGCCAGTGTAAATTTTGAAGAGCAAGGCAAAGATGGGTCCTGTTGGGTATATTAGCAGGAAATGTTGCTATTTTGTTATAGCAAGAATCAAGTAGATGTAAATCAGACTTGTGCAGGCTAGTGAAAAGTTGAAAACAGCAGAGAAGAGTAGATAGGAGGTGGGATCTGGCTGTGGTTAGTCTGGCATTTTGAGTAAGGTAAGGTTTGGCCCTATATAGAGCACTAAGTCTAATGTGAACTTTCTTAACAGTGAGTGATATGCATTTATTGAATGTTAGATTGTTATCTATTGTGACACCAAGTAGTTTTGTTTGGTTAACTGGTTCTATTATAGTACCATTAGTGGAGTAGATGGAGAGAGAAAGTGGGTTTGCTTTGGATTTCCTGTTGGAGAAGATCATTAATTTTGTTTTGTTTGGGTTTAGGATGAGTTGAAGTTCATTTAGGTAATATTCAATATCTAGAAATGACTTTTGCAGTTTATATTGGAGTTCTTGGGGTGTGTCTTTCAAGTCAAAGTACTGAGTCTTCTGCTATTTGGTATTTATTTCTGTAATCTACAAGCAAATATCCCATCTCTCTGGTTAACCAGGTTTGCTTATGACTGTAAACTAAGGGTTGTTATTCAAGCATCAGCTGACCATAAAGTAACACATGTTGGACTGGACTATGCAAGCCATTGGTACAAGGACAGTAGTTTCAAATTACATTTCAAATTATGTAGTGTTGTACACTTTGGTAAAAGAAACTATTGCTCAGCATACCACACAGGAAATGGGTTTATGTGTCTACGTTTTCATACAGCAGTGGATTACAACTGCCTAAAATGCTTCACTGTTGCATTAAAGGAGAGCAAACAGAAATGCTAAACAAATTACATTCTACATTTGCATATGTTGTTAAGTGAGGTTTGGTCTGACATAAAAACAACAAAAATTATCTCAGGGCTGGGGGCATGGCTAGCCTGAGTGGAAGATGACTGTTTAATGAGTAAGGTCCGCTGCAGTGAGCACTTAATTCACTTACTTCTACTAACTGCTGAGACAAAGTATTTGCATAATAGTATAACAAGCAATGCATAATAGTATAACAAGCAATGCATAATAGTATAACAAGCAATGCATAATAGTATAACAAGCAATGCATAACAGTATAACAAGCAATGCATAATAGTATAACAAGCAATGCATAATAGTATAACAAGCAATGCATAATAGTATAACAAGCAATGCATAACAGTATAACAAGCAATGCATAATAGTATAATAAGCAATGCATAACAGTATAACAAGCAATGCATAATAGTATAACAAGCAATGCATAACAGAATGTCTGAAAGTGGACTGGAAGTAAAAAACCCGGCAAAAAGGTTTAAAATGGTATCAATAGAAGAAAGAATGCTTATTCTTCTAGACAAAAAAAAAACGTCTGTAGGGGCGGCAAAAACTGAGGCCTACCATGAGGTCACAATGATGCAGCAAAAGAAGATGATGAATGCTGTAAAAGTGCCATAGAAATGTTTGCAAACAGTCAATAAAAGTTTTATTCTTCTCAAGAAACAGTATGAATGCAAGTAATTGTCTGGACAGGGAATGCGAGAGACAAATAGGCAAGGTAAACCCCTCACTGGTTAGATCTGACCATAAACAAATCACTTTGGATATCCACATTCCGCCCCCACCCCCCGACAAGGAAACCACCATGAAAAAATTTTCAAAAGCAAACTTCACATTACTTAAGACCGAGGTGGAAAGTTTCAAAGCCCCCATGCTAAATGATAACACTGTCCAAGCTGCAAAATCCTTTACTAGTGCATTCTACGGGCACCTACAAGAATGCATGGATCATGCTATCCCAAGCAAAACCAAGACTCACTCCTCCAAAAAAAGGAAACCAGTCTGGTGGACTCCTGACATAAACAAGCTATACAACAGAAGGAGGAAAGTAGTACAGAAAAAAGAGTAAAATCCCAAGAGGGGAAGACATCCCTGATCAGTATCAGCAAGAAACTACGATCCCTCATAAAATCATCCAAGGCGAGCTTCGAAAGAAAAATTGCCAAGGACTCCAAAGATAACCACAAGGCATTCTTTAGCTATGTCAAGAGTCTAAGTGGCAATGCACAAATCTGCTTGGAGTTAGTGTAGAATGGCACAAAATACACTGAACCGACCGGTCGCCAACATCCTGGCAGACAGGTTCAGTGCAAACGTCACCCCCAAAAGGGCCCATAACCATACCAAAAAAATGTAGAGCCCCTGAAATCTCAGACATTCAGGTTAAAACAGCCTTCTCCAAAGCCAAAAATACAGCATCAATGGGACTGAACGGTGTCCCAGGCTGTGTCCTACACGAGCGCAAAGATGAACTAACCCCTCAACTAAACACACTGTTTAAACTCAGCCTCTCCACAGGCTACGTACCCATAGAGTGGAGCACAGCAACGGTTATTCCACTCCACAAAGGTGGAGCCACAACAGACTCCAGGAACTATCACCCTATAAGCCTGACTAGCTTGGTCTGCAAGGCTATGGAGCGCATCATCATGGAACTCATTAACAGAGACATTGGGAACCTTCAAACATTGGCCCCTACCCAGTTCAGCTTTGTTAAGGGCAGATCATGTCTCCTAAACCTTGTGGACTTCTTTGAGACAGTTACCAAGGCTATAAATGAGGGAAAGGTGGTACACATAGCCTACCTAGACCTTACAAAGGCCTTCAACACCATTCTCCATTCTGGTATTATAGACAAGCTCACCAGCCTGAAGATAAACCCCTACATCACAAAATGGGTTGCCAACTGGCTCATGGACAGAACACACATGGTAAGAGTTGTGGGCGGTAGGCCTCACTCTAAACTGGTTACAAGTGGTGTTTCCCAGGGCTCAGTCCTAGGACCCCTCCTGTTCAGCATATACTTCTCAGAAGTACAAGCAAGCACAGTAGGACTATGGCTGACCAAATTCACAGACAATTGCAAGCAAGGGGATATAATTGACTCTCTGGCTGACACAGACATCCTCCAAAAGGGTCTCACTGAGACAGATACCTGGTGTCAAAATCATGGCCTCAAGCTAAATGCCAAAATGTTCTTAGTCATCTCCTTTGGAAAAAACAAAGTACCAACAAACTACCACATAGGTGGTAGTCCCCTAAATATGGAAGACGTAATAAGGGATCTGGAGACCCAAGTAGATAGTAATCTCTCCTTTGATAATCACATTGCCAAAGTGGTAAGAAAATCCTTCTATGTGTCCCATCTTATCACTAAAGGGTTCGCATCCAGATCAAAAGAGGTCATTGTACCCCTCTACTCATCAGACCCATCACAGAGTACAACGCCCCTTTTGGGATGTACCTTACAAGACACCTGCAACAGCTGGAAAGACCTCAGAAGTACCTCACCAAGAGGATCACTAGCCTCAAACAGATGCTCTATGCAGCTCAACTGAAGAAACTCCAGCTGTACTCGGTTGCATACCGCCTACTCAGAGGTGATCTCTGCCTGACATACAAGGTCACGTCCAACCCAAAATTGATGGACAAGCTCCACCTAAAGAAAACCTTATCCCCTCGAGCCACATGCTCTGGGGATCTAAACCTCACCACAACAATAAATAGGATGTGCTGGAGGGATAGATTCCTGTCCCAGGGACTTCCCATGCTTTGGCGCAAGATTCCAATCTACATTGGGCAGAGCTCCTCGCTAACATTCTTCAAGAGAAACCTTAACGAGTGGATGGGAAACAGAAAGTTTACCCCGGGAATCACTTCAGTGGCACTACTGGACAGAGGCACAGGGAACTAATCTAAGGGGGCGGCGAAAGCCAACACATTCTGGCTAGGCTTATAAATGCCTTCGAGCAGATAGCCTAGTACCTACCTATGAACCTATGAACCTATAAAAGATTTGACAAAAACTGCTCTCGTTGAGTGAACCTCAGAATAAACTCTGAGCCTAATGAAAATATTTCTCTGGTTCCGGTTTTAAAATTTAGGTCTGCCAGACTGTAAAACGATGTAGAAATATTAAGATGCTTATGTTTATGGATTTTACCTATTCTTTATTTAACATTTGTTTACCAGGAAAGTCTGACTTGGAACAAGCCAATTTTCAGTGGAGGACCGGAGGGAAAGCTCCAGACACAAGCCTTTGTGACATGCGAGGAAACTAACACAAATGCAGGGAGGACATGCAGACTCTGTACAGAAGGCAACCCAGCCAAAAATCGAACCAGAGAGCTGCTTGCTGTGAGGCGACAATGCTAACTGCTGTACCACTGCGCATCCTTTTTTCTGCACTTTTACACTTTCTTCTCAGTGCTAGCACATATATATTTTATATAAATATACATTTTTTATAAATATATTTTTTTAAATATTGTTTATAATATATTTATACTAATAATTTAATAATTTAATAATTTAAATGCTGGAACCTGTCTTCTGAGAGACTGCTTTCCAATCTATCTGCAAATATACAGAGCTGAGTATATATTTTTTTGTTTTTTGAGTTTGTTAGTTGTTGCTTAGATCTCTGTTGAAACTGTTTTGTCCCACCCACCCTCCCTCCCTATTTTTGTCCCACTCACCCTCCCTCCCTATTTTTGGCTTGTAGTTTAAATTTGGTGGCTTTTGCAGTTGCACGCCCCACTGTAGATTTGATCTGGGACACTCCCCCAGTCCCATCTCTTTACCACATTCTACCTAATAAACTGTTTCTGCACTTGCTTTTAGTCCTTTTTAATTTAATTTCATTTTTTAAACTGTTTGGTCTAATATTGCTACATACTCAAGTGTGCTTTGTTTTTACTACTGATTTTGCAAAAAAAAAAAAAAACTTAAGCATGTTTCCTACCTTTCCTGTAACTAGTGTTCCAAATACAGATTTGCTGTCTCTAGGACTGTATGTAAGCTTCTGAGCCCCCCAAGCAGTTCTGTGTTGGAGGGAAATCTTCTAGCTTATCAGTGGGAGTGGTAAGCACTAGGTAACCTGTCAACCACATAAGGAGTGGTTCTGGCCCAGAAATTGTAGTTATTGGCCATTTGGGCAATCTCTCCCATCTCTCTCAGCTTTCTGATTTGAAAGCCTGCATTTGCACTTGTTTCTGTCCTGTAACTTGTCTACTGCAGATACAGATTCTTAGTTTTAGCACTTAAATTTGCTTATTCGCGCTCAGCACTTGTTCAGAACTCGTAAGCACTAAATAAGCTACTAATTACTACAGCACTCAACCTTCCTCATTACCTAGAGGAAAACAGTTTTTGTACTTACTTTTCTCACTTGCTTAGAGAAAAACAGCTCTTGTACTCACTTTTCTGACTTATCTAGAGGAAAATAGTTTTTTATTCAGGCATGTCCAAGGGTCAGCTCCCAGTGTTCTCTCCTGTCTATCAGATGAATCTGGGCATCTTGGGGCAATGTAGAAATTGCCTCATGTACACATACAACCCTCTCCTTATACTACCCAACACTACAACCTGTGAGAGATGCACTTATCTAGCAAAACTAGAGGTAAAGCTCTCTCCAACCAAGACTGAACTTGACAGTCATGAGAAGATGGTAAACATTTGCACCACATCACACTCATCACAGTCTCACTAAATCCGCACCAACAAAATCCACACATAATAACACAAAAATATTTGCGGAGGCTTTCAATAATAATCTGTCTAAGCAATAGAGACCTCCAAAGCAGAAACACAAGCAACCTCCACCCCCCCAGCACAACCCAAACGACACATAGCCCACAGACTCAGTGTGCCACTCAACCATAGCCAATAATCAAAATAACGTACCCAACACAATAGTCATAGGTGACTCTATAGTCAGGCACAGTGATGTCCCACTCACCAGGCTAAACAAAGAGAAGGTTACTGTCAGCTGCCTGTTGGGTGCCAGGATCCGCCACATAACCCATGCACTCAGGTCACTCCACAACAAGTAAAAATATGACTCTGTCATTGTCCATGTTGGTGTGAATGACCTGAGACATGCCTCCCTGGACTACATGAAAAGAGACATGGAAGAGCTCTCCGATCTTGTAGCCCAGGCAGGTATGACCACCCTAACCCTGAGTAACATTCTGATATCACCCAGAATGATACCGCAGTACAAGGACAAAATGATTGACTCCAACAATTGGCTAAGCTTCTGGTGTCATTCTAAGGGGATCCAGTATCTGTCTGCTTGGCATGACGTGATCGACAGACCACAATGCTTTGCCACAAATGGCCTGCACTTGTTGCCCCTGGGATTCCGGATACTGGCTAATGCTCTTGCTGCCCCTATAGTGCCTTTTTTAGGCAAGGTTCAAATAACAAATTCTCCACCATAACAGGAACAGGCAAGCAAAAACTGAGAGTAATGCTAATCAATGCTAGAAGTCTAAATCTCAAAATGCACTCACTCGAGGCACTCCTTGAAATGGAGAACATCGATATCTGTGCAGTGACTGAGACCTGGTTCAAGGCTCCAGACAGCACCCCTGCACTACCAGGCTATAACTCATACCACAGTTTTCAGCCATGTAACCTGGACCGTAACACCAAAGGCGGAGGTGTGTCCATATTCATTAAGGATATCCACACCTACAGGCTAGTTGCTTAGCACAATGAATTCAAGGTTATCCAAGTGCAACTAACTCTGGCCAAAACTGCAATCCAAATTGTAGCTTGCTACAGATCCCCCACCATGCCCCAGGATTCCCACTCCTCTTTTCTTGATGTACAGGAAAATATTAGGGTTCAACCAACATAATAATGGGCGACTTCAACTACCCCACCATTAACTGGGAAAACTACCTGTGTGCCAACTCCTTAGCTCAACGCTTTCTGGAATTCATAAACTCCAATGCCCTGGATCAACTTATCCACACCCCCACCAGGGGCAACAATATCCCAGACCTAGTCATTACCAACATGAGTGGGGTGTTCCACACCTGAAGTCAACTCCTCGTTGGTTCGACCCGACCATAAGCTAATCACCCTTGATATCCACATCCCGCCCCCACCCCCCCATTAAGGAAACCATGGCAAAAGATTTCTCCAAAGCCAACTTCATGCCTCTTAAGACAGAAGTGGTGAACTTCATGACACCCATGCAGATGGACAATACAGTTACAACTGCTCAATCCTACACAAATGCACTCTATAAGCGCTTACAAGAGTGCATGGATCGTGCTATCCCAAACAGATCCAAGATGCTATCCACCAAAATAAGAAGCCAATCTGGTGGTCCCCTGCCATAAACAAACTGTACAACAGAAGGAAGAAACTTGCAAAAGAGAGTAAAATCCCATGAGTGGAGGAGCTCCCTGGTCAGCCCCAGTAAGAAGCTGAGATCCCTTATAAGATCCTCCAAAGCTAGCTACGAAAACCAAATTGCCACTAATTCTAAGGACAACCACAAAGCATTCTATAGCTATGTCAAGAATCTCAATGGCAACACCCAGATCTGCTCTGAGTTACAGCACAATGATAACAAATATACAGAGCCAACTGATATTGCCAACATCCTGGCAGATAGGTTCAGTGCTAACTCCCCCCCCACCCCCTAAAGGGCCCATATCTATACAGGAAGAATGCAGAGTCCCTGTAATCACAACTACGCAGGTAAAAGCTGCACTCTTTAAAGCCAAAAACTCAGCATCCATGGGACTGGACAACATCCCAGGCTGCATTTTACATGAACTTCAGAACGAACTGGCTCCCCACTTAAGCACCATGTTCAATAATAGCCTCGCATCAGGCTTTGTGCCCACTGAATGGTAGTAAGAATCAAAAGTGATAACATTACAATACATTTAGTTAGGAATTCATTCAGAAATGAAGCAAGCAATCTGACCTGAGACCTCAGCCTGACCCTAGCCAACAGTTTCCCTCCAAGCTTTTTTGTGCTATTTCTTGTAGACAGTTGTATAAATTGAGTCGGTGTTACTATTGTTGACAGTTGTACAAAGTGAGTCAGTCAGATGTGGACAATTTTCTACCTTTCTACTAGTAACTTAAAAAGTACAGTTGTGTACACTTACCATAAGTGTAGATGTCCAAGTGTATTCACTGTTGCAGTCATTACATTTGGGTAATCAGCTGGCAGGTTGCCCTCAGTCAGCCTGATTAACAAAGTCTTGGGTCTTGCGTCGGTTGCTGTCCCTTCTTCCATGACGTCAGGTCATCAGGGGTATAAAACATGCATCTGATGCCATTACATCAGTTTTTCTTGACCCAGATATGTCAGGTGCCCCCCTAATGGGGAGCAAATAAAATTAAAAACACAAAAATATACCTCCAACCAAAAGCAAATACACCAAAAAGGCTTTTAAGCATAGTAAAAGAAAGTAGAGGTATAGCCAGAGAGAAGTAGGGGGCTGGAGGGAAGGTAACCAGGACTGCAACAGTGAATACACTCGAACATCTACATTTATGGTAAGTGTACACAACTGTACTATGTTCTTTGTGTTTCACTGTTGCAGTCATTACATTTGGGTAGATTCCCAAAGCTATGGTTGGTAGGAGAAGTTTATGCAGCATTAGGGCCAGCTATAAGGCCCTGCAAGACAGCAGTGACAAAGCCAGCTCTGGATTTAGAGAAAATTGGTAAATGATAATGCTTGGTGAAAGTATGTACAGAACTCCAGGTAGCAGCTTCTAGAATATCCCTGGTAGGGACACCTCTGAGAAAGGCTGTAGAGGTAGATGCAGCCCTGGTGGAGTGAGGTCTGATCCCCTGGGGGATAGGTTTTCCATGGTGCTTATAGCAGAAATGAATGCAATGGCTTATCCATTTAGAAATGGTTTGTTTTGAAATAGCCTTCCCCTCTGCCACTACAGAAAATGCTACCAGAAATTGTTCAGATTTTCTTCGAGGTTTAGTCCTGTCCAAGTAGAATCTAAGTTGTCTGTGCACATCCAAGGAATGCAGAATCTGTTCCCCTTTGTTCTGTGGATTAGGAAAGAAGGTTGGCAAATGAATGGACTGATAAGAGCCACACTGGAAACCACCTTGGGTACGAACGATGGATTGGTCCTGAGTGACACCCTGTCAACATGAAAGATGATGAAAGGCTCCACTGCCATAAGGGTGTGTAACTCAGATACCCTTCTAGCTGAAGTGATTGCTAAAAGGAAAGCTGTTTTCCAAGAAATACATTTTAAGTCTGCAGTAGCAGCTGGCTTGAAAGGAGGTAGAGTGAGCTTCTCCAAAACAAAGTTAAGGTCCCAGGCAGGGGTAGGAGCTCTCCTGGGTGGTCTCAAGTTCTTTGCCCCTATGAGATACTGCTTGAGAAGGGGATGAGAGAAGAGGGGTGGTTCTGTGTTATAGTGAGCTGAAGCGTGGATTTTAATGGAGAAAAAAGACAGGCCCTTGTGAAGCATCTCAGTAAAGTATTGCAAAATCTGAGGTAAATTGGGCACTGCTGTGCTCATCCCTAAAGACTGGTTCCAGGCACAGAATCTTTTCCATTTGTCAGCATAAGATTTTCTAGTACAAGGTCTTCTCACCTCCAAGATGACATCCATCACAGGTTTGCTGAGGGATGATGAGGGTGAATTTAAGTGATTAGCCAGGCTGCAAGGGTCAATGTTGGAAGCTGAGGGTGCAGAATTTGGTTCCCCTGCTGAGACAGCAAGGAAGGGGTCTGAGGCAGGTGCCAAGGAGATATTTGTGACACACTGTGCAGGAGTGGGTACCAGTGTTGGCGTGGCCAGTCTGGAGCAATTAAAATCATTTTTGGTTTGTCCTGTTTGACTTTTAGCAGAACTTTGGAGAGCAGAGACAGGGGGAAGGCATAGACTTATAGATTTTTCCAGCTGAAGGACAGAGCATCCACTTTCCAGGCTTGTTTGTGGGAGTCCTTGTGTAAACCTTGTCCAACTGGTAGTTCTGGGGGAAGGCAAATAGATCTATATCTAGGCTCCCCCATTTGCTTGTCAACATGTTGAAAATCCATGGTTCCAGCTTCCACTCGTGTGGGTCCATGAGAATTCTGCTTAGTCCATCTGCCAGTGTATTCAATTGAGCTTGTAGGTGCACTTGGTAGCTCAAGGCTGTGTTCCACAATGCCATGACTAGTCTGCAGAGGAGGTAAGAATGTGTACCCCCCTGCTTGTTTATGTACAACATAACCATGGTGTTGTCCGTCTTTACCATTAGTTGTTCTGGAAGAATGTAGTCCTTGAAGGCTGTCAGAGCATTCTGTACAGCTAACATTTCTTTTTGATTGATATGTTGGTGCATTTCCATTTGCCCTGAATGCACTTTCCTGCCAGATGAGCCCCCCCCCCATGCATAGTCTGATGCATCTGTAGTTAGGGTTTGGGCAGCAGGGGGTAGTGTGAATGGCAGTCCCTTGTTTTGGTGGAAGGCCTCTGCCCACCATAGGAATACCAGGCATAGTCAAGGTATGATAGGATTGTTTTCAGGCTGTGACAATATTGACTCCATAGACTTTTTAAGTACCACTGTAGTTTCCTCATATGCAGTCTTGCATATGGAATCAGAAGAATGCAGGAGGCCATGAACCCCAAGGCTTGCAGTATTTGTCTTGCAGATAGCAGGGTTTTTGTGGCCACTTGTTTGAAGTAAGTTACCAATTGAATTTGTTTCTCTGGCATGAGGAAAGCCATCTGGGCAACTGTATTCAAGCTTGCACCCAGGAATGTAATCTGTTGAGAGGTACCAGTTGTGATTTCCTTTCATTTATGGTGTACCCCAGACAAGTTAGAACCCTTTTTACAAATGCCAGATGATTTAGAATTATGCCCTGGTTTTCTGCCTGAATTAGACAATTATCCAGGTATGGATATATTTGAATATTTCTTTGCCTGCAAAATGCAATAACTGGAGCCAGGCACTTTGTGAATACCCTGGGAGCAGTAGATAAGCCAAAAGGCAGTGCAGAGAACTGATAATGCAAGTAGCCTGCTTTGAAGCGGAGGCATCTTCTGCAAGATTCCCTGATTGGGATGTGCAGGTATGCTTCTTTTAAATCTAGAGTTGCCAACCAGGCATCTTTGCCTTGCATAGGAAGTAACTGGTGAAGAGTCAGCATCTTGAATTTTGGAATGTCCAGAAAGGTGTTTAGAGTAGACAGGTCCAGAATTGGACGCCATGATTTGTCTTTTCTGGGTACCAGAAAAAGCCTGAATAGAAACCTTGTCCCTTTTCCTCTTCTGGTACTGGTGAATAGCCCCCATGCTTAAGAGGGAAAGTACTTGTTTTTGAGCCTCTGCCCACTGATTATGGGGCAGGTCTGGCCAACTGTTTGGTGCTGGCAACGTGTGGAAATGAAATCTGTATCCCTGGGACACTATATTTAAAACCCATTTGTCCTGGGTTATGAGTTCCCAGTTCTTTGCATGAAGAGCAATCTTTCCTCCAAAGGGGCGGCTAAAAGGTAAGTGCTTTGCTTGGTAATTTTAAAAGGAAGTCATTGAGACTGTTTACCATAGGGGGGTGTCTTGTTATTTCCAGATTTGAAGTGAAGGCGCCCCCATTGCTTAGTTCTGAGAGTCCCTTGAGACTGAAACTTGGTGCTTTTGGTGTGTCTGGGTTTGACTTGAGAGGATCTGAAAGGGGCTAGAAAGGACCATTTCTTAGAAGGCCAGTGCCTACTAAATCTTGGAGGTTGCACTTGTAAAAAATCTTTAACAGTTTGCATAGATTTAGCTTTATTTTCCATCTTTTTAGAACTTCTTCAGCCTTATTGCCAAACAGGCAGTCCTGATTTAAAGGAGCATCCAACAGTTTTGCTTTAACATGATCAGGTAAAGATTGCTCCTTAAGCCAAGCATGCCTTCAAAGCACAGACCCAGTAACAGCAGCCCTGCAGGAGACCGCTAAAGAATCAAAACCACATTGCAAAGTATGTTTTCCAACTTGTTCAGCAGAATGCAATAAATCTTTATTTTCCACACAGTCAGGAATCAACATCATTTTCTGTTTAAGCAGTCCAATCGTATGCTGTTGATATTTTAATATATGAAATTGGCAGTTTAAAGCCCTGATTGCCAAGGTTGCAGGAGTATAAACCTTCTTACCCCATCTTTCCAGCACCCTGGAGTCTCTATCAGTAGAAGCCTTAATGCCCTTGGGCCCCTGAGAAATTATTTCTGGATCTGCAACAGGATTTTTGAAAAGGAACTTGTGGGACTCAGGAACCCTGTAGTATCTGTCAGGTTTACTAGGAGCCGGAGGCAGGGAATCAGGGGCCATACTGGATTCTGAAAAGACATCAACAATGTCTAGTACAGGAGGTATAGCCAAAGGCCTATGCTGAGGTAGAAGAAGGAAATCCCTAAGCCTCTTTTTTGAATCAGAAAATTCCTGACTTTCCCAGTGGAAATGCTCCCTTAAGGTATGTAAAGTTTCCCCAAAAGAAAAATCCTCAGGAGGGGAAGCAGAGGGAATGGAATCCTCTGCATCAGAATCCTCATAAGTAGGTATGGACAAATCCAGGTCATTAGAAGAGTCAGAAGAAACAGAAATCTGATCAGAAGATTCATAATCAAGCTCAGCCCTAGGTCTTTTTGGGGGGGGGGGGTTGACTACCCCTGATTAGAGTAATTAGATCTTCAGCCATTTTGATCATTTGTTTTTTAGGCATAGGGGCCTGAACATGTGGCCTGGGCATCGGTTTTTTAGACATAGACCGAGATTTAGGCCTTAGCACTGAAGTTGGAGTCGGTTTAATATGCAAGTCTGTAGGCCTAACTACACCCTCAGAGGCCAGTGCCTGCACAGCAGCTCTGGACCCATCCAAGGTAGAGACATCCGCGGTTTCCATAGGTGAAGCATCTTGCGGCATACCGGACTCTGAGTGGGTCTCAGTAGAGGCTTGTGAATCAGAAGTAGCTGGTATCAGGGGTTGCAAAAGCACCTCACTGAGTACCGGCGAACTGGCGACTGGCTTAGGAGAAGCATCGTCAGCAGTTTTGCACCTCGGCAGCCTGTCTCTGTCTTTATCTTTGCATTTTTTCGGAATACCGGTAGTTGGATGGCTAATCGACGACATTTCTGGATAATTAAACCGAGAACCGAAATACTTAGAGGCAAAAATGTACCGACGATGGATAGTGCACTGATTAAATAAAGCACAAAACCGACAGCAAGGTACGTCGTGGTCAGGGCCTAGGCAAGGAATACAGTACGAATGAAAATCTTTATGAGGTATTTGCTTTCCACAAGTAATAAAATTATTAACTTTTACTGACATCGGTAAGGAGCAAGAAAAAGTTTCTCCAATGGGGTACTTAGCTTTAAATTGAAGACTTCAGTTCTGAAACTTGAAAATGAAAATTTCAGGAGTCGGCCGACTGGCACATGCGAACTGCTTCTGCTTCGGGCACCACACAGCAAGGAAGACTGATGTAATGGCATCGGCTGCATGTTTTATACCACTGACAACCTGACGTCATGGAAGAAGGGACAGCAACCGACGCAGGACCCAAGACTTTGTTAATCAAGCCGACTGAGGGCAACCTGCCAGCAGATTACCCAAATGTAATGACTGTAACACTGAAACACGAAAAACATCTTCTAGTGGCAAACTATTAAATTCATAAGTGCAGAATATCCATTAGCTAAAATAGCTGGTAATTATAATTATACCAGATACGGATTTAAAGGTTTATTAGCAATACACAGAGAAATATTGCAATCACAAAAATACAGTGCATATAACTTTACCTGTATTACACATCAAAAAATGTAAAGTTCTACAGATCACAGCATGCTAATTACTGTGTGGGTAGAGCTGGAAAAAAACTGTACTTATTACAACTGAGGACCATGTTGTATGCTCTTCAAGACAGTTATTAGTAACCAATATAACTCCATGCCAGTACTCTGGGGTTACTGCTTTTCCCCTTCTCACATTACCTATGGTCCCCTCTCACATTACGTATGATCCCCTCTCAAGTTACCTATGGTCCCCTCTCATATCACCTATGGCTTCTGAGGTACCATGGCATCCTACCTTTTCTACCTTAAGGTGCACTCTGAATACAGTGGCTGGTGGCATATTTGGCAGATGTAGCTCTCAATACTTCAGTCACTAAGGATGTCATAGTAGTGCTGTATACTGGCTCTGAAGCTACACAGGGCACCTCTTGGCATGTGTAATGTTCACCAATCAACTGCACTTCAGATGCGGCTTCCTGAAACTGATAGAATTCTTGCATAGATGCAAAAGTGCTGTCATACCTTCACACCAATGGTGGAACAGGACACCCTACCACTAACCTTTACCATTCAAAATGTCCAACAGTTTCCTTTCTACTTATTTCACAATGCATGTTTCATACTAAAATAGGGCTAATGAATGGAGTGGGGTACTGTTTTCAATAAATTCATCTGTCCCCTGGGAAGATGAATGTGGTGGGGTGATGTCACTATGCTGGAGTGACTGCTAGTGAAGAACAACTTTCTGCACTACTGCAGATCTGCATAGATTTGGCTTGTTGCCAGATGAAAGCCATTGCATACACAGCTGCAGTATCCCATGCTGACATAGTAACAAGAAAAGCAGGATTTAGAAAAAAAATGCCTCCGATCAGTACTGACATCTGTGGCATGCTCACATGGGCAGTACTGCTACAGGGTTCACAAGTGCTACTGTGAAATCGATAAACGTGCAAACTGGTCACTGATAGGAGCTGTAGATTGTTAAACACTATCAGATTAGTCCTTCTGAAGAAAATTTCATAGAAATCATTCTGCTTTCATAAATTAAAAAAAAAACTTTTTTAAAAATGTTTCATGGCATTGAAAGGACCAGTACAAACTAATTTGTGAGAGTCCTTTCTCGCTCACTATACTGCTGCATTCAGGAAGACGAGGGAAGGTTCAAAGGTTGAATTTTCCTTGGTTAATAATTTGCACTTTTGGATGAGGGATAAAAGGCACAACAGAACAACATTTTGCAGAATTATCCTACTGGTTTTTTTTTATACACAAAGCAAAACTTTTAGTTGTAAAGTTTTTTTTTAATAAAAATGTATATTAAATGAAGGAATGTCATCAACTTACCGATTTTTGCTTCTGCTTGGCTGTCCACACATCAGCATGTGAGAAAGGCAGGCAAGAAGAAATAACAAGGCATGCTGTTACTTACAGGTCAAATCAACACAAAAGTTTGGGAAGCTAACTGCTGTGGTGTGATGAAGGCTTCCAGGTTCGCACCCTGGCATCAACTGCTTAATGAATGAGTTTGCAACTAATCACTTTAAAAAAAAAGGTGGAAGAAAACTGAGTGTGTGTGTGTGTGTGTGTGTGTGTGTGTGTGTGTGTGTGTGTGCATGCGTGCGTGTGTGTGCGTGCGTGCGTGCGTGCGTGTGTGTGTGTGTGTGTGTGTGTGTGTGTGTGTGTGTGTGTGTGTGTGTGTGTGTGTGAGAGAGTGAGTGAATGTGTACTGACATGCCCATATGAAGCTAAATATGCTTTTTTTTGGGGGGAAGGCATTATAGCTACACAAAAATGTCTGGTCTACAGCCAATAAAAACAGAATATAGCATTAGTCACCCTTATCTTAACAAGACAGTTAATGCATATGCATTACATACTTCTATTCCAAAAGTATAAACTTCATGTCCATTAACCAAAGCATCATACGGAAAAACTAAGTATCACACAAATGCTTTGACAAAGAAATACGTCAGTAAATAATTGCAACATAGCAAAACAAATTCAAACAAGTCCAAAGTGAGGTAAAGTATATTGCATTGAAGACGTGTTTAGGGACCTGAAAACATATTCCATACACTGTGATTATAATTAATGCATTCATGTAGTTTAAATAAGTACTGTGATTATCTGAATATATCATAAGGTATTTCAAATATTCTCAATATTTAAACAGCAGCAACAAAAAATAATGGAAGTAACGCAAGTCTCTTGTGAACAAAAATATTAATTTGGTACATCGTGCAGGAAATGCTGCTTCCATTCTTCACCGTTACTCCATCATCTTAGCGATAAACAATGAAACGTTATAAGAAAAAATAACAGTGTGATAAAAAAATCACAGGATAAAATGCAAGCCTATGAGAAGCATATGTATTCATCTTATCAGATGAAATAATCCAGGAGATTCAGTAGTTTAACATGAACTTTTGAAATAATCGTAAAGATATGCTGCCTCCTGGTTTGCTTTTTAAGTTAACCTTGAAATACCTGCAGTACAAATTAGTGGAATATACAAATGTTTTCCATCAACCACAGCAGTTTGCCCATCTTATTGTTAAAAAAGCACAGTTAGATAAGAGAGCTTGCTGTTGTCACAGTGGGGGGAGGGGAGTAGGAACAACGCAACAAACCAGAGGTTCTACAGCGGGAGTGCTTTTTGCTTTACCTTCTTAAAAAAGGGCATTCGCTTTGCATTGGACTGGGGTGTGGTGACACTGTTAACGCTAGTTTTAGGGGAGCGGTTGTTTGGATCAATCTCTTCAGCATCTATGTCATAGGTGTCTACATCATAAGCTAAGTTAGTCATGTCCAGGTTGCCTGGTGGGGAAAAAAGAAAGGTGAAGACAGGAAAAGCAAGTAAGCAATACAAGAAAAAAGTAAAGAAAAACTGAAAAACAAAACAAAAACATTAACAAAAGAAAAAGTCATCCAAAAAAGAGAGGCAGGGGCACAAAATAACAGATAACAGCTGAATTGAAAACAGAAGGAACAAATTACAATGAAATCTAATTTATGTTCACACAAAAATACTAACACTAGGCTAATGCAGATTTTATACACTAGTTAATACACAGAAACACATTTACCCAGTGCGTGCAATAACAGACTAGAGTTTGGATTCTGAAAGCATACAAAAGTGTAGCAAATAAAAGACATATCTCTTCTTGTGTACGTCGTAATGAGAAACGCAAACTCTGCAAGATGAGTAAATCAGTGAACCCAAATTATACAGTTTGTCATACATTCCCAAGGATTCAGAGACATCTCACCTGCTGCCAGAAACAGCTGTTATATAACGGTGCTGAATCAGTTTGAAAAAATGCAATTCAGTGGCACATTTACTGCACTGAGGAAAGAGCTCTTTATCTGCTAATATGCATGCCTTGGAATCTCCTTTAACTACTGTGACTGCAGAGCAACGCTTTCCACAGGGGTTACCGGTGGCCAAATGAATCAAGTTGGCACAGGCACCCTCCCTCATTCACTCTCCTACATACATGACCAGATTCAAATATGTGTGCACGTACACACACACACGCATGCCACATTTCTCTTAGGTGTCCTTGAGTGATTAGAGCAGCCTGATGACTATGCATATTTATTTGTCCCTGCCTTGCAATGACAGATCCTTAGAGTCAGTTAGTAACGTCAGGAATTACATTTTTATTCTTGTTAGTGTATCTGTACTTCACAGTGATGCTAGAGCTGCTGGTCTATTAACTTTCTTAGTGAGTGCAAGTTACAGGTTAAATAATCTTACAGCTGTCATCTAGTGCTCTCCCAGCTTTGTACTGAAACCTTGTCCCACTGTCCTTTGTAACTCATGTACTGTTGCAAGCATTGGATCATACCAGACATTAGAGATTTATACTTCTTAAGTAACATAAAAAATACACTAATATATTACTTAGCAGATGTGGTAAAGTTCCTGCTTTCTGTACAAGGTTAGAAACCCCCCTTTCACTTTACATTTTTAAAAATCAAGTAATATTTTCAAGACTCTCTGATATCTAGTGGTGGTGTAGAGGACTGATATCCTGGCAGAGCTGGGAGGGTGCAGGGTTTGAATCATTTTAGTGCCTTTACAGCATGCTAAGAAGAGTATCCCTGATGTATAGTGTACCCCCCATATGCACATACAACACACACACACACACACACACACACACACACACTTATGCACATGCACACGCGCGCACACACACACACACACACACACACATGTATGCACATGGGGACACACACACACACACACACACATGTATGCACATGTACACACACACACACAAAACATGTATGCACACACACACACACACACACACACACACACACTCAAGCTGCAAAACTTTTTTTTGTTTTTAACAACTTTATTGGCAAAACCACAAAACTATGTTATATAAATACCAAAGGAGCAACCCCCCCCCATTCACCCCCCCCAATTATATATACCAACTCTGGGATCACACTACAGTGGGGTAAGGGCAAACCCCCTGCACCCCACACACCCTGCTAATTATATATACCAATTCTGAGATCACACTGCAGTGGGGTAAGTGTAGCCCCCCTGCACCCACACACCAATGCTAATTATATATAGTAACTGTAAGATCACACTACAGTTCGGTAACGGCAAACCCCTACATACACCCACATCCACTGCTAATTATATATACCAATTGTGAGATCCCACTAAAGTGGGGTAACAGGAAACTGTCACACACACCCACGTCCCCTGCTAATTATATATACTAACTCTGAGATTATACTACAGTGCAGTAAGGGCAGCCTCCCGGCACCCCCACACCCCCTGCTAATTAGATATACCAAATCTAAAATCACACTATAGTAGGGTAAAGGCAAACCCCCTGCACTCCCACACCCTTTGATAATTATATATATACCAACTCTGAGACTGATGCATTGTTCTTGGCCTTACAGAGAGCATTAAGGGCCTGTTCCCTAGTGATAGCAGGGGGAGTTATATTTGATGGTATTTTCTGAGAGAAGTTTGAGGGGTAGAGAGTGGTAAAGTTAAATGTATTGGCCATTAAGTTTGCTATACCTTCTGGCTCAGTATAGGTGGCTCCATTTACAATGAGCTCTGCACACAATTGTGTATTGTCTTTCAGGCTGCGGACATAGCTGAAGGATGCTTTGTGGTTGTCCTTGGCTCGGAAGGCCAAACTTACCTCAAATTTGGCTTTGGTAGACTTTATTTGCCCTCTGAGTTGTGTGTTTAGTTTGATGAGAGTGCTTGTATCCTGCTGTGCGCTACACCTCCTAATTTTTGCCATGGTTTTCTTCCTCCTGTTATACAGCCTATTGATTTTGTGATTCCACCAGGATGGCTTGTTTTTTGAGTTAGTTCTGTACTTCTTGGGTTTCTGTGAACAGTTTTGCATAGGCAGCAGTGTTCTCAGCATTTATGGGGGCTTGAAATTTTGCCAGGTTAACACTTAATAGCAGGAAGTTAGCCATAGAGTAGTTCTTGAATATTCTAGGATTGGCTGGGGTTCCAGGTTTTATTTTTACTACAAAGGAGTCCATTTTGTGCTCTGACCTTACCAGAGGAGACATTACTCCAATATTAGTTAGGACCACATCTGGTATGGTTGCACCTCTGGTTGGTGTATGGATAATCTGGTCCAGGGAGTTTGTGTTTACAAAATCCAGGAATTTCTGTGCCTGTACATTTAGTGTTGTGTAGGACTCACAGTTAATAGTGATGTAATTACAGTCACCCATGAATACAACATCGGGTTGGAGGGTGAGTGTTTGCGTTTATATCATGTTATCGGCCCCAAAACATCTAAACATGAAAATATTGAACATTCAGAACAGCAAATTTTTTCCCATGGAAATAAAATTGCTGCTCCGAAACACATGCACACAACACAAGCACATCAAACAAACAGCAACCACACACATACACTTAAATTCCTACATCTAACGCTACACTAAAGTAAACATACACTACTAACTACCCACTTACCTTAACCCAAACCCTAACCCTAAGCTCCGTCACTATCGCACACTCACCTAACCCATGCACTAACCCTAACTCACTTAAACTGCCCCTAACCATAAAGTCTGTCACTATCACACACACGCCTAATCCGCGCCCTAACCCTAACTCACTTAATCCACCCCTAACCCTAACGTACAAACAATCGCACACTTACCTGAACCCAACCCGTAACTTTCCACCACAGCGCTAAGAATAGTGAAGCCACAGAAATGGCCAACCGAATTCTTTCCCGAAGAAAGAATTTGCTGTTTTGCAGCTTCGCTATTCTTAGCATTCGCTGAATAGTGTTCGATATCAGAACATTCAAAGTTTTAATACTTCGATGTTCTGATATAGACCCAGGTATTTCCAATAAGTTTAAATACATGGTATGGGTTTCATGGGTAATAGAGGGGGATCTTGCCCGAGGTGATTTGAACATGGAGTGGTGTGATCTCTGAGTTGGTATATATAATTTGCAGGGGCTTGCCCCTTTGCAAAAATGTAGATTTGTTATTTTTTCTTTAATTCATATGATTGAGACCATATGGTCAAGTTTCCGAAAACTCAATGCTATAATATAAATCCATCACAAAACTGTCAGAAATGTGCATTGCTTGGGGGACATAAATTGTTTGCTAATGCATATTGAAGGGCATCTATCACACACAGCTATATTCCTGAGGATGCAGGGTAGAGCTAGAACAAATGTAAGTAACCCACTCTTTTCGTGTCACATCTCCAACAAATGACATCCCTTCCCAGTCCAGACTTTTGCAATGACACTGGGGTAATGTGCTAGAACTGTACCACCTTAAATTGTGTAAATGCTACGAACCTGACTGTCTTCATTGCCCTTTCCGGCTACGGCTTTTGTAACTCTTCACCTTTCCCGTGCCCTGACGTTTTCACTGATAACTAACGAACAAACAACTTCAGCTTTGAGCATTAAAAGTGTTTAAGAAAAAGACTTTTCAAATTTTTCCAAACTTTCTTTCTCCAAACTACTGATCTCACACCTTGATAGTTTGCATACTCATACAACCTTAAAATGATTTATTTATTTGTCTTTGTTTACTAGGAAAGTCTGACTGGGTAAAACCCATTTTCAGCAGAGGCCTGGAGAGAAAAACTTCATTTGCTTACATTGCATTATACTAAGTTCCAGTTAAACACAGAGCAGTTACATTTCTATTTACATTTATATGCAAACAATAATTACATTTAGACATTCTAAGATTTTAGAGAGGTTGGTATAGTATGTCATTCTGTTTAAGCAGAGTATTTGGAGAATATCATTTGGTGAGCACAGAGTCTTACCCTGGTGATGAGCATGTGCAGGACCAGGACTGGTTAAGATGTTGTTTAAGCAGTGGGTTTAATCTACTGAGTTTGCTGGAGAGTTTTATTTGTGTGGGGATACAATTCCAGAGTTTAGCAATGCAATGGGAGTAGAGAGTCTTCTGCAACATTACGCGACTTATTTGTAATAAGAATTTGTTTCTAGAGTGGAGGTCCCTCGGTGGACAGTGTAGCAGTAATACGTTTTTACGTTTTCTAGTAATACGTTTTTACGTTTTCTAGTAATACGTTTTTACGTTTTCTAGTAATACGTTTTTACGTTTTCTAGTAATACGTTTTTACGTTTTCTAGTAATACGTTTTTACGTTTTCTAGTAATACGTTTTTACGTTTTCTAGTAATACGTTTTTACGTTTTTTAGTAATACGGTTTTACGTTTTCTAGTAAAGGGCATGTTTCTGGACGATGAATGAGCTTTTGTACTGTCGTTAGTTGTGGATATATCAGGTAGTTGTGTAAGTCAAGCCCGTTTAAGTTCTTTAAGTTAAGACAATAGCAGGCACTATGAGGGAAAATGGCAACAAATGCAGCCATTTTATCGCAGCAAGAGGAATTTTCTTTCAGCAATAAGAAGGTGGTGGCTAGAGTTTTTCTTGAAGTATTTGTAAGGAATCCATTGATCCTATAAAGGGAGCCTAGTTTCTGGTGTACAGATTTAATGGTGTGCAGTGTATGCTGGTCATATTTGAGATTGTCATCTATTATAACACCTATATGTTTACTGTGAGTTACAGTTTCAATGACAGTATTATTTGCTGACTTTATGGTAAAAGATTGCTTTTGATTTTGGCAACTTTTTGAGGTAAAAAGCAAGAACTTAGTTTTCTTGAGGATGAGTAGGAGGTTTGATTCTTTCAGACAGCCTTCTACGGAGGAGAAAGATTTTTGGGCAATGTCTTGGGGCTCATTTACTGTTGAGGCTGCACATATTAATGTTGAGTCATTTGCATAATGAACTAAACTTGCATGGTGAGTGGAGATGTGGAGGTCATTAATAAATATATTAAATGGTACAGGACCCAGGATAGACCCCTGAGGGACACCGGTAGTAACTGGTTGAAAAGATGAGTAGGTTACGGCTTGCTGCCTTCCAGACAGGTAGCTAAAAAAACACAACAAGGAGTATTGTGAAAGTCCTATTGAGGACAGATGGATGAGCAGTTGCTGCTGTGAGACAGTATCAAAAATGCCTTTGGAAAGTCTAAGAACATGGTGGACATAAGCAGGCCATTGTTTCTATGTTGGTTTATTATACTGGAAACATATAGTAGTGCAGTAGTGGTGCTGTGCTGGGGTCCAAAGCCATGTTGTGTTTCTGACATCAGGTTATTTGAGGTTAGGTATTGCATCAGCTGCATATGGATGCATTTCTCTAATATTATGGAGAGAATCACTACTGGTAGTTATTAAACTCTATAAATGTGCCACCTTTGTGCAGTGATATGATGTAGGATTATTTCCACAGTGATGGGACGTATCTTTCCTTTATGGACCTATTAATTAGTATGGACACAGGGAAGGCTATGACTTCTGGGGCCATTTTTAGGTATTCTGATGATAGTTGGCCTACAGCTATTGAAGTAGTTTTCAGTTTAAGGAGCAGCTACATTATGAGTGAGGTAGGTACTGGACTAAAGCTCAAGAGCTGTGGAGGCGACTACATTATGAGTGAGGTAGATACTGGACTAAGGCTCAAGAGCTGCGGAGGCAGCTACATTATGAGTGAGGTAGATACTGGACTAAGGCTCAAGAGCTGCGGAGGCAGCTACATTATGAGTGAGGTAGATACTGGACTAAGGCTCAAGAGCTGCGGAGGCAACTACATTATGAGTGAGGTAGATACTGGACTAAAGCTCAAGAGCTGCGGAGACAACTACATTATGAGTGAGGTAGATACTGGACTAAGGCTCAAGAGCTGCGGAGGCAACTACATTATGAGTGAGGTAAATACTGAACTAAGGCTCAAGAGCTGCGGAGGCAACTACATTATGAGTGAGGTAAATACTGGAATAAAGCTCAAGAGCTGTGGAGGCAACTACATTATGAGTGACGTAGATACTGGACTAAAGCTCAAGAGTTGCGGAGGCAGCTACATTATGAGTGAGGTAGATACTGGACTAAGGCTCAAGAGCTGCGGAGGCAGCTACATTATGAGTGAGGTAGATACTGGACTAAAGCTCAAGAGCCATTATTAGTGAGGTAGATACTGGACTAAGGCTCAAGAGCTGCGGAGGCAGCTACATTATGAGTGAGGTAGATACTGGACTAAAGCTCAAGAGCTGTGGAGGCAACTACATTATGAGTGAGGTAGATACTGGACTAAAGCTCAAGAGCTGCGGAGGCAGCTACATTATGAGTGAGGTAGATACTGGACTAAAGCTCAAGAGCTGGAGCAGCTACATTATAGTGAGGTAGATACTGGACTAAAGCTCAAGAGCTGCGGAGGCAGCTACATTATGAGTGAGGTAGATACTGGACTAAAGCTCAAGAGCTGCGGAGGCAACTACATTATGAGTGAGGTAGATACTGGACTAAGGCTCAAGAGCTGCGGAGGCAGCTACATTATGAGTGAGGTAGATACTGGACTAAAGCTCAAGAGCTGCGGAGGCAGCTACATTATGAGTGAGGTAGATACTGGACTAAGGCTCAAGAGCTGCGGAGGCAGCTACATTATGAGTGAGGTAGGTACTGGACTAAAGCTCAAGAGCTGCGGAGGCAGCTACATTATGAGTGAGGTAGATACTGGACTAAAGCTCAAGAGCTGCGGAGGCAGCTACATTATGAGTGAGGTAGATACTGGACTAAAGCTCAAGAGCTGCGGAGCAACTACATTATGAGTGAGGTAGATACTGGACTAAGGCTCAAGAGCTGCGGAGGCAACTACATTATGAGTGAGGTAGATTCTGAACTAAAGCTCAAGAGCTGCGGAGGCAGCTACATTATGAGTGAGGTAGATACTGGACTAAAGCTCAAGAGCTGTGGAGGCAACTACATTATGAGTGAGGTAGATACTGGACTAAGGCTCAAGAGCTGTGGAGGCAACTACATTATGAGTGAGGTAGATACTGGACTAAAGCTCAAGAGCTGCAGAGGCAACTACATTATGAGTGAGGTAGGTACTGGACTAAAGCTCAAGAGCTGCGGAGGCAACTACATTATGAGTGAGGTAGATACTGGACTAAAGCTCAAGAGCTGTGGAGGCAGCTACATTATGAGTGAGGTAGATACTGGACTAAGGCTCAAGAGCTGTGGAGGCAACTACATTACGAGTGAGGTAGGTACTGGACTAAAGCTCAAGAGCTGCGGAGGCAGCTACATTATGAGTGAGGTAGATACTGGACTAAGGCTCAAGAGCTGTGGAGGCAACTACATTATGAGTGAGGTAGATACTGGACTAAGGCTCAAGAGCTGCGGAGGCAGCTACATTATGAGTGAGGTAGATACTGGACTAAAGCTCAAGAGCTGCGGAGGCAGCTACATTATGAGTGAGGTAGATACTGGACTAAGGCTCAAGAGCTGCGGAGGCAGCTACATTATGAGTGAGGTAGGTACTGGACTAAAGCTCAAGAGCTGCGGAGGCAGCTACATTATGAGTGAGGTAGATACTGGACTAAAGCTCAAGAGCTGGGAGGCAGCTACATTATGAGTGAGGTAGATACTGGACTAAAGCTCAAGAGCTGGGAGAACAACTACATTATGAGTGAGGTAGATACTGGACTAAGGCTCAAGAGCTGCGGAGGCAACTACATTATGAGTGAGGTAGATTCTGAACTAAAGCTCAAGAGCTGCGGAGGCAGCTACATTATGAGTGAGGTAGATACTGGACTAAAGCTCAAGAGCTGTGGAGGCAACTACATTATGAGTGAGGTAGATACTGGACTAAGGCTCAAGAGCTGCGGAGGCAACTACATTATGAGTGAGGTAGATTCTGAACTAAAGCTCAAGAGCTGCAGAGGCAGCTACATTATGAGTGAGGTAGATACTGGACTAAAGCTCAAGAGCTGTGGAGGCAACTACATTATGAGTGAGGTAAATACTGGACTAAGGCTCAAGAGCTGCGGAGGCAACTACATTATGAGTGAGGTAAATACTGGAATAAAGCTCAAGAGCTGTGGAGGCAACTACATTATGAGTGAGGTAGATACTGGACTAAAGCTCAAGAGCTGCGGAGGCAGCTACATTATGAGTGAGGTAGATACTGGACTAAGGCTCAAGAGCTGCGGAGGCAACTACATTATGAGTGAGGTAGATACTGGACTAAGGCTCAAGAGCTGCGGAGCAATTACATTATGAGTGAGGTAGATACTGGACTAAAGCTCAAGAGCTGCGGAGCAACTACATTATGAGTGAGGTAGATACTGGACTAAGGCTCAAGAGCTGTGGAGGCAGCTACATTATGAGTGAGGTAGATACTGGACTAAAGCTCAAGAGCTGCGGAGGCAGCTACATTATGAGTGAGGTAGATACTGGAATAAAGCTCAAGAGCTGTGGAGGCAACTACATTATGAGTGAGGTAGATACTGGACTAAAGCTCAAGAGCTGCAGAGCAACTACATTATGAGTGAGGTAGATACTGGACTAAAGCTCAAGGGCTGCGGAGGCAGCTACATTATGAGTGAGGTAGGTACTGGACTGAAGCTCAAGAGCTGTGGAGGCAACTACTTTATGAGTGAGGTAGATACTGGACTAAAGCTCAAGAGCTGCGGAGGCAGCTACATTATGAGTGAGGTAGATACTGGACTAAGGCTCAAGAGCTGTGGAGGCAACTACATTATGAGTGAGGTAGATACTGGACTAAAGCTCAAGAGCTGCGGAGGCAACTACATTATGAGTGAGGTAGATACTGGACTAAAGCTCAAGAGCTGTGGAGGCAGCTACATTATGAGTGAGGTAGATACTGGACTAAGGCTCAAGAGCTGCGGAGGCAAGTACATTATGAGTGAGGTAGGTACTGGACTAAGGCTCAAGAGCTGTGGAGGTTTTGTTTGGACAGGGATAGAGAGACGGGGGGGTCAGATGTATTAGTGTCTAAGAGCGATGATGTTGATTGCATAAGGTAGGAATTAAGCTGTATGGGGACACTGTCTGTCACATTGTCTGTTTTTTGGAGAGGGAGTGGTGATCTTGTCAGGGTGGAGTAGTTTATTTAGTCATGACTAAAACATTTTGGGTTATTTTTATGTTTGTAGGTTGGTATAGTATGTTTGCTTATCCTGGTTGACATGGAGTTTTTCAAGGTTTCTAAGATTTCTAAATTGCTGGAAGGCATTTTGAGTTCTATTTTTAAACCAATTTTTCCAGGCTTTATCCGTTTTTATCATGATTTTTTTTGTTTCTTTTGTCAGCCATGGTGTGGGGTTGGACTATTATGTACTGGTGCTAGATTATTTAAGGTCTGTAAGAAAATGTTATTAAAGTTTTCTGTAGCAGTATCTAATGGCATTGTTGTAAGTACATTCCAGTTACATTGTTTTAATGTTTCAATGAAAATATCTTCACTGAAAATGCTTGTATTTCACATTTGATTATAGATAATATGTTTATCTAAGTTATGGTGAGTTCTAATAGCATATGTTGGTATGTGGTCACTTATGCTATCTGAGAGGTGGCCTACTTTTGTCAGTAAATCACTTCTTTCACCTCACTGCATCAGTATAATTATATTGTCTGTTTTTGTATAACTTTCAGGCTTACAGAGATAGTGTTATTTTCACCCACAGCAGCTGTACTACTATCTTAGCCCAATCCATTCACCCTCACCACATTCAGGGTCACTGTACTCCCCAACCTTACCCCCTATTTCCACCCACCACCACCACTTTACATAAACATATACCATCCTATCTCATTCTCTATCCATTACAAGAAAAGAACCAACCAAATTCACTGAGGCATCCAATTTGTCTAACTCATCTACTTAGATCACTTGCCCACCTAAGTCACTTCTCCCAATCAACTCCAAGAAACTCCAACAAAAATAGCATATAACTTCCACCCATATAACCCTATCTTACCCTAACTTATGTATAATATGCTATTCCTCCAGTCTACTCCCAAAATTATACTAAGCATACTCACTATTGTCACATACTACCACCTCCTCCATCACTCTATATTCCCAACTCTATACTCCTTGTCAACAAACACCCATCAGCTACAAAACTGCACACAGTCTCTATCTATCCATAAAAAATACAAGCCATATTCAATTACAGCTGCATCAGAGAACTACTGGACCCATATATCAGTATCAGACCTATGTGATAAATATACAAATGATACAACTTCTGTCATCACACCTCCACGCTTCCACTCCATGAAGACATCCACCTAAACCATGGAATGTCCATTTAAGTTAACTAAACCCATCTAAACCATCAGCTCCCACCGTTACCAACAAACAACTCCTTCATTCTAATCACAATCTACTATTAATGCACATAAACCTCAGAAGAATCTACAACAAAATTCCAGACTTTCATGCATGCATTACAGCACACAAGCCAGATCTTCTAATCATCACTGAAACTTGGCTAAAATCAAACACTAAAGATGAAGGAATACTTCCTCCAGGATACAATATGACAAGAAATGACAGAGTATGCAAAAAAAGCTTGAGGGGTTGCAATATTTTAAAAAAGCACACTAAACATCACCAGATACCCATGAATCACCCCAACCATCCCAACACAGAAATACCTATTAAGCTCCTACTATTTCTGCCTTATTTATTCTCCCAGACAACAACATTCACACTCTCAAAGACCTCCTTCAATGGTTTTCCACTAATGTAAAAAAAAAACTATCATATTTGGAGGTGGGAATATAGACTATTTACATGAAACATGGACTCCCCTACCCCTCTATTTATTTACCTATACAATTTCTCTCACGTAATCACCTCACCCACAACACACACAGCAGCAGGCATTCATTACTGGATCTTTACCATCTCAACTTCAAACATAAACACCTCTGGCTATCTCCCAGATAACATCAATGAACACATCTAACTCCTCTAGTGCACACTGCAGTGTTTAGGATAAACCATTTTTTTCATCTTACCTTTAAGCATCTATTGCAAGACCACCAGTTACTGGAGAGTCCATATTCTGCCTCTCAGTAGTCATCTTGGGATTAGTGCTTCTGTTTTCTCCTGGAGAGAGAAGGAGTGCAGTTACAGCATTTCCTGGAGACTGCTGATCACCAGAAAGCTTAATAACTGCTTTATAGGTGACAGCTTGGAATATGTGCTTATAGTCTGATCCCGGTGAGAGTAGGAGCGGAGTGCATTGATTCCTGACTGTTTCGGGTTGGACGATGAGTGCCTGTGCTTAACGTACCTGATTGTTCTGATTGCTATTCGAGCTTGTATTCTGATCCCGGTGAAAGCAGGAGCAGAGTGCATTGATTCCTGACTGTTTCTGGTTTGATAATGAGTGCCTGTGCTTAACGTACCTGATTGTTCTGATTGCTATTTGAGGCATCTACCAGAAAAAGTCTACAAGCCTGCAGACACTTGCATCATCTGGGACAAGACTATAGATCACCAAATAGGCCGTGGCCTGCTTCTCTTCTTGGGATTGATGCTAACATTTTGCTTCTGGTGAGAGAAGAAGCAAAAGGGTATTGTATCCTAACAGAGTGAAGCTGTGGTGAGACCAGCATTAGTAGTAGTCAGGCAGTAGCCATTCATGCCACTCCCCTCTTTTCATCATTCTTGACAAGCTAATTCTTTATCTTTCAGTAAGTACTGCTTGATTTCTTTCTAACTTCAGAATATCTGCCTAAATAATTCATCCTTAAATTTTCAGGGTCTCCGTATCAGTTTCACCTCAAGTGTTTGGCAATGCTCATTACAGACTCAGACACCTTGTCATGTAAAAGGAATATATAAGGAAATGGCTCTAGTACTTAGTAATAATGACCTCCCCTCCTGGCATGTCTAAAGGTCAGTTCCCTGTGCTTTCTCCTATTAACCTGGTGAACATGGGCATTCTGAGGCAGTACAGCAACTGCCTCATGTACGCAGACAACCCTCTCCTCTTACCTCCCAACACTTAGACTTGTGAGAGATGCACTTATATATCCAAATTGGAAGCCATGCACTCTCAAGCCAAGACTGGAATAGCTGGTCAAGAGAAGAAAGTTAATACATGCACCACACCACATGCAACACATATCCATCCAGAACACCCACCATCACAGCTCTCACATAAAAATACAAACCACACACTCACCTTCGCAGAGGCTCTCAGTAGAAATCTACCCAAACAGCAGAGACCTCCAAGGGAGAAATGCATTCAATCACCACAACACAGCACAAACCACAAGACACATAGCTCAGCTACACAGTATGCCCCTCAAGCTAAGCCCATAAGGCAAAACAGCTTGCCCAATACAATAATCATAGATGACTCAATAGAGAGGCACACTGATGTCCCATTCACTAGGCTGAATAAGGAGAAGGTAACAGTCATCTGTCTATCAGGTGCCAGAATCCAACACATAACACACACACTCAGGTCACTCCACAACAAGTACAAGTATAACTCTGTCACTGTCCATGTGGGCGTGAATGACCTGAGATGCACCTCCTTGGACTACATGAAAAGAGACATGGAAGAGCTCTCAGATTACGTGGCCCTGGCAGGTATGACCCTAGCTCTGAGCAGCATCCTACCCTCACCCAGAATGATACCGCAGTACAAACAGAAAATGATTGACTTCAACAATTGGCTAAGTTTCTGGTGTCATTCTAAGGGGATCTAGTATCTGTCTGCTTGGGATGACATGATTGACAGACGTTGATGCTTTGCCAGAGATGGCCTGCATCTGTCACCCCTGGGTTTCTGGATACTGCTAAGGCTCTTGCCACCCCTATAGTGCCTTTTTAGGTGATGTTCCAAAGACCAAATTACCACCGTAACAGCTATGAATAAATGCAATCCGAGGGTCATGCTGCTCAGCGCTAGAATTCTAAATCTCAAGATGCACTTGCTCGAAGCACTCCTCAAAATGGAGAACATCGACATTTGTGCTGTAATGGAGACCTGGTTTAAAGAACCAGAAAGCACCCTTGTGCTACTAGGCTATAACTTATTCCACACCTTTCGGCCCCAGAACATGGACCAAAGCTCCAAAGGTGGTGGTGTCTCCACATTTATAAAGGATATGCACACCTCCAGACTAGTAGGCCAGCATAATGCATCTGATATACTTCAGGTACAACTAACATTGGGTAAGAAGGTGATCAAGGTTGTAGCCTGCTATAGGTCCCCAACCATGTTCCAAGACTCTCACACCATGTTCCTAAGCACCCTGGAAACTATTAGGGCCCAACCTAACACTCTCATACTAGGTGACTTCAACTACCCTTCCATCAACTGGGAAAACTACAAATGCACCAATAAACTGGCCCAGTGCTTCCCGGAATTCATCAGTTCCAATGCCCTGGACCAGCTCATTCTTACCCCCAGTAGAGTAAGCAACATCTTTGACCTGGTTACTACTAACATGGGCAACCATTACACTACACCAATAGTCAATTCCTCCCTGGATAGATCCGACCACAAACTAATCACCATGGAAATCCACATCTCACCCACAACCATCGCAAAGGTAACCACCATGAAAAACCTCTCCAAAGCTGACTTTGGGTTCCTAAGAACACAGGTGGCTAACTTCACAGCACCCATGTCAATGGAAAATAGATCCATGACTGCTGAATCATACACCAATGCACTGTATGAACACGTACATAAATGCATAGAACCCGCCATACCCAACAGCACCAAGACGCTCTCCTCCAAAAAAAGGAAGCTAATCTGGTGGTCCCCACCATTAATAAACTCTACAACAGAAGGCAGAAAGTGTTGCAGAAAGAAGGTGAAGTCCCAAGAATGGAAAAATTCCCTTATTAGCCTCAACAAAAAGTTAATATCCTTCATCAAAACCTTTAAAGCCAGCTATGAAGGCAGAATTGAGGCAGACACTAAAAACAACCACAAAGCCTTCTATAGTTATATCAAGAATCTCTATGGCAATACCCAGGTTTGCTCTGAGTTACTGCACAATGGTACCTCCTATACTGAGTCAACAGATATTGCCAACATACTGGCTGACAGAATCAGTGCCAACTTTACTCCCCCAAAGGACCAATCACAACACCGGAGGAATGCCAGGCACCCAGCATTACTGCAGCACAGGCTAAATCTGCATTGTCCAAGGCCAAGAATACAGTTTCCATGGGAACCTACAATATCCATATCCTTGGATGTGTTCTACATGAGCTATAAAGTGAACTGGCACCACATCTGTGTGCTCTGTTCAATCACAGCCTCACTTCAGGCTTTGTCCCTACCAGATGGTGCACTGCTACAGTCATCCCTCTCCACAAAGGGGGAGTGACTACAGACCCTGGGAATTATTGCTCCATTAGCCTGACAAGTCTGATATGTAAGGCTATGGAGCACATCATCATGGGCCAAATTAGCAAGGATATAGGGAATCTCCAAATTCTAGATCCCACATAATTTGGTTTTGTGAAAGGTAGATCATGCCTGCTCAACCTGGTTGACTTCTTTGAGTCAGTCCCCAGAGCTGTGGATGAGGGCAAGGCAGTTCATACAGCCTACGTTTATCTGGCCAAGGCCTTTGATACCATTCCCCACTCTGGAATTATTGATAAACTCACCAAACTAGGCATCAACCCCTATATCATTAGGTCGGTTTCAAATTGGCTGACACATACAACCCGCAGTGTGAAAGTAGCAGACTCCAAGTCAGACCGCCGACCAGTCACTAGTGGAGGCCAACAGGAATTGGTCCTGTTTGGCATATACTTCTCAGACATCCAGGCCAACATGGAGGGACACTGGCTGACCAAGTTCGTAGATGACTGCAAGATGGGAGCCATTATTAACTCCCCAAGTGATGTAGACATCTTACAGGAAGGCCTCACTGAGACCAATGACTGGTATTGAAACCATGGCCTTAAGCTTAATGCCAAAAAATGCGTTGTCATCCCCTTTGAGAAAAACTCAGTTCCCACTAATTACCACATTGATGGAAGCTCACTGAACACTGAAAGCATTATAAGAGATCTGGGGACACAGGTTGACAGCAACCTCTCCTTCGACCACCATACTGCCACTGTGATCAGAAAGTTCTTTAATGTGGCACATCTCATTACCAAGGGTTTTGCATCCAGGAAGAAAGAGGTCATCATCTCTCTCTACTCTTCCCTCATTAGACCAATCATAGAGTATAATGCCCCATTTGGCAAGTACCTCACCAGACACCTGCAACAGCTGGAAAGGCCACAAAAGTACCTCATTAAGAGGATCCTAGGCCTTAAACACATGTCCTACATGGACAGACTCAAAAGAAACTCCAGATATTCTCTGTCTCATATAGTCTACTAAGAGGCAATCTCTGCTTGACTTACAAAGCTATGTCTGACCCAGCTCTGTTAGAAATGCTGCATCTAAAGAAATCCAATTCCCTCCGCACTACATGCTCCAGAGTTCTCAACCTCATTACCACAATCAACAGAACATGTTGGAGGGACAGGTTCATAACCCAGAGACTGCCCATGCTATGGAACAGACTTCCCATACATGTCAAGGAGAGCACCTCACTGGCCCTCTTCAAGAGCAATCTTGATAAGTGAATGGGTAATAGAAAGATCACACCGGGAATCATTGCAGTGGCTCTACTTGATAGAGGCAGTGGGAACTAACATTAGGTGGCACAATGCCAGGGCACTTCTATGGGCTAGGCTTGCAAAGGCTCCAGGGCCATTAGCCTAATACACACTTATGAACCTATGAACATCTCCCCATATTTAACACAAGACAAACTAATCACACTCTGAACATATAGTATTAAACAAATATGAAGACCATCATATATAGCAAAGACACCTTAACAAACAACCTCTCCCAAAGCAAATGGAATACTCCAAAAAACTTACCACTTGAAGATGCTGTTAACCATTTCAATAACACATTCCTTAACACACTAAATGAGATAGCTTCCACAAGAAAATAAAGAAACAAAAGCAATCTTGCTCCATGGCTCAACAAAGAAACTAAGCAACTTATGCTAAATGGAGACAAAGCCCAGAAGGCACGGAATAAAGAAAGTACGTCACAAAAGTGGCAAATTTTTAGAAAACTTAAAAATTGATGCAAACAACAAGTCACACTAGATAAAATTGCATTGTTTCATTAACTTCATGGTAAATATTACCACAATCCCAAGCAATTTTTGACAACCATAAAAACCTATTATACCTCGGTCAAACCAGCAGCCCATCTCCTACCACACAAAGTGACACAGACCCCATTGCCACCCAATATAACACACACTTCAACACACACTTCATTTAATCTGTCCACTCTCTACTGGAATATAATCTATCCCCCCATCTCTTTATCCTCACCAGCAACCCTCACAATACCCCTTCTCTTTTCTTTCCACCAAATACCTACCTGAACTATCAGAAATTACCTTTAAAAACTGAAAAACACTGCACCAGCTGCTGATAAACTCCCACCCGAGTACCTTAAGTTAGATGCCAGTGTCCTGGCATACCCCATTGTAATACTCATAATTAGATCTATCACAGAAAACTGTGTCTACTATCTGGAAAAAAAATCACGTTATACCACTTCACAAAGATGGATAAGCCAAAGACCCCTCCATCTACACCCCATTAAAATTCTCTCCCCACTGTCCAAAATCTTAGAAAGATGCGTACACTCCCAACTCCTAACCCTTTTCAAACAACAAACTACTCTCTCCTACACAACATGGCATTTGACCACACCACAGCAAACTGGAGGCTCTGCTTTGTTTCTCAGAAACCATAAATACCAACAGAAACAGTGCTAAACTAAAATCCTTCCTGCTCCTAGATCTGTCAAACGCATTTGACACAGTATCCCACCAACTCCTAATCAGAGAACTGCCTTCCCTGTCACTGTCTCATTCAGCTATTACTTGTTTCTGTAGCTCTCTCTCCAACAGACAACAAGCCATACAGCAGAATCAGGAACTATCCTGTTCCTACCTGTTTGTGTTGCGATACCAGAAGGGTCAGCTCTAGGCCCAATACTTACACTTTCACAAATAACCTGCACAAAGTCAGCAAACCTGCCACCTTAGTACAACATGCAGACAATACCACAATCATCTGCTCAGCCTTAACTCTTCCACTACTTAGCAAATGATTCAAGACTCCTTCACTTCCATAGAATCATGGCTAAATGCTCATCAGCTAATCTTAAACAGCAAAAAAACAAAATTAATGCTTTTCACACACAGCTCTATTACAACAATCAGTACACCCTTTAATATTACCTCAGTAAACAACACCAGACAAACTGTAACAAATACAAAACTAAAAGGAGTCATAATAGACAATAGCATAAAATTTGACCTGCATATCACCCAGGCCAGCAAGAAATCTCACCAAAAACTGGGCTTCCTCTACAACACAACCAAACCTTACCTCACAGACTCCACAAGAAAATACTTAGCATCATCTTGCCTACTCCCCTCCCTGTGCATCACCCACAATAACCAACAGTCAACACACCCTACTAAATAAATTAGAGGCAGCTTTAACAAAATACCCAAGTTTCCAGTTAATGCATCCTACCATTCCTATGGGGGGGTTGTAGAGAATGCTATGTGTATGCTTTCAGTATTATTTTGTGAGCAATTTGAAGATGAATGTAAGGTGATTAGGCAGTTCTAGTCAGTTGAACTTCTTTACTGTTCAGCAGTGGTGACTATGGTAGGATACATTTGTATTAAGAAATGCTGCATAAGGTAGGATGCATTAGTGTTAAACAGTGGAGTGTACAGTAGGGTGCATTTTTATTAAGAAATGCTGCATAAGATAGGATACATTAGTGTTAAACAGTGGAGTGTACAGTAGGATGCCTTTTTATTAAGAAATGTTGCATAGGGTAGGATGCATTATTGTTAAGCAGTGGTGTGTATGGTAGTATGCATTATTGTTAAACAGTGGGGTGTATGGTAAGATGCATTAGTGTTAAACAGTGGTGCGTACAGTAGGATACATTAGTGTTAAGCAGTGGTGTATACTGTAGGATGTATTACTGTTAAACAATGGTGTATACGGTAAGATGCATTAGTGTTAAACAGCGGTGTGTCTGGTAGGATGCATTAGTGTTAAACAGTGGTGTGTACAGTAGGATGCATTAGTGTTAAGCAATGGTGTGCATGGTAGGATGTATTAATGTTAAAAAGTGGGGTGTACAGTAGTATGGATTAGTATTAAGCGGTGGTGTGTACAGTAGGATACATTAGTGTTAAGCAGTGATGTGTACAGTAGGATGCAATAGTGTTAAGCAGGGGTGTGTACAGTAGGATACATTAGTGTTAAGCAGTGGTGAGTGTGGTAGGATACATTAGTGTTAAGCAGTGGTGTGTGCGGTAGGATGCATTAGTGATAAGCAGTGGTGTGTGTGGTAGGATGCATTAGTGTTAAACAGTGGTGTATACGGTAGGATACATTAGTGTTAGCAGTGTGTACAGTAGGATGCATTAGTGTTAAACAGTGGTATGTACATTAGGATGCATTAATGTTAAGCAGTGGTGTGTGTGGTAGGATGCATTAGTGTTAAGCAGTGGTGTGTGCGGTAGGATGCATTAGTGATAAGCAGTGGTGTGTGTGGTAGGATGCATTAGTGTTAAACAGTGGTGTATACGGTAGGATACATTAGTGTTAGCAGTGTGTACAGTAGGATGCATTAGTGTTAAACAGTGGTATGTACATTAGGATGCATTAATGTTAAGCAGTGGTGTGTGTGGTAGGATGCATTAGTGTTAAGCAATGGTGTGCATGGTAGGATGTATTAATGTTAAAAAGTGGGGTGTACAGTAGTATGGATTAGTATTAAGCGGTGGTGTGTACAGTAGGATACATTAGTGTTAAGCAGTGATGTGTACAGTAGGATGCAATAGTGTTAAGCAGGGGTGTGTACAGTAGGATACATTAGTGTTAAGCAGTGGTGAGTGTGGTAGGATACATTAGTGTTAAGCAGTGGTGTGTGCGGTAGGATGCATTAGTGATAAGCAGTGGTGTGTGTGGTAGGATGCATTAGTGTTAAACAGTGGTGTATACGGTAGGATACATTAGTGTTAGCAGTGTGTACAGTAGGATGCATTAGTGTTAAACAGTGGTATGTACATTAGGATGCATTAATGTTAAGCAGTGGTGTGTACGGTAGGATGAATTAGTGTTAAGAAGTGGTGTGTATGCTAGGATGCATTAGTATTAAGCAGTGGTGGGTATGGTAGGATGCATTAGTGTTAAGCAGTGGTGTGTGTGGTAGGATGCATTACTGTTAAGCAGTGGTGTGTATGGTAGGATGCATTAGTGTTAAACAGTGGTGTGTACAGTAAGATACATTAGTGTTGAACAGTGGTGTGTACATTAGGATGCATTAATGTTAAGCAGTGGTGTGTGTGGTAGGATGCATTAGTGTTAAACAGTGGTGTGTACAGTAGGATACATTAGTGTTGAACAGTGGTGTGTACATTAGGATGCATTAATGTTAAGCAGTGGTGTGTGTGGTAGGATGCATTAGTGTTAAGCAGTGGTGTGTACAATAGGATGCATTAGTGTTAAGCAGTGGTATGTACATTAAGATGCATTAATGTTAAGCAGTGGTGTGTACGGTAGGATGAATTAGTGTTAAGAAGTGGTGTGTATGCTAGGATGCATTAGTATTAAGCAGTGGTGGGTATGGTAGGATGCATTAGTGTTAAGCAGTGGTGTGTATGGTAGAATGAATTGGTGTTAAGAAGTGGTGTGTGTGGTAGGATGCATTAGTATTAAGCAATGGTGGGTATGGTAAGATGCATTAGTGTTAAGCAGTGGTGTGTACAGTAGGATGCATTAGTATTAAGCAGTGGTGTTTATGGTAGGATACAATAATGTTAAGCAGTGATGTGTACAGTAAGATACATTAGTGTTAAGCAGTAGTGTGTACAGTAGGATGCATTAGTGTTAAACAGTGGTATGTACATAAGGATGCATTAATGTTAAGGAGTGATGTGTACAGTAGCAGTGGTGTGTACGGTAGGATGCATTAGTGTTAAAAAGTGGTATGTACATTAGGATGCATTAATGTTAAGCAGTGGTGTGTGTGGTAGGATGCATTAGTGTTAAGCAGTGCTGTGTACAGTAGGATACATTAGTGTTGAACAGTGGTGTGTACAGTAGCATGCAAAACAGTGGTGCATACGGTAGGATGCATTAGTGTTAAGCAGTGGTGTGTACAGTAGGATACATTAGTGTTGAACAGTGGTGTGTACAGTAGCATGCAAAACAGTGGTGCATACGGTAGGATGCATTAGTGTTAAGCAGTGGTGTGTACAGTAGGATACATTAGTGTTGAACAGTGGTGTGTACATTAGGATGCATTAATGTTAAGCAGTGGTGTGTGTGGTAGGATGCATTAGTGTTAAGCAGTGGTGTGTACGGTAGGATGCATTAGTGTTAAAAAGTGGTATGTACATTAGGATGCATTAATGTTAAGCAGTGGTGTGTATGGTAGGATGCATTAGTGTTAAGCAGTGGTGTGTACGGTAGGATGCATTAGTGTTAAAAAGTGATATGTACATTAGGATGCATTAATGTTAAGCAGTGGTGTGTGTGGTAGGATGCATTAGTGTTAAGCAATGGTGTGCATGGTAGGATGTATTAATGTTAAAAAGTGGGGTGTACAGTAGTATGGATTAGTATTAAGCGGAGGTGTGTACAGTAGGATACATTAGTGTTAAGCAGTGATGTGTACAGTAGGATGCAATAGTGTTAAGCAGGGGTGTGTACTGTAGGATACATTAGTGTTAAGCAGTGGTGAGTGTGGTACGATACATTAGTGTTAAGCAGTGGTGTGTGCGGTAGGATGCATTAGTGATAAGCAGTGGTGTGTGTGGTAGGATGCATTAGTGTTAAACAGTGGTGTATATGGTAGGATACATTAGTGTTAGCAGTGTGTACAGTAGGATGCATTAGTGTTAAACAGTGGTATGTACATTAGGATGCATTAATGTTAAGCAGTGGTGTGTGTGGTAGGATGCATTAGTGTTAAGCAGTGGTGTGTACAATAGGATGCATTAGTGTTAAGCAGTGGTATGTACATTAGGATGCATTAATGTTAAGCAGTGGTGTGTACGGTAGGATGAATTAGTGTTAAGAAGTGGTGTGTACGGTAGAATGAATTAGTGTTAAGAAGTGGTGTGTGTGGTAGGATGCATTAGTATTAAGCAGTGGTGGGTATGGTAAGATGCATTAGTGTTAAGCAGTGGTGTGTACACTAGGATGCATTAGTATTAAGCAGTGGTGTTTATGGTAGGATACAATAATGTTAAGCAGTGATGTGTACAGTAAGATACATTAGTGTTAAGCAGTAGTGTGTACAGTAGGATGCATTAGTGTTAAACAGTGGTATGTACATAAGGATGCATTAATGTTAAGGAGTGATGTGTACAGTAGGATGCATTAGTGTTAAGCAGTGGTGTGTACAGTAGGATACATTAGTGTTGAACAGTGGTGTGTACAGTAGCATGCCAAACAGTGGTGCATACGGTAGGATGCATTAGTGTTAAGCAGTAGTGTGTACAGTAGGATACATTAGTGTTGAACAGTGGTGTGTACAGTAGCATGCAAAACAGTGGTGCATATGGTAGGATGCATTAGTGTTAAGCAGTGGTGTGTACAGTAGGATACATTAGTGCTGAACAGTGGTGTGTACATTAGGATGCATTAATGTTAAGCAGTGGTGTGTGTGGTAGGATGCATTAGTGTTAAGCAGTGGTGTGTACGGTAGGATGCATTAGTGTTAAAAAGTGGTATGTACATTAGGATGCATTAATGTTAAGCAGTGGTGTGTGTGGTAGGATGCATTAGTGTTAAGCAGTGGTGTGTATGGTAGGATGCATTAGTGTTAAAAAGTGGTATGTACATTAGGATGCATTAATGTTAAGCAGTGGTGTGTATGGTAGGATGCATTAGTGTTAAGCAGTGCTGTGTACGGTAGGATGCATTAGTGTTAAAAAGTGGTATGTACATTAGGATGCATTAATGTTAAGCAGTGGTGTGTACGGTAAGATGCATTACTGTTGAACAGTAGTGTGAGTGGTAGAATGCATTGATGTTAAGCAGCACTAAATACAGTAGGATGCATTAGTGTTGAACAGTGGTGTGTACATTAGGATGCATTAATGTTAAGCAGTGGTGTGTGTGGTAGGATGCATTACTGTTAAGCAGTGGTGTGTATGGTAGGATGCATTAGTGTTAAACAGTGGTATGTACATTAGGATGCATTAATGTTAAGCAGTGGTGTGTATGGTAGGATTAATTAGTGTTACAAAGTGGTGTGTATGGTAGGATGCATTAGTATTAAGCAGTGGTGGGTATGGTAAGATGCATTAGTGTTTACGGTAGGATACAATAATGTTAAGCAGTGGTGTGTATAGTAGGATACATTAGTGTTGAACAGTGGTGTGTACAGTAGTATGTAAAACAGTGGTGCGTACGGTAGGATGCATTAGTGTTAAGTACTGGTGTGTATGGTAGGATGCATTACTGTTGAACAGTGGTGTGAGTGGTAGAATGCATTGATGTTAAGCAGCACTAAATACAGTAGGATGCATTACTGTTAAGCAGTGGTGTGTATGGTAGGATGCATTAGTGTTAAGCAGTGGTGTGTACGGTAGAATGAATTAGTGTTAAGAAGTGGTGTGTGTGGTAGGATGCATTAGTATTAAGCAGGGGTGGGTATGGTAAGATGCATTAGTGTTAAGCAGTGGGGTGTACAGTAGGATGCATTAGTATTAAGCAGTGGTGTTTACGGTAGGATACAATAATGTTAAGCAGTGATGTGTACAGTAGGATGCATTAGTGTTAAGCAGTGGTGTGTACAGTAGGATACATTAGTGTTGAACAGTGGTGTGTACAGTAGTATGTAAAACAGTGGTGTTTACGGTAGGATACAATAATGTTAAGCAGTGATGTGTACAGTAGGATGCATTAGTGTTAAGCAGTGGTGTGTACAGTAGGATACATTAGTGTTGAACAGTGGTGTGTACAGTAGTATGTAAAACAGTGGTGCATACGGTAGGATACATTAGTGTTAAGCAGTGATGAGTCTGGTATGATGCATTAGTGTTAAGTAGTGGTGTGTATGGTAGGATGCATTAGTGTTGAACAGTGGTGTGAGTAGAAGGTTGCATTAGTGTTAAGCAGTGGTGTACATGGTAGAATGATTTCGTGAAAATCAGTGGTGCATATACTAGGATGCATTAGTGTTAAGCAGTGGTGTCTACAGTAGGATATATTAGTGTTAAGCAGTGGTGTGTACAGTAGGTATTAGTGTTAAGCAGTGGTGTATATGGTAGGATGATTTCGTGAAAATCAGTGGTGCATATAATAGGATGCATTAGTGTTAAGCAGTGGTGTCTACAGTAGGATTCAATTGTGTTAATCATTGGTGAGTCTGGTAGGATACATTACTGTTAAGCAGTGGTGTGTGCGGTAGGCTGCATTAGTAGTGAACAGTGGTGTGAGCGTAAAGATACATTAGTGCTAAGCAGTGGTGTGTATGATAGGATAAATTAATGTTAAGCATTGGTGTGTATGGTAGGATGCATTATTGTTAAGCAGTGAAGTGTATGGTAGGATGCATTAGTGTTGAACAGTGGTGTGAGTGGTAGAATGCATTAATGTTAAGCAGCATTAAGTACAGTAGGATGCATTACTGTTAAGCAGTGGTGTGTATGGTAGGATGCATTAGTATTCAACAGCGGTATGAGCGGAAAGATGCATTACTGTTAAGCAGTGGTGTGTATGGTAGGATGCATTAGTGTTAAGCAGTGGTTTGTATGGTAGGATGCATTACTGTTGAACAGTGGTGTGAGCGGTAGGATGCATTAATGTAAAGCAGCGCTGAGTATGGTAGGATGCATTAGTGTTAAACAGTGGTGTGTGTGGCAGGATGCATTAGTGTTAAACAGTGCTATATGTGATAGGATTTATTAGTGTTAAACAGTGGTGTGTATGGTAGGATGCATTAGTGTTAAGCAGTGGTGTATACAGTAGGATGCATTAGTGTTAAGCAATGTTGTGTATGGTAGGATGCATTAGTGTTAAACACTGGTGCCTACAGTAGGATGTATTAGTGTTAAGCAGTGGTGCATAGGGTAGGATGCATTAGTGTTAAACAGTAGGTTGTACAGTAGGATACATAATTACACCACTGTTTAACACTAATGCATCCTAAACCTACTGTTTAACACTAATGCATCCTACTGTACACACCACTGTTTAACACTAATGCATTCTACCACACACATCACTGCTTAACACTAATGCATCCTACTGTACACACCACTGTTTAATAATAATGCTCTCAACCAATTGGGGACATATTTCAACAGAATCGGGGACAAGTCAAGAAAAAATCAGGGACAATCAGGGACACTTTTAAAATATTAGTGCTATTAACTTGAAAGATTGACAGAATCAGAGCATATGAATTAATGCACATTTTCTGAAGTAAAATAAGTTTATAACTCTTAATTATTGTCATTATTCATTAAGTGTAATTCACCAACTTTCCTCTAAAAGTCACTAATTTTGGAGGGATTAAGAGTGACAGAGTTAAAATTTGAGTCAAAATCAGGGACGTCCCTGAAAATCAGGGACAGTTGAGAGGTACTGTACACACCACTGCTTAACACTTATGTATCCTACTGTAGACACCACTGCTTAACACTTATGGATCCTACTGTGCACACCACTGCTTAACACTACTGCATCCTACTGTAAACACCACTGCTTAACACTAATGCATCCTACTGTAAACACCACTGCTTAACACTAATGCATCCTACCTATACACAACTGTTTAATACTAATGCATCCCACTGTACACACTACTGCTTAACACTAATGTATCCTACTGTACACACCACTGTTTACCACTAATGCACTGTACACACCACTGCATCCTACTGTAGACACCACTGCTTAACACTAATGGATTATACCGTGCACACCACTGCTTAACACTAATGCATCCTACCTATACACAACTGTTTAATACTAATGCATCCCACTTTACACACCACTGTTTAACACTAATGCATCCTACCGTACACACCACTGCTTAACACTAATGTATCCTACCACACACACACCACTGCTTAACAGTAATGCATCCTAATGTATACACCGCTATTTACCTCTAATGCATCCTACCATATGCATCGCTGTTTACCACTAATGCACCCTACCATACACACCACTTCTTAACACTAATGCATCCTACCATACACACCACTTTTTAACACTAATGCATCCTACCATATGCATCACTTCTTAACACTAATGCATCCTACCATACACACCACTTTTTAACACTAATGCATCCTACCATATGCATCACTGCTTAACACTAATGCATCCAACTGTACACACCACTTCTTAACACTAACATCCTACCATATGCACCACTGTTTACCACTAATGCATCCTACCATACACACCACTTCTTAACACTAATGCATCCTACCATACACACCACTCTTTAACACTAATGCATCATACCATATGCACCACTACTTAACACTAATGCATCCTACCATACACACCACTGCTTAACACTAATGCATCCTACCATACACACCACTTCTTAACACTAATGCATCTTACCATATGCACCACTGCTTAACCCTAATACATCCTACTGTACATGCCACTGCTTAACACCAATGCATCCTACTATACATACCACATCTTAACACTAATGCATCATATCATATGCACCACTGTTTACCACTAATGCATCCTGCCATACACACCACTTCTTAACACTAATGCATCCTACCATACACACCACTGCTTAACACTAATGCATCCTACCATACACACCACTTCATAACACTGATGCATCCTACTATACACACCACTGCTTAACACTAATGCATCCTACCATACACACCACTTCTTAACACTAATGCATCCTACCATATGCAACACTGCTTAACACTAATGCATCCTACTGTACACACTACTGCTTAACACTAATGCATCCTACCACACACACACCACTGTTTAAACACTAATGCATCCTACTGTACACACCACTGCTTAAAACTAAAGCATCCTACCATATGCACCACTGCTTAACACTAATTCATCATACTGTACACACCACTGCTTAACACTAATGCATCCTACCATATGCACCACTGTTTAACACTTTTCCATCCTACTGTACACACCACTCATGTTGTCCTGCTTTATTAAGTAGGTCTAGCAAATGCTGCCTGAATTCACTCTTTTACTTACTTTTACAACCCTGCTGTAGGACACAGGCTAAGATTATGAGTACTGCCCTATATTTACACATGAGTCTGTCACTAATTCTGAGTACATCTCTCACTGCCTTCTGGAGCCTCTCACCACAATTTACACCATTTGTAGTCTGTCCTCCTCCTGGGTAGTGGACTCTGGGTCGCAAGGCAAGTGGCTTTGCTGCACTTTCCTTCCAGCTTGTCTCTTGGATACATAGGATGCCCAGCCTCCTCTTTACCCTCGTGTCATTTACTTCCAAACTTCATAATGTCAGTGAAACTATATTCAGGATAACCATATCTAACTCATGTTTGGCAGGATGACTGTTTTTACATCCAGATTTTACTCAGCAGATTTATTCAATGTAACCCAGGCAGGGCAACTGGATACCAGCTGACCAGAAGCATATTAAGCCATGGTTTCTGTGATCCACACTAGCCTTTGTACAAGATACACCACAGTTGATTCCTAAAGCAATTGGTCCTGCTGCTACCCACAACTCCATTTAGATTTTCTTTTTAACTGGCAAGTTTGAGGTGGAAACACTCAACTTGTTTTCTGGGAGGAAGGAAGAAACCCGGAGAAACAACATTCAAACTCCACACAGGCACTGGCTAGAGGTCATGGCCAAACCTTGTATCTTGTTCTTGGGAAGTAAAGACTTTAACCATTATGCCAACTATGTAGTGACAGAAGACAGATTAAATACAAAATATCCTGAAACAGTATAACTTCAATCTGAATAAGAGAAAGTAAAAAAAAAAAAAAAAAGAGCGTTATAGAAGTGAGATATGTGGGTCGTGTTATATCTTTAGAGGGCCTGAGACCCACTGATGAGAAAGTCAAAGCCCTTATTCAAATGTGTTCCCCAGATGATAAACAAGCACTTTTTTGTATGGTACAGTAAGTACATTCTGAATATTAGGGAAATTTCTTGTGCTAAGGGATGTAACCCCAAGGACACGTGGCATGACACTGGAGTGAAGAGCATGAAAAGAACTTTGAAATGCTCAGGCAATTAATGACAAAATCACCCATATTGAGGTATTCTGACACAAAGAAAGAATTCACATTGCAAGTAGATATGGCCAGAAAGAAACTTGTGCAGAAATTCTGTACGAAGGAAAATGTACCTGAAGGGTACGTGCCCTTAATGACTGAAAATATACATTCAGCTAGAACTGCTGATAATAGTGTAGGGCTGTGAAAACCATCAGCATTAAAAGTAAAGGAAACTAGCGTAAGTAGAAAGAGATGACCAGCCACTCAAGATGACATTTCACAACATGCCACCCACGTTGCAAACAGAGCTGTTGCATTTATACAATCGGAATGAATGTGAGTCATAAGTCATATTTCAGGGGCCCAGTCATTCTTCTTCAAACTGTTACACATGCTGCTTACAGTTCAGCTGGAAGTTAAGTAACTTATTCTGTTATTTCCCAAAACAGAAAACAAGTTAGTTTCAGAAATATTTTGACAGAAATCCAAAAATGCAAACTTGCAAATGTTTCAAGAAGTAGTTATGAAACATTAGTTAGAGCAGAAAACTGGAGTGAGGAAAAAAATGCAGTCTTAGTTTGTAATGCAATAAATTAACTGTACACAGGGTTTACTCTTTAAAAAGTAACTAAACCAACAGTCTCAAATCAACTAAGGACAGAAATGCAGGCAAGATCACACAAGTCTCATCTAGGCATAATCATGGAAAAATTGAGTTTATGTAGTGTTATATATCGGTGAGAAATGTCTACAAATACAGCAGATGGTTAAAAGCTATACTATGAGTAAAGTTATTACTGCAATACTCTAAGAAAAATTGTGTTATTTTATTAATTTGCTGGTTAGAACAGAGAGCAAGAGTGAAACAGTGATTGCAGTAACAAGAGAGTGTAGATTTGTTCTGTGCTGTTAGCTAACTCTTCCAGACGTTGTGAAGCTACCAACACAGTCAGTCGATGTGTGGGTTAACTGCACTGAAAGCGGTTTTCTTAACTCATGGTATCCCAGACACGGTTGTATAAGATAATGGTCTACACAGTATGTTGGTGCTGAGTTTAAAACATTTTCGGAGAATTGTAACTTGCATTGTGACATCCAGTCCAAACTATATGCACTGTGATAGTCAAGGTGAGTGAGATGTACAACTGTAACGCATTTAATAAATCAATCACAGAGCACCAACCCAGGCTGTTACACACATTCTTACTTGGCACCTCAGTATAAGAATAATTCACTATAAGGGCTTGGCTTGTAGCCTTTTCCCTTACTTATATGTCATAGCGTTTGCGGACCTCCTGAAAGTCGAAATCACCATCACACCAAATAGCAACAAAGAATTCAGTGTAATAAGTATGCAACATCTCTTTCTGATCAGACAAAAGGACATAAGATAAGAAGTCATCATATGTAACACGAGAAACAACCTAAAGCAATTATTTTAAGAAATGTTGTCAGCTAATGCCATTTGTTGATTACAATGCAGATAGTAAACTGCTGAGAAGAAACAAGAGAAACGTATTCAAGATGAATATAACTCACAAACGAAGAAGTGTTATTGTCTTAGTTCTAGATGCGTGAAAGACTAACTACGAAGAAAAGTGCCTTTATGGATGTCCAAAAAGGTGTCTCATCAGACATTTGCAGAGGTACTCTCAAGTTCAGAACCCCTGTCTGAACTATCAGAGTACACCATGTTTGGTTAATGAAACAACTGAAGAGTTTGTATCCCCACTGCTGACATGTTTGAAGACCACTTAAAAAGCCATTGTAAGGCTGAATCGATTTATACTCTGATATGTAGTGATGTCTGATGTTACACGTGTATCTACTGCAGTGTATCTGAAGAATGAAGAAAGGTCGGATGCAGCAAGGCATAAGCAAGTGTACACACGTTTCAACATGTAATCTGTCTCAAAAAAATACAATTCTTTTGTTTCTGGAAAAGGTGGGGTGCAATACATGCATATGTCTCTCTAACTGTCACCCAGAGCACTACTGAAAGTAGCATTACTCAAAGCATGCACCTTTACACTATTGCACAAGCTAAAAGAAGACTTGACATCCTTGCATTCAAGTTTATATTACATATTTTCTGTCACCAAATGTTACCCATAGAGATATTCGGTAAAATAACAGATGTTCCACACAGTCAGACGCACACACAGGCAAGCAGTGTTCTACACTTGCACCTACATCTTCCATAAACCAGTGTCCTAACCAAAAGAAGATGCTTATGCACTTGACATCCCACACACAAATAATGTCTATGCATACAGTCAATACCCTATGCACACAACCGATGTCTACGCATACAGTGAATACCCTATGCACACAACCGATGTCTATGCATACAGTGAATACCCTATGCACACAACCGATGTCTACGCATACAGTGAATACCCTATGCACACAACCGATGTCTACGCATACAATCAATACCCTATGTACACAACCGATGTCTACGCATACAGTCAATACCCCATGCACACAACCGATGTCTACGCATACAGTGAATACCCTATGCACACAACCGATGTCTACGCATACAGTGAATACCCTATGCACACGACCGATGTCTACGCATACAATCAATACCCTATGTACACAACCGATGTCTACGCATACAGTTAATACCCTATGCACACAACCGATGTCTACGCATACAGTCAATACCCTATGCACACAACCGATGTCTACGCATACAGTCAATACCCCATGCACACAACCGATGTCACAGTGAATACCCTATGCACACGACCGATGTCTACGCATACAATCAATACCCTATGTACACAACCGATGTCTACGCATACAGTCAATACCCTATGCACACAACCGATGTCTACGCATACAGTCAATACCCTATGCACACAACCGATGTCTACGCATACAGTGAATACCCTATGCACACAACCGATGTCTACGCATACAATCAATACCCTATGTACACAACTGATGTCAACACAAATCATGTCTATGCATACAATCAATATCCTATGTACACAACCGATGTCTACGCATACAGTCAGTACCCTATGCACACAACCGATGTCTACGCATATAATCAATACCCTATGTACACAACTGATGTCAATGCTCTCTGTATATGACTGATGCTGAAAACACATGGATTTTATTTATCAGACACAAGCAATACTCTATACACACACAACCAATGTCACTTACACATAGCTAATGTTGTATATAAATATATATATATATGTATCTCTCTCTCTCTCTCACTTGCTCTCTATCTCTCTCTCTCTCTCTATATATATATATATATATATATATATATATATATATATATATATATATATATATATATATATGTATATATGTATATATATATATCTATATATCTATATATATATATATATATATATATATATATATATATAGATATATATCGATAGATATAGATATATATCGATAGATGGATCTACTTCAAATGATAGAAATTTCACAACATCGGACATCATATAGTCGAAGACCAGATGATCGAAGTTCTAAAACATCAAAAATCAAATTAAAACAATATAAAAAAGAAAATAAGTCTTCTTTTATGTTTTTCCAGTGCCCCCTTTCACTCTCCACATCCCTTGCTGCCTAAATATACCAACTTCAAGATCACACTACGGCAAGGAAAACAATACATTTCCCATTCCGCGCTGTACGGCAATCTCCATTCAGAACATTTGATGCTTCAGAATTTCTATCATCTGTTCTTCGAACATATGATGTTCAATGTTCTAAAACTCCAAGCAAGGCCCTATGTAACACTGATGGCTTAGTCTTGGGAATGCACTTGAATGCTAATAGGACCCCGCAAGGAAAGAAGTAATGGTCTGCCATTAGACAGTTCTCTTATCCAGGTGGCCAGGCTGGAGGCAGCAATTAGGGTGAGACTGCTGTTCATTCTACAGTAGCTAACTGCTAACAACACCAAAGTTCTGCATGACCCAACTGGTATGTCACATGATGGGTAAAGACATACTGATATCTTTTCAGATGTAATGCAGGAGACAGCAGCAGCAGATCCAGCAGATCCCATCTTGGTACATAATACAGGGGACAGCAGCAGCAACAGATCCAGCAGATCCCATCTTGGTACATAATACAGGGGGCAGCAGCAACAGATCCAGCAGATCCCATCTTGGTACATAAGACAGGGGACAGCGGCAGCAACAGATCCAGCAGATCCCATCTTGGCACATAACACAGGGGACAGCAGCAGCAGATCCCACCTTGGTACATAATACAGGGAACAGCAACAGCAGTGGCAGATCCCATCCTGATACATAATACAGGGGACAGCAACAGCAGCAGCAGATCCAGCAGATCCCATTTTGGTACATAATGCAGGGAGCAGCAGCAGCAGTAGATCCAGCAGATCCCATCTTGGTACATAATACAGGAGACAGCAACAGTAGCAGCAGCAGATCCAGCAAATCCCATCTTGGTACATAATACAGGGGACAGCAGCAGCAACAGATCCAGCAGATCCCATCTTGGTAGACAATACAGGGGACAGCAGCAGCAGATCCAGCAGATCCCACCTTGGTACATAATACAGGGGACAGCAACAGCAGCAGATGATCCCATCTTGATACATAATACAGGGGACAGCAACAGCAGCAGCAGATCCAGCAGATCCCATCTTGGTACATAATACAGGAGATAGCAACAGCAGCAGCAGCAGATCCAGCAGATCCCATCTTGGTACATAAATACAGGGGACAGCAGCAGCAGTAGATCCAGCAGATCCCATCTTGGTACCTAATGCAGGGAGCAGCAGCAGTATATCCAGCAGATCCCATCTTGGTACATAATGCAGAGAGAAGCAGCAGCAGTAGATCTAGCAGATCCAATCTTGGTACCTAATGCAGGGAGCAGCAGCAGCAGTAGATCCAGCAGATCCTATCTTGGTTCTTCTGAGCTATCACAGCAACAAAACCACCACTGTTGTACCTCAACTAGGTTACAACTTGGTGTGACATAAAAGTGCAATAAATGATGGTGATAACCCACAATTTTTGGAGGGGGAATCCTTAGCTCTTGGGATGAATTGTGTGGGATGTAGTAAACACCAGATGTCCCTGTGTGCATTGGCTCAGTACAGAGCTGTATTAGGTAGGAAGTCTGAAAACTGAATGTCAGGGATGCTAGTCCATGCCAATCTGAAACAACTTGAGGGAAGATGCAATAAGAGAGCTAAATGTCAAAAGAACTGCAGAACCTGCAAAAACAATTATTTTGAGATACACAAACAGAATGTACTTTAGAGTGGAACATTTAATGAGAGATCGGGCCGAGATGTACAATAAAGCAATGGAAGCCCAGGTGGGGGAGTATATGCATGCAGTGCCCCAAAATATGCTTTTATAATGCTTCTCATTTATTTTTTTCAGAGTAATCCCTTGCCCCCCCACACACACACATGCACACACACACACCACCTTTTCAATCAATAGCTGCACTGATCCCTAGAAGGTGCTAGAAATGCACAGATGCCACACGCTGCATTTGGGTTGTTGGCTACACCCTTGACCACTAATACACAGAGGGGACCACAGGCAGTACAAATGGACTGCTTGTCAAAATGATGTTTCACTTCTGTATAACCTCTTGACAATATTCTGTTCAATTCACCAGCACGATCTGGAGTCAAGAGAGTTCTCTGTATCAAGTTGTTAAACAATAATCCAGCAAAAACATAGGAGGAAATGTAAACAATAATAAAAATAAATACATACATACATACATACATACATAAATAAATAAATAAATAAAACAACCAAACAGAGGAGACCCCCTTCCCAATGTAGAGGCAGGAATGAGGCTCAGCAGTGAAATGACAATAAAGAAGACACAGCCATAACTTTCTTTAACACACCTTTATTGAATTATCACTTGTGACCTAGGCAAGTGTACATTCTACTCAATAAATTGCAAACTCCACTGCCCACCACATCACACACCACACATAGTCCACATAACTGTGTCTCACAGCCACTAAGGCCTAAACATAAACCCAACACATTAGTCATAGGATATTCCATTGTGACACACACAGATGTGCCCCTCACCAGGCTGGATAAGGAGAAAGCCATGGTTAGTTGATTGTTGGGTGCCAGAATCTGCCAGATCACCAATGCACTCAAGTCTCTCCACAGGTACTGTTATGAATCTGTCATAGTCCATGTTGGTGTGAATTACTTAAGATGTACCTCCCTGGACTATATGATGAGAGACATGATTGAGCTCACTAAATACGTGTTCCAGGCAGGTATGCCCCTAGCCTTAAGCAGCATTTTACTGTCACCCAGAATGATGCCTCAATACAAACAGAAAATGATTGACTTTAACAACTGGCTTAGTTTCTGGTGTCATTCAAAGGGGATCCAGTATCTGACAGCCTGGGATGATATGACTGACAAGCCACAATGTTTTGCCAGAGATGGCCTGCATCTGTCTCCTTTGGGCTTCAGGCTCCAGGCAAAGGCTCTTGCCTCCCCAATAGTGCCTTTTTTAGGCAATGCCATGAGGTCAAAACTACCAACATGAAAATTTCATTGAAACATAAATTAAAGGTTATGCTGCTAAACGCTAGGAGTCTAAACATGAAACTGCACTCATTGCAAGCATTCTTAACCCTGGAAGAAGCTGACATTTGTGCAGTCACAGAAACCTGGTTCAAAGCTGCGGGGAGCACCCCAACCATACCAGGTTACTCATCCTATCATTCATTCAGACCCCAAGCCGTGGGCAGCAAAACAAAAGGAGGTGGAGTTACAATATATATATATATATATATATATATATATATATATATATATATATATATATATATAAATAAAAGACATACACACCTCTAGGTTGGTCAAACAGTATGATGCACAGAAAATACCCCAGGTGCATTTAACAATTGACAAGACCCCTATTCAAATCATAACTAGCTACAGGACTCCAACTCTGACTCAAGATGCCCACTCCATCTATCTGGACCTCTTCAAATCTATCAAGATTCAACCCTTTACCCTGATCCTGGGCGACTTTAACTATGCAGCCATAGACTGGAAGAAATACTCATGCCAAAACACAAATGCCCAGAGATTCCTTGATTACATCAATGCAAATGCCTTGGACCATTTGGTTGACACCCCCACAAGGGATGAAAATATCTTGGACTTGGTATTAACCAATATGAGTAACCATCCCCACAGTGTCATCATCCCTGGTAAGATCCAACCACAAAGCAGTCACTTTCGAAGTCACCATCTCAACCGACCCCCCAGCTAGGGTCAAACAAAAAAAACTTCTCCAAAGCTGATTACAGCCTCTTGAGAGAAGGTATAAACAGCTTCATAGCCCCCCCTCCCTCCACAGAAACTGGCACATATGTCCAAACTTACACCAAAGTACTATATGAGCATTTATATAGCTGCATGGAATCAGGAATACCAGATAGGATGAAATCCTCCTCCTCAAGGAAGAGTAAACCTGTCTGGTGGATACCTACAATAAATAAACTCTATAATAAAAGGAAAAAATTACTGTCCAGGACTAAGAAGGAGCAGGTGTCTAATTGGAAGCAATTTCTCTTTAGCCTGAACAAGCAAATAAGAACACTAGTGAAATCCTCAAAAGCAAACTTCGAGTCTAAACTGGCCACATCTACTAAAGACAACCATAAGGGAAGCACCCAGATCTGCTCAGAACTGCTGGTCAAGGACACCACATACACAAACCCTGTAGATATAGCTAACCTGCTGGCAGACAGGTTCATTGAAAACCTCACTCCTCTCTCCCCCATCAGTAAAATGGGACATCCCCAGTACCTGCCCCCCTCCCCTTATCTCTAGGGAGCAAGTCATCATTACCCTCTCAAAGGCAAAAAATACAGCCTCTATGAGACCAGATAACATCCCAAGCTGCATCCTACATGAACTCAGGCAGGAATTCACAGCATCATGAGGCACCCTATTCAACCAAAGCCTGAGTACCGGTTTCATCCCAGCTGAGTGGAGGACAGCTACTATCATCCCTTTGCACAAAGGTGGAGAGTCCACTGATCCAGGAAATTACAGTCCCATAAGCCTAACTACCCTGATCTGCAAGGCCATAGAGTGGATTATCATGGACCTCATTAACAAGGACGTTGGCAACCTCCAGACACTTGATCCCACACAGTTTGGTTTTGTCAAGGGGGGGGGGGTCATGCCTGCTAAATTTGGTCAACTTCTTTGAGACAGCTACCAAGGTCATAGACAAGAGTAAGATGGTGCACACCACCTATCTTGACCTGGCCAAGGCCGTAGATCCAATTTTCCACTCAGGTACAAACTCTCTCAACTAGGCATCAGTCCATATGTTACAAGAGGGGTAGCAAACTAGCTCAGTAATAGAACTCACTTAGTCAAAATAGGGGAAGTCACCTCAAGTAGTAGACCCATAACAAGCAGTGTACCCCAGAGATTGGCTTTGGGGCCTCTGCTGTTTGGGATATAGTTCTCAGAGCTAAAGGGGAAATCTAGTGGGCTATGGCTGACCAAGTTTGAAGATGACTGCAAGCTGGGTGCTGTCATCTATTCCCCTAGTGATGTGGCCATCCTCCAAGAGGGTCTCACCCAAACAAATGACTGGTGCCAGAAACATGGCCTCAAACTGAATGCCAAAAAATGCATCATTATCCCTTTTGGGGAGAATGACGTTCCCACAAATTATCACATTGATAATAAGGCACTAAGCATGCAATCAGTCGTGAGGGGCTTGGGAACCCAGGTTGATAGCAAACTGACTTTTGACCACCATATTGCCCCCGTTGTACAGAAAGCTTTCTACATGGCCCACCTCATTAGTAAGGGTATCTTATCCAGGGACAAGGTCATAACATGCCTGTATTCTTCTCTTATAAGACCAATTATTGAGTACAATGCCCCTTTCAGCATGTACCTCACAAATCACATGCAGCAGCTGGAGAGACCATAGAGATTCCTCACCCAGAGAATCCAGGGCCTCAAGCATCTACCCTACACAGATAGGCTAAAAGCCCTGTCCCTCTACTCAGTCGCCTACAGACTCCTCAGAGGTGACCTCTGTCTGGCATTCAAAGCAATCTCAGACTCCGCTCTGATGGGACTGCTGCATATCCGCATGTCAAGCTCCACTCGAGTAACCCACATGCACAACCTCAGCCTGATCTGTGACATCAGTAGGACTTGTTAGTGTCCCAGAGACTCCCCCTTTTGTGGAATAGACTCCCTCTTCACATAAAGCAGAGCACCTCATTATCCCTTTTTAAGTGCAACCTGGATAACTGGATGTGGAACAGAAAATACACCCCTGGGATTCCACCTGTGTCCGAGCTGGACAATGGCACAGGGTGCTGACTTGTCTAAACATGGGCTAAATTCTTGGCTAGGCTTGTAAGGACATCAAGGCCAACAGCCTAGTAACTTCCTATGATCCTATACAAAAGTAATCTAACTGTAGTAACACATTAACAAACATTATATTTCACATATATTATTATATACAATATAACTTAAGGAACAATACATAAATTATTCATTTACTGCCCTTTTTTTAAGGAAGAAACATTGTTATTAAACCATCACGTACGACATAAGCAATCATACATTTATATAAATGAATGCTAACCACACTGACACAATCCTAGTTGCAAGCATTTTACATGACAAGCAAAACTGACACACTCCCAGTTACAGACAATATACATCACTTAAAATCCATCCAATCATTTTCAGTCAAGCGTTACATAGTTCATTGAAGTCCTGCCTTCTTTTAAACCTCATTCCTCCCATGAATGTGTTGTTCTCACAATTCCCATGTTTTCCTATGTAATTTGCTCCTTCCTTTTTCTGAAGATCTCAGTTCCAGTTGTTTTATCTCTGTTACTGTATTCACTACTTCTAATATAGTTGGTTTAGATTTAGATTTCCATTTTCTAATAATTGCTTTTTTGGCAGCCATCATAATTAGACACAGCAAGGCCTTACCATGCCTAGACAATTCCGATTCTGTATCATAGCTCAGAAAAAGTCATCTCCCTCGTCAGACCAATCTGCTCACCCAGCATCTCCGACAGTGGATTCCGCAGGAAATCCTTAAGGTCCGCCAACTCACCGCACTTCTAGAAAATATATTCCCAAGTACTTTTTTCTTCCCTCGTCACACTTCCAAAATTTGCTGTCTACCTGAGGAAAAATTATCTAGAGCCTACTTGGGGTATAAAAATAGCTATGTAAACATTTACAAGCAAAAATCCTAAATCTTCTAGATTTTGTTGCATATTTGGGAGACACGTATATCTTCCCATTGTTCTTTGTGAATTGCTAATCCAGTCTCTCTTCCAATCCTTTCTAACCTCCGTTGATTGATTCTTACAGCTATCATGCAATATTTTATATGCTCTAGTAATTGTTCCTTTTTTAATGTCAGCTTCTGTTCTAGATGCTACTAAAAACTCTACATTTAGGTGCCCCCTGCTTCTTTGTCTTTGGCTATACTCTGATATCAGTCCTTGATAGGGAAGGCAATCTCTAACCTGCAGTCCAGATACCTTTTTGACCTCTTCACATTCTATTACCGTTCCCTCTCTAGTTATTTGCTCCCAATACCTTGGTTCCTTTGGCAGTTTTCGCCAATAAATTCCAGCCCCCACTTGCCTATTGTCTATATCCCTAAATGTAGTCATCCCTTTTCTCCATTCCCATGTTGGCTTAGTTCTTCGAATACTTTCTGCTACTTTATAGATAAAATATTCTGTATGACTGTTGTTATTCCTCTTAAAGGCCTGCATCCAAAATCCCAGTCTTGCCTTGTTTCCTGAGCTTCCCCCTTGTTTCAGCATCATCCTAGCTTTCCCCTTGTTTCAGCATTATCCTAGCTTTCCCCTTGTTTCAGCATCATTCTAGCTTTCCCCTTGTTTCAGCATCATCCTAGCTTTCCCCTTGTTTCAGCATCATCCTAGCTTTCCCCTTGTTTCAGCATCATCCTAGCTTTCCCCTTGTTTCAGCATCATCCTAGCTTTCCCCTTGTTTCAGCATCATCCTAGCTTTCCCCTTGTTTCAGCATCATCGTAGCTTTCCCCTTGTTTCAGCATCATCCTAGCTTTCCCCTTGTTTCAGCATCATCCTAGCTTTCCCCTTGTTTCAGCATCATCCTAGCTTTCCCCTTGTTTCAGCATCATTCTAGCTTTCCCCTTGTTTCAGCATCATCCTAGCTTTCCCCTTGTTTCAACAGCATCCTAGCTTTCCCCTTGTTTCAGCATCATCCCTTTTTACTTTGAATTATAAAGCTGTCTACTGACAGGAAGCAGAAAGTATTTGCAAGACAAAAAGTTATTAGGCTAACATAATCGTACAAAGCTACTGCAAGTCAGCATGACTGGGTTGGAATACAAACCTAGCACCTCGTGTTATGCAGTTTTATATGACAGGCACTAAGCGACATGCTCCTCAGCTGAGTATACATTTACCTTAACCAAATTGATGGAGGCGAGGAAAGAATGAAATACATACTACAGGTTACACATGTCAAGAGCAAATGTGATGCATGTAAAGATATCGCCAAGACTGCATCCAGCCTGACTTACACAAGCATGCATCAGTTTGATACAGGCTGTGAAATACAGAAGGCTACTGATTTCTGCTTGAGCTGTCATGAAGCAGACAATCAGTATTTCTGTAAACTCATACACAAAGACAATTGCATTAACTTCAATCCCAAAGTCCTCACTCACAATAAACACAACCTAAACTGCTTCCTCTAAGACCAGCCCTCCAATAAATGGCCAGAGAACCCATGAAACCAAAATAAACAATAACTGTCTGCTTGACCTACTCATTAGAAATAAATCTTCACCGACTACTTCTATAGCACACCCCCAAACATAACCACTGTGCCATCAAGTTTTCTTACTCCTTAAAGAAACATAAAAAAATGCTCTTTCTTTCCTATCCAAAATTAACACTCCAGCAAACTCACAAAATGCTGAAAATGCTATTAACAGTAAGCTCTGTGAAACAGTTTCCATTTTAACTAATGGCCCTGCTAAACATGCAAAGCCAATTTTTATTCCTATAGTCTAAGACTACGCAGGCATCTCATCTGCTGTGGTTAACACCCGAATGCAAACATCTCTTTAAACAAACAGAAAGGGCCAGGAAATCATGAAAACAAAATCTCAGAACAACCATGATATAGCTATATAACTTTGCATAAACAGACCAAAAAATAAATAAAATAATAAAAATGACCTCACTAGTTGCACAGATTCCAGGTGTTCTGAGCCTCCATAACTCCCTCTCACTATGTCCACAAGTTCTCCACATCCTCTCCAAATAATGTACAACACTACTCCCCAAACCCCCATCTCTTGAACCCTATGTTCCACTGTTCTGTCAGAAGAAAAGTTCCCAATAGGATCTTGACATTCTCATACAGTCCCTACCCAATCATGCCTCATCTGGTTCATTTCTCACCTGGTTCAGATGCTGTCTCCCCCCGGTTCTTTAAAAATATACAACCATGTTATTATATCATATAAAGACATTTATTCAATTTTTCACTTATAGATCAAAACATCCCCTGATATTTGGAAGAATGAAGAAGTTATGCCTCTCCCCAAATGTGCCAAGCCACCCTCTCCCAAAATGTGCCAAACCACCCTCTCCCCAAATATGCCAAGCCACCCTCTCCCCAAATGTGCCAAGCCACCCTCTCCCCAAATGTGTCAAACTACCCTCTCCCCAAATGTGTCAAACCACCCTCTCCCAAAATGTGCCAAACCACCCTCTCCCCAAATGTGCCAAATCACCCTCTCCCCAAATGTGTCAAACCACCCTCTCCCCAAATGTGCCAAACCACCCACTGTCACAAATTTCGGACTCATCAAAGTAGTCAATTGGAGTACAAATTAATTTGTTAACTCTAGCAAACTACTCCGAAGCAAACTACATTTTATTAAGCGATAATCTGTCAAAATTTCATGCCCCTCCAAACCCAGATAACACAACAGCCTATGCAGAATTATTCACAGTTGCTCAGTATAATCATGTCAGTGATTGCACAGAGTCTGCTGTGCCTGCCAGAAATAAGCCCAACACTAACAAAAAAAAAAACACTCTGGTGGAATCCAAAATTAAACAGGTCGTACAAAAAAAATCATAGCTAAAATTAGGAAGTGTAACACCAGAAAAGATAAAAACTCTCGCATAAAACTGAATGGACAACTAAAATGAATAATTAAGTGCAGAAATGCTAATTTTAGGGTGAAGACATCATCCCAGGTCAAGGACAACCATAAGGCCTTCTTTAGCTCTGACCGGAACCTCAAAGGAGGCACACAACAGTGTGCCAAACTGCTGGTAAATGGAGACACGTTCACAGAAATGTGAGTTATAGTAAATCTTCTGCCTGACAATTTCAGCTCCAAATTTACCCCATTTTTATCCCTAGCTGCTCCCTGGGAAATACCATCTAAAAGAACTCCTCCAGTTATCAGTAGAGAGCAGTTCTTAGATGTGCTCTTTAAAGCCAAGAATACAGCTTTGATGGGCCCAGTAATATCCCAAAATGAATCCTAAATATGTCATCCCACTGCAAAGAGTGGACCATCAACTGATGTAGGAACTACATGTGCAAAGCCATGCAAAAAATGATCGTGCAAATGATTAACAATAACACTGGAAACCTTCAAACACTGCAGCCAAGCCAGTTTGGTTTCATTAAAGGCAGGCCATGCCTTCAAACACTGCAGCCAACCCAGTTTGGTTTCATTAAAGGCCGGCCATGCCTTCTAAACCTGGCGGCCTTCTTTGAGAAGGTCACCAAGGAAATGGATGATACATACTGCCCATCTTGACCGACCTCAGGCAGTTAGTCCAATGCCCCACTCATGCACTGTAAACAAACACATGGCATTAGGCATGAAGCCCAGTTGGCACACAGCGACCTCAGGCATTTAGTCCAATGCCCCACTCATGCACTGTAAACAAACACATGGCATTAGGCATGAAGCCCAGTTTGCACACAGCGACCTCAGGCATTTAGTCCAATGCCCCACTCATGCACTGTAAACAAACACATGGCATTAGGCATGAAGCCCAGTTGGCACACAGCGACCTCAGGCATTTAGTCCAATGCCCCACTCATGCACTGTAAACAAACACATGGAATTAGGCATGAAGCCCAGTTGGCACACAGCGACCTCAGGCATTTAGTCCAATGCCCCACTCATGCACTGTAAACAAACACATGGCATTAGGCATGAAGCCCAGTTGGCACACAGCGACCTCAGGCATTTAGTCCAATGCCCCACTCATGCACTGTAAACAAACACATGGAATTAGGCATGAAGCCCAGCTGGCACACAGACAGGAACCCAAGAAGTTAGTACTGGAGATATCACCTCCACAAAGAAACTGGCCACCACAGGAGTCCACCATGGCTCTGTGATGGTCTGCTTCTATTTGGCATCTATCTGGCATCTATGCACAGGCACAACTATTTCCTTAACCTCACTGTATAAAAGGGTCTAGCCTCATCCTTTCAACTACCATCCATACTATATGGTGCCCCTATCCTTACCAATATCCAGTCCTTTTTTAAAAGCCAAACTTGACTCGTTAAAATAAGGTTGCCAAATTTGCAACAAATGCAAAATTCTCAGCACACCATTTTTCATCTCTACATCAACTAAATTGGCTTGAACTACCACATTATCTCACCTACCTACAGCTAACTACTGCACATAAAATCAAATATAAACCATCATCTTGCCCTCCTCTTTCTTCCTTACTGTCTTTCTAGCACCCAAACAGGCCTCTCAGATCTGAAAATACAACACTGCTCAAAGTAGAAAACCCAGTCTCTCAGCTGGTCAAATGCTCTATTCTTTTACTGTCTCCAACATATGGAGCACTCTCCCATCCTCAATCACTTTCATCTGTAATCCTGCTCTCTTTAAGAAGTCCCTTAGACAACAACTCTCCTCTGTCTGGCTATGCTCATGCCAAAATGACTCTCTCTAAACACTGCTCCTCCTACTTTAACCCACTGCTCTCTGGCTTGCTTATGCAACAGTTAACTCTAAGTCTCTACAACCAAACCCCACTTACTATACCTGTTCTCTACTCCATCTTACACTGCCTTCTGTATATTTCTTACTTCCAAAACTAGCTACTTGAGCCATTACTCTGCCTTAATGACATCCTCTGCTCATGCCTCAACTCTCTAACAGTTAACCCCCAGCAATTTATACTTTCTAAATTAACTTTCTATTTGCATAAAGTTCGTCAACAATGTTAATTACTTTACATAATGTAAATGGGTATTATATATGCAAATAATCTGTACCTTTCTGCTCATACTATGTCCAAACTTGTTACTGTACAATACCTGTTAGCTCTGGTATGTATTTGTATTTATATCTGACTTGTAAATTGTATGTGGAGCTTTTCTCCCTGGGCCTCCACTGAAAATGGGCATACCTAGGCCCAGTGGACCTTCCCAGTAAACAAATGCAATGAATAAATAAATAAATATTTCAGATGTCAAGACCGGGTCTATATTATAAACTCGAATGCTTACCTTATCGAATCCCTAAACATCGACCCCTCCTCATCGAACCGCATAAACACCGAACACCCTAAACAGCAAAATTCAAAACATCGAACTATCATACTTGTTCCACCTCATCGCCTGCTACATACTACCTACACAAACAAACTAAATAAACCACATACATACACTAACTAAAACCCTACTTCTAACCCTAAACTAAACTCTACACTAAATCTTACATATACCACCATGTATGCACTTAAATTAACCCGCACCCTAACCCTAAGGTCCGTAACTATCGCACACTTACATTAAAAAGCTAAACCCAAACAAACTAAATAATCCACACACATACACTTAACAAAACCCTACACTAAATATAACATACATTATCATCTATGCACTTACCTTAACCCGCACCCTAACCCTAAGGTCCGTAACTATCGCACACTTACCTTACGGAGCTATACTGCAGAAGGCCAACCATGACGATTCAACGTTTCCGGTTTCGCTCTTCTGGACAGTCGATGTTTTTGCATTTTGATAAGGACGGGTCGACGTTTAGTGATTTGATAAGAAAAGTGTTCGGGTTTGTAATACAGACCCGTCAAGACCAATGTCAAGGGCCTTTGACTTACCAGGTTTGAAAATGATTACAAGCTTGAAGCAATCATAGAAAGCCCCCCCAAGATATTAACATCTTACAGGATGGTCTAACACAGACAAATGACTAGTGCTAAAGTCACAGCTAAAAACTCAATGCAAGAAAATGCATGCCAGTACTTTTTGGAAGTCATCCACCTAGGGGTAACTACCTCATTAATAAAACACAGCTAAAAGTAGATATAGTAGTCAGGGATTTGTAGACTAACACAGGCAGCAACCTGTTTTTTAAGCAACATGTGTCTAAGGTAGTAAGAAAATCATTCTGTGTCACTCAGCTTATAAGGAAGAGCATAGCATCTAGGTCTAACTAAGTCATCATGCCACTTTACTCAGCCATCATCTGACCCATAATTGAATATAATGTCCCCTAAGGTATGTACCTGATCAGGCACATGACAAGTGAAACATCCACAGAGGTTCGTCACAAAAAGAATATAGGGTGTAAACACAATGACCTATGCAGATTGTCTCAAAGCCCTAACTCCATACTCTGTTTCCTACAGACTGCTGACAGGCATTCATGGATCCCACACTGATGAACCTTTTGCATATCCACAAAATGAACAGCACCAGAACTACTAAATCTAAGGATTTAAGCTTTGCTTGTGACTTAAATAGGCCATGAGGAGATTAATAGGTTCATAGGTGAATACTAGGCTAATGACCACTGGGGGGCCTCTACAAGTCTAGCCATGCAACCAACATGTACCCCATGAGTTACTGTGCCTTAAAAGTTATTTTAAGGGGAGTATACCAGGTAGGGCATTATTTAATGGCTGCCTGTGTGTTAGAGACACAGGTGTCAAGACCAGGGGTGAATTTCCAATTCCCCGGTCACTGGTCAGTTTGTACTTGAATAGGATTAGGGAAGAGCTCTGCTTCACCTGGATAGTAAGCTTATTCCAGAGAATGGGGATCTCGGAGATACATACCCGTCCCTAAACCATGTCCTACGGATTAGGGAAGAGCTCTGCTTCACCTGGATAGTAAGCTTATTCCAGAGAATGGGGATCTCGGAGATACATACCCGTCCCTAAACCATGTCCTACGGATTAGGAAGAGCTCTGCTTCACCTGGATAGTAAGCTTATTCCAGAGAATGGGGATCTCGGAGATACACACCCGTCCCTAAACCATGTCCTACAGATTAGGGAAGAGCTCTGCTTCGCCTGGATAGTAAGCTTATTCCAAAGAATGGGGATCTCGGAGATACATACCCGTCCCTAAACCATGTCCTACAGATTAGGGAAGAGCTCTGCTTCACCTGGATAGTAAGCTTATTCCAGAGAATGGGGATCTCGGAGATACATACCCGTCCCTAAACCATGTCCTACGGATTAGGGAAGAGCTCTGCTTCACCTGGATAGTAAGCTTATTCCAGAGAATGGGGATCTCGGAGATACACACCCGTCCCTAAACCATGTCCTACGGATTAGGGAAGAGCTCTGCTTCACCTGGATAGTAAGCTTATTCCAGAGAATGGGGATCTCGGAGATACATACCCGTCCCTAAACCATGTCCTACGGATTAGGGAAGAGCTCTGCTTCACCTGGATAGAAAGCTTATTCCAGAGAATGGGGATCTCGGAGATACATACCCGTCCCTAAACCATGTCCTACGGATTAGGGAAGAGCTCTGCTTCACCTGGATAGTAAGCTTATTCCAGAGAATGGGGATCTCGGAGATACATACCCGTCCCTAAACCATGTCCCACGGATTAGGAAGAGCTCTGCTTCACCTGGATAGTAAGCTTATTCCAGAGAATGGGGATCTCGGAGATACATACCGTCCCTAAACCATGTCCTACGGATTAGGGAAGAGCTCTGCTTCACCTGGATAGAAAGCTTATTCCAGAGAATGGGGATCTCGGAGATACATACCCATCCCTAAACCATGTCCTACGGATTAGGGAAGAGCTCTGCTTCACCTGGAAAGTAAGCTTATTCCAGAGAATGGGGATCTCGGAGATACATACCCGTCCCTAAACCATGTCCTACGGATTAGGGAAGAGCTCTGCTTCACCTGGAAAGTAAGCTTATTCCAGAGAATGGGGATCTCGGAGATACATACCCGTCCCTAAACCATGTCCTACGGATTAGGGAAGAGCTCTGCTTCACCTGGATAGAAAGCTTATTCCAGAGAATGGGGATCTCGGAGATACACACCCGTCCCTAAACCATGTCCTACGGATTAGGGAGGAGCTCTGCTTCACCTGGATAGAAAGCTTATTCCAGAGAACGGGGATCTTGGAGATACATACCTGTCCCTAAACCATGTCCTACGGATTAGGGAAGAGCTCTGCTTCACCTGGATAGAAAGCTTATTCCAGAGAATGGGGATCTCGGAGATACATACCCGTCCCTAAACCATGTCCTACGGATTAGGGAAGAGCTCTGCTTCAGCAGGATAGTAAGCTTATTCCAGAGAATGGGGATCTCGGAGATACATACCCGTCCCTAAACCATGTACTACGGATTAGGGAAGAGCTCTGCTTCACCTGGATAGAAAGCTTATTCCAGAGAATGGGGATCTCGGAGATACATACCCGTCCCTAAACCATGTCCTACGGATTAGGGAAGAGCTCTGCTTCACCTGGATAGAAAGCTTATTCCAGAGAATGGGGATCTCGGAGATACATACCTGTCCCTAAACCATGTCCTATGGATTAGGGAAGAGCTCTGCTTCACCTGGATAGTAAGCTTATTCCAGAGAATGGGGATCTCGGAGATACATACCCGTCCCTAAACCATGTCCTACGGATTAGGGAAGAGCTCTGCTTCACCTCGATAGAAAGCTTATTCCAGAGAATGGGGATCTCGGAGATACATACCCGTCCCTAAACCATGTCCTACGGATTAGGGAAGAGCTCTGCTTCACCTGGATAGAAAGCTTATTCCAGAGAATGGGGATCTCGGAGATACATACCCATCCCTAAATCATGTCCTACGGATTAGGGAAGAGCTCTGCTTCACCTGGATAGAAAGCTTATTCCAGAGAATGGGGATCTCGGAGATACACACCCGTCCCTAAACCATGTCCTACGGATTAGGGAAGAGCTCTGCTTCACCTGGATAGAAAGCTTATTCCAGAGAACGGGGATCTTGGAGATACATACCCGTCCCTAAACCATGTCCTACGGATTAGGGAAGAGCCCTGCTTCACCTGGATAGAAAGCTTATTCCAGAGAAAGGGGATCTCTGAGATACATACCCGTCCCTAAACCATGTCCTACGGATTAGGGAAGAGCTCTGCTTCACCTGGATAGTAAGCTTATTCCAGAGAACGGGGATCTCGGAGATACATACCCGTCCCTAAACCATGTCCTACGGATTAGAGAAGAGCTCTGCTTCACCTGGATAGTAAGCTTATTCCAGAGAATGGGGATCTCGGAGATACATACCCGTCCCTAAACCATGTCCTACAGATTAGGGAAGAGCTCTGCTTCACCTGGATAGTACGCTTATTCCAGAGAATGGGGATCTCGGAGATACATACCCGTCCCTAAACCATGTCCTACAGGTTAGGGAAGAGCTCTGCTTCACCTGGATAGAAAGCTTATTCCAGAGAATGGGGATCTCGGAGATACATACCCGTCCCTAAACCATGTCCTACGGATTAGGGAAGAGCTCTGCTTCACCTGGATAGTAAGCTTATTCCAGAGAATGGGGATCTCGGAGATACATACCCGTCCCTAAACCATGTCCTACGGATTAGGGAAGAGCTCTGCTTCACCTGGATAGTAAGCTTATTCCAGAGAATGGGGATCTCGGAGATACATACCGTCCCTAAACCATGTCCTACGGATTAGGGAAGAGCTCTGCTTCACCTGGATAGAAAGCTTATTCCAGAGAAAGGGGATCTCTGAGATACATACCCGTCCCTAAACCATGTCCTACGGATTAGGGAAGAGCTCTGCTTCACCTGGATAGTAAGCTTATTCCAGAGAATGGGGATCTCGGAGATACATACCTCCCTAAACCATGTCCCACGGATTAGGAAGAGCTCTGCTTCACCTGGATAGTACGCTTATTCCAGAGAATGGGGATCTCGGAGATACATACCCGTCCCTAAACCATGTCCTACGGATTAGGAAGAGCTCTGCTTCACCTGGATAGTAAGCTTATTCCAGAGAATGGGGATCTCGGAGATACATACCGTCCCTAAACCATGTCCTACGGATTAGGGAAGAGCTCTGCTTCACCTGGATAGAAAGCTTATTCCAGAGAATGGGGATCTCGGAGATACATACCGTCCCTAAACCATGTCCTACGGATTAGGGAAGAGCTCTGCTTCACCTGGATAGTAAGCTTATTCCAGAGAATGGGGATCTCGGAGATACATACCGTCCCAAAACCATGTCCTACGGATTAGGGAAGAGCTCTGCTTCACCTGGATAGTAAGCTTATTCCAGAGAATGGGGATCTCGGAGATACATACCCGTCCCTAAACCATGTCCTACGGATTAGGGAAGAGCTCTGCTTCACCTGGATAGTAAGCTTATTCCAGAGAATGGGGATCTCGGAGATACATACCGTCCCTAAACCATGTCCTACGGATTGATTAGGGAAGAGCTCTGCTTCAACTGGATAGAAAGCTTATTCCAGAGAATGGGGATCTCGGAGATACATACCCGTCCCTAAACCATGTCCCACGGATTAGGGAAGAGCTCTGCTTCACCTGGATAGTAAGCTTATTCCAGAGAATGGGGATCTCGGAGATACATACCCGTCCCTAAACCATGTCCTACGGATTAGGGAAGAGCTCTGCTTCACCTGGATAGTAAGCTTATTCCAGAGAATGGGGATCTCGGAGATACATACCCGTCCCTAAACCATGTCCTACGGATTAGGGAAGAGCTCTGCTTCACCTGGATAGTAAGCTTATTCCAGAGAATGGGGATCTCGGAGATACATACCCGTCCCTAAACCATGTCCTACGGATTAGGGAAGAGCTCTGCTTCACCTGGATAGAAAGCTTATTCCAGAGAATGGGGATCTCGGAGATACATACCGTCCCTAAACCATGTCCTACGGATTAGGGAAGAGCTCTGCTTCACCTGGATAGTAAGCTTATTCCAGAGAATGGGGATCTCGGAGATACATACCCGTCCCTAAACCATGTCCGACGGATTAGGGAAGAGCTCTGCTTCACCTGGATAGAAAGCTTATTCCAGAGAATGGGGATCTCGGAGATACATACCCGTCCCTAAACCATGTCCTACGGATTAGGGAAGAGCTCTGCTTCACCTGGATAGAAAGCTTATTCCAGAGAATGGGGATCTCTGAGATACATACCCGTCCCTAAACCATGTCCTACGGATTAGGGAAGAGCTCTGCTTCACCTGGATAGAAAGCTTATTCCAGAGAATGGGGATCTCGGAGATACATACCCGTCCCTAAACCATGTCCTACGGATTAGGGAAGAGCTCTGCTTCACCTGGATAGAAAGCTTATTCCAGAGAACGGGGATCTTGGTGATACATACCCGTCCCTAAACCATGTCCTACGTATTAGGGAAGAGCTCTGCTTCACCTGGATAGTAAGCTTATTCCAAAGAATGGGGATCTCGGAGATACATACCCGTCCCTAAACCATGTCCTACGGATTAGGGAAGAGCTCTGCTTCTCCTGGGTAGAAAGCTTATTCATGAGAATGGGGATCTCGGAGATACATACCCGTCCCTAAACCATGTCCTACGGATTAGGGAAGAGCTCTGCTTCACCTGGATAGAAAGCTTACTCCAGAGAATGGGGATCTCGGAGATACATACCCGTCCCTAAACCATGTCCTACGGATTAGGGAAGAGCTCTGCTTCACCTGGATAGTAAGCTTATTCCAGAGAATGGGGATCTCGGAGATACATACCCGTCCCTAAACCATGTCCTACGGATTAGGGAAGAGCTCTGCTTCACCTGGATAGTAAGCTTATTCCAGAGAACGGGGATCTCTGAGATACATACCCGTCCCTAAACCATGTCCTATGGATTAGGGAAGAGCTCTGCTTCACCTGGATAGTAAGCTTATTCCAGAGAATGGGGATCTCGGAGATACATACCCGTCCCTAAACCATGTCCTACGGATTAGTGAAGAGCTCTGCTTCACCTGGATAGTAAGCTTATTCCAGAGAATGGGGATCTCGGAGATACATACCCGTCCCTAAACCATGTCCTACGGATTAGGGAAGAGCTCTGCTTCACCAGGATAGAAAGCTTATTCCAGAGAATGGGGATCTCGGAGATACATACCCGTCCCAAAACCATGTCCTACGGATTAGGGAAGAGCTCTGCTTCACCTGGATAGTAAGCTTATTCCAGAGAATGGGGATCTCGGAGATACATACCCGTCCCTAAACCATGTCCTACGGATTAGGGAAGAGCTCTGCTTCACCTGGATAGAAAGCTTATTCCAGAGAACGGGGATCTCAGAGATACATACCCGTCCCTAAACCATGTCCTACGGATTAGGGAAGAGCTCTGCTTCTCCTGGGTAGAAAGCTTATTCATGAGAATGGGGATCTCTGAGATACATACCCGTCCCTAAACCATGTCCTACGGATTAGGGAAGAGCTCTGCTTCACCTGGATAGTAAGCTTATTCCAGAGAATGGGGATCTCGGAGATACATACCCATCCCTAAACCATGTCCTACGGATTAGGGAAGAGCTCTGCTTCACCTGGATAGAAAGCTTATTCCAGAGAACGGGGATCTCGGAGATACATACCCGTCCCTAAACCATGTCCTACGGATTAGGGAAGAGCTCTGCTTCACCTGGATAGAAAGCTTATTCCAGAGAATGGGGATCTCGGAGATAATACCCGTCCCTAAACCATGTCCTACGGATTAGGGAAGAGCTCTGCTTCACCTGGATAGAAAGCTTATTCCAGAGAATGGGGATCTCGGAGATACATACCCGTCCCTAAACCATGTCCTACGGATTAGGGAAGAGCTCTGCTTCACCTGGATAGTAAGCTTATTCCAGAGAATGGGGATCTCGGAGATACATACCCGTCCCTAAACCATGTCCTACGGATTAGGGAAGAGCTCTGCTTCACCTGGATAGAAAGCTTATTCCAGAGAATGGGGATCTCGGAGATACACACCCGTCCCTAAACCATGTCCTACGGATTAGGGAAGAGCTCTGCTTCACCTGAATAGAAAGCTTATTCCAGAGAACGGGGATCTTGGTGATACATACCCGTCCCTAAACCATGTCCTACGTATTAGGGAAGAGCTCTGCTTCACCTGGATAGAAAGCTTATTCCAGAGAATGGGGATCTCGGAGATACATACCCGTCCCTAAACCATGTCCTACGGATTAGGGAAGAGCTCTGCTTCACCTGGATAGAAAGCTTATTCCAGAGAATGGGGATCTCGGAGATACATACCCGTCCCTAAACCATGTCCTACGGATTAGGAAAGAGCTCTGCTTCACCTGGATAGAAAGCTTATTCCAGAGAATGGGGATCTCGGAGATACATACCCGTCCCTAAACCATGTCCTACGGATTAGGGAAGAGCTCTGCTTCACCTGGATTGTAAGCTTATTCCAGAGAATGGGGATCTCGGAGATACATACCCATCCCTAAACCATGTCCTACGGATTAGGGAAGAGCTCTGCTTCACCTGGATAGTAAGCTTATTCCAGAGAATGGGGATCTCGGAGATACATACCCGTCCCTAAACAATGTCCTACGGATTAGGGAAGAGCTCTGCTTCACCTGGATAGAAAGCTTATTCCAGAGAATGGGGATCTCGGAGATACATACCCGTCCCTAAACCATGTCCTACGGATTAGGGAAGAGCTCTGCTTCACCTAGATAGTAAGCTTATTCCAGAGAATGGGGATCTCAGAGATATATACCCGTCCCTAAACCATGTCCTACGGATTAGGGAAGAGCTCTGCTTCACCTGGATAGTAAGCTTATTCCAGAGAACGGGGATCTCTGAGATACATACCCGTCCCTAAACCATGTCCTACGGATTAGGGAAGAGCTCTGCTTCACCTGGATAGTAAGCTTATTCCAGAGAATGGGGATCTCGGAGATACATACCCGTCCCTAAACCATGTCCGACGGATTAGGGAAGAGCTCTGCTTCACCTGGATAGTAAGCTTATTCCAGAGAATGGGGATCTCGGAGATACATACCCGTCCCTAAACCATGTCCTACGGATTAGGGAAGAGCTCTGCTTCACCAGGATAGAAAGCTTATTCCAGAGAATGGGGATCTCGGAGATACATACCTGTCCCAAAACCATGTCCTACGGATTAGGGAAGAGCTCTGCTTCACCTGGATAGTAAGCTTATTCCAGAGAATGGGGATCTCGGAGATACATACCCGTCCCTAAACCATGTCCTACGGATTAGGGAAGAGCTCTGCTTCACCTGGATAGAAAGCTTATTCCAGAGAACGGGGATCTCGGAGATACATACCCGTCCCTAAACCATGTCCTACGGATTAGGGAAGAGCTCTGCTTCTCCTGGGTTGAAAGCTTATTCATGAGAATGGGGATCTCTGAGATACATACCCGTCCCTAAACCATGTCCTACGGATTAGGGAAGAGCTCTGCTTCACATGGATAGAAATCTTATTCCAGAGAATGGGGATCTCGGAGATACATACCCGTCCCTAAACCATGTCCTACGGATTAGTGAAGAGCTCTGCTTCACCTGGATAGAAAGCTTATTCCAGAGAACGGGGATCTCGGAGATACATACCCGTCCCTAAACCATGTCCTACGGATTAGGGAAGAGCTCTGCTTCACCTGGATAGAAAGCTTATTCCAGAGAACGGGTATCTCTGAGATACACACCCGTCCCTAAACCATGTCCTACGGATTAGGGAAGAGCTCTGCTTCACCTGGATAGAAAGCTTATTCCAGAGAATGGGGATCTCTGAGGTATATACCCGTCCCTAAACCATGTCCTACGGATTAGGGAAGAGCTCTGCTTCACCTGGATAGAAAGCTTATTCCAGAGAACGGGGATCTCTGAGATACATACCCGTCCCTAAACCATGTCCTACGGATTAGGGAAGAGCTCTGCTTCACCTGGATAGTAAGCTTATTCCAGAGAACGGGGATCTCTCAGATACATACCCGTCCCTAAACCATGTCCTATGGATTAGGGAAGAGCTCTGCTTCACCTGGATAGAAAGCTTATTCCAGAGAACGGGGATCTCAGAGATACATACCCGTCCCTAAACCGTGTCCTACGGATTAGGGAAGAGCTCTGCTTCACCTGGATAGAAAGCTTATTCCAGAGAACGGGGATCTCGGAGATACATACCCGTCCCTAAACCATGTCCTACGGATTATGGAAGAGCTCTGCTTCACCTGGATCAAAAGCTTATTCCAGAGAATGGGGATCTCGGAGATACATACCCGTCCCTAAACCATGTCCTACGGATTAGGGAAGAGCTCTGCTTCACCTGGATAGTAAGCTTATTCCAGAGAATGGGGATCTCGGAGATACATACCCGTCCCTAAACCATGTCCTATGGATTAGGGAAGAGCTCTGCTTCACCTGGATAGTAAGCTTATTCCAGAGAATGGGGATCTCGGAGATACATACCCGTCCCTAAACCATGTCCTACGGATTAAGGAAGAGCTCTGCTTCACCTGGATAGTAAGCTTATTCCAGAGAACGGGGATCTCGGAGATACATACCCGTCCCTAAACCATGTCCTACGGATTAGGGAAGAGCTCTGCTTCACCTGGATAGAAAGCTTATTCCAGAGAACGGGGATCTCTGAGATACATACCCGTCCCTAAACCATGTCCTACGGATTAGGGAAGAGCTCTGCTTCACCTGGATAGTAAGCTTATTCCAGAGAATGGGGATCTCTGAGATACATACCCGTCCCTAAACCATGTCCTACGGATTAGGGAAGAGCTCTGCTTCACCTGGATAGAAAGCTTATTCCAGAGAACGGGGATCTCGGAGATACATACCCGTCCTTAAACCATGTCCTACGGATTAGGGAAGAGCTCTGCTTCACCTGGATAGAAAGCTTATTCCAGAGAACGGGGATCTCGGAGATACATACCCATCCATAAACCATGTCCTACAGATTAGGGAAGAGCTCTGCTTCACCTGGATAGTAAGCTTATTCCAGAGAATGAGGATCTCGGAGATACATAACCATCCCTAAACCATGTCCTACGGATTAGGGAAGAGCTCTGCTTCACCTGGATAGTAAGCTTATTCCAGAGAATGGGGATCTCGGAGATACATACCCGTCCCTAAACCATGTCCTACGGATTAGGGAAGAGCTCTGCTTCACTTGGATAGTAAGCTTATTCCAGAGAATGGGGATCTCGGAGATACATACCCGTCCCTAAACCATGTCCTACGGATTAGGGAAGAGCTCTGCTTCACCTGGATAGTAAGCTTATTCCAGAGAATGGGGATCTCGGAGATACATACCCGTCCCTAAACCATGTCCTACAGATTAGGGAAGAGCTCTGCTTCACCTGGATAGAAAGCTTATTCCAGAGAATGGGGATCTCGGAGATACATACCCGTCCCTAAACCATGTCCTACGGATTAGGGAAGAGCTCTGCTTCACCTGGATAGTAAGCTTATTCCAGAGAACGGGGATCTTGGAGATACATACCCGTCCCTAAACCATGTCCTACGGATTAGGGAAGAACTCTGCTTCACCTGGATAGAAAGCTTATTCCAGAGAACGGGGATCTCGGAGATACATACCCGTCCCTAAACCATGTCCTACGGATTAGGGAAGAGCTCTGCTTCACCTGGATAGTAAGCTTATTCCAGAGAACGGGGATCTCGGAGATACATACCCGCCCCTAAACCATGTCCTACGGATTAGGGAAGAGCTCTGCTTCACCTGGATAGAAAGTTTATTCCAGAGAACGAGGATCTCGGAGATACATACCCGTCCCTAAACCATGTCCTACGGATTAGGGAAGAGCTCTGCTTCACCTGGATAGTAAGCTTTTTCCAGAGAATGGGGATCTCGGAGATACACACCCGTCCCTAAACCATGTCCTATGGGTTAGGGAAGAGCTCTGCTTCACCTGGATAGAAAGCTTATTCCAGAGAATGGGGATCTCGGAGATACACACCCGTCCCTAAACCATGTCCTACGCATTAGGGAAGAGCTCTGCTTAACCTGGATAGAAAGCTTATTCCACAGAACGGGGATCTCGGAGATACATACCCGTCCCTAAACCATGTCCTACGGATTAGGGAAGAGCTCTGCTTCACCTGGATAGTAAGCTTATTCCAGAGAATGGGGATCTCGGAGATACATACCCGTCCATAAACCATGTCCTACGGATTAGGGAAGAGCTCTGCTTCACCTGGATAGAAAGCTTATTCCAGAGAATGGGGATCTCGGAGATACATACCCGTCCCTAAACCATGTCCTACGGATTAGGGAAGAGCTCTGCTTCACCTGGATAGTAAGCTTATTCCAGAGAATGGGGATATCGGAGATACATACCTGTCCCTAAACCATGTCCTACGGATTAGGGAAGAGCTCTGCTTCACCTGGATAGAAAGCTTATCCCAGAGAATGGGGATCTCGGAGATACATACCCGTCCCTAAACCATGTCCTACGGATTAGGGAAGAGCTCTGCTTCACCTGGATAGAAAGCTTATTCCAGAGAATGGGGATCTCGGAGATACATACCCGTCCCTAAACCATGTCCTACGGATTAGGGAAGAGCTCTGCTTCACCTGGATAGAAAGCTTATTCCAAAGAATGGGGATCTCGGAGATACATACCCGTCCCTAAACCATGTCCTACGGATTAGGGAAGAGCTCTGCTTCACCTGGATAGAAAGCTTATTCCAGAGAAAGGGGATCTCTGAGATACATACCCGTCCCTAAACAATGTCCTACGGATTAGGGAAGAGCTCTGCTTCACCTGGATAGTAAGCTTATTCCAGAGAACGGGGATCTCTGAGATACATACCCGTCCCTAAACCATGTCCTACGGATTAGGGAAGAGCTCTGCTTCACCTGGATAGAAAGCTTATTCCAGAGAATGGGGATCTCTGAGATACATACCCGTCCCTAAACCATGTCCTACGGATTAGGGAAGAGCTCTGCTTCACCTGGATAGTAAGCTTATTCCAGAGAATGGGGATCTCGGAGATACATACCCATCCCTAAACCATGTCCTACGGATTAGGGAAGAGCTCTGCTTCCCCTGGATAGTAAGCTTATTCCAGAGAATGGGGATCTCTGAGATACATACCTGTCCCTAAACCATGTCATACGGATTAGGGAAGAGCTCTGCTTCACCTGGATAGTAAGCTTATTCCAGAGAATGGGGATCTCGGAGATACACACCCGTCCCTAAACCATGTCCTATGGATTAGGGAAGAGCTCTGTTTCACCTGGATAGTAAGCTTATTCCAGAGAATGGGGATCTCGGAGATACATACCCATCCCTAAACCATGTCCTACGGATTAGGGAAGAGCTCTGCTTCACCTGGATAGTAAGCTTATTCCAGAGAATGGGGATCTCTGAGATACATACCCGTCCCTTAACCATGTCCTACGGATTAGGGAAGAGCTCTGATTCACCTGGATAGTAAGCTTATTCCAGAGAATGGGGATCTCGGAGATACATACCCGTCCCTAAACCATGTCCTACGGATTAGGGAAGAGCTCTGCTTCACCTGGATAGTAAGCTTATTCCAGAGAATGGGGATCTCGGAGATACATACCCGTCCCTAAACCATGTCCTACGGATTAGGGAAGAGCTCTGCTTCACCTGGATAGAAAGCTTATTCCAGAGAACGTGGATCTCGGAGATACATACCTGTCCCTAAACCATGTCCTACGGATTAGGGAAGAGCTCTGCTTCACCTGGATAGTAAGCTTATTCCAGAGAACGGGGATCTCGGAGATACATACCCGTCCCTAAACCATGTCCTACGGATTAGTGAAGAGCTCTGCTTCACCTGGATAGTAAGCTTATTCCAGAGAACGGGGATCTCTGAGATACATACCCGTCCCTAAACCATGTCCTACGGATTAGGGAAGAGCTCTGCTTCACCTGGATAGTAAGCTTATTCCAGAGAATGGGGATCTCGGAGATACATACCCGTCCCTAAACCATGTCCTACGGATTAGGGAAGAGCTCTGCTTCACCTGGATAGTAAGCTTTTTCCAGAGAATGGGGATCTCGGAGATACATACCCGTCCCTAAACCATGTCCTACGGATTAGGGAAGAGCTCTGCTTCACCTGGATAGTAAGCTTATTCCAGAGAATGGGGATCTCGGAGATACATACCCGTCCCTAAACCATGTCCTACGGATTAGGGAAGAGCTCTGCTTCACCTGGATAGAAAGCTTATTCCAGAGAACGGGGATCTCGGAGATACATACCCGTCCCTAAACCATGTCCTACGGATTAGGGAAGAGCTCTGCTTCACCTGGATAGTAAGCTTATTCCAGAGAACGGGGATCTCGGAGATACATACCCGTCCCTAAACCATGTCCTACGGATTAGGGAAGAGCTCTGCTTCACCTGGATAGAAAGCTTATTCCAGAGAATGGGGATCTCGGAGATACACACCCGTCCCTAAACCATGTCCTACGGATTAGGGAAGAGCTCTGCTTCACCTGGATAGAAAGCTTATTCCAGAGAACGGGGATCTCGGAGATACATACCCGTCCCTAAACCATGTCCTACGGATTAGGGAAGAGCTCTGCTTCACCTGGATAGTAAGCTTATTCCAGAGAATGGGGATCTCGGAGATACATACCCGTCCCTAAACCATGTCCTACTTAAGTCCCAAGCAAACTTTCAATCCTCAGATCTAGGAATTCTGATGCTGCCCATTTTGCAGATATGCACATAGTCTAACAGAGTGGGATCCAAGAATGTCTTGCATGCCAGGGATAAATCACCTCCAGCAGTCTGTAGGAAACAGAGTAAAGAGTCAGGCTTAGAGGCAATCTGCATAGGGCACTGTGTTTATGCAGTCGATTCTTTTTTTTTTAATAAGCCTTTTAGTTTCATGCAAAACAAAATACAGTCAAAATCACCAAAATAGTAAAAGAAAGACCAATATGTTCTTTTGTGCTTTTGTAACCATGACTCTTTCATAAATTTATCTCTAGATCTTTTCCTGGATCCTGACATCATTTGGGATGCATTTGCGGAGACTGCCATACACAACCCCAGAGCATGGTACCTCAGACTAATTAGGAAAGTCTAAAAATTATGAGTTTCTTAGATTCCAATGAAATTATTTTTAAGTTAAATAATTCTGTGTGGCTTTAACTCTTACAAAACATAATTCCTGCTGGTTTTCAGCAAAGTACAGCTTTCAAAAACAACAAATAGTATATTGTGTTATTCCTTGGAACAGACTTCTTGGAGCAGTTAAATTACAAATCTCAACTTACCAAGACACTGAGAATGGACTAAAACTGTACTGTTTTCTTCTTTGCAGATGACATTTTATGCTCCTCGGAACTGGATTCTAGTAGCGTGTTAGCTTCATATCATTGTATTCACCACCCTTACCTCATACTCCAATGCCTACTATATATTTACAGGTGTTTTCTACAGAGCTTTAATATTTTCTGTGTTGTCTGACTGATTTTGTTTTCTATTTTGAACTTTTCTCATACCACAGTGGTTTCATGCTTTTTATGTATTTTAGTCAATGAGGTCCTTCCTGAATCATTACTTAATCTGGTGGATAAAATAAAACATAACCAGACAGCCAAATTAACACATAACATTTCTACTGTGCTGTTATTGGCAAGAACTAAATAACAGCATCCGTAATATCATTTGACAGAAATAGCAGGGGTCCTAAGAAACATCAGCTGGGTCATAAGAAGACAGTAACATCTCCAGATCAGCGGTATCCGCGTCTCCAAATCACTAAGGCGATGTGCTCACTTTCACAAGTGAAAAAAAGAAAAGTGACGTTAAGATGCAGGAATTACAGGTTGCCATTTATTTTAAATTAGAGTGGATATTATGATATTGTATTTATTATCTTTGCCCAAAGGTTATCTCTATGGGAGATAAATGGAAAAGTTATACGTACCAGTAGCGGGTGGAGTAGGCCTTCTAGTTCCAGTTACCACATCTCCCAAGCTGGAACTGGAATTCCCTCCAGATTTACTAGAGAAGAAAACAAATACGTTTTAAAAATGGTTTGGTGGCTACAAGGCATGTAATATAACAAAGTAGTAGATACTTGGACATCCTAATTCTTTTTGAACAAACTGATTCACATTAATTAGGCATAAAGCAATTAGGATGGCAACATAGTTTCATTAAAACTTTGTACAGCAACAAAAAATAGATAGTTTCATAAGTGATTAATAGGCTAACAACTCCAGGGATTCTTTTTAAGCCTAATCATACTTCTGAAAGTGAGGATCAAACCATGTATTTTCTGTCTTTAAGGTAAACACCTTAACCATTACACCAAGCTCCAACTGTACTGGTATTGGTAGCAGACAACTGTTCAACAAGAAATGCTGGACAGAATCATAATTACGAAAAGAATTGAAAAAATGTACTGTTACAACAAACAATGAGCTGAAAGTGATACAGTGAACCCATATAAATGGGATTGGCTGCACATAGAACCACAGGAATTGTAAGGGAACTAAGTCATGAGACCACTTGCATGTGAATACCCCCTCACACACACACAGTGCACCTCCCACTTCTAGAGGGGTGAAACAGGTCAGGCAAGGGACGAATCCGCAGATGCCCATCTGACTGCCAAGGTTCAGTTTGAAGGATGCAGGGGTGAAACTCTATTTTACATACAACAGCAATTTATTCCAGAAATGGGGTAAACACTGTGCAAAAGTTGAAAACATGAAGTAAACATTGCTACACACAATAAAGATGCTCTGTCAGGATAGAGCTTGGAAGTGAATGATATGATGGTAAGGAGGAGGCTGGACATCCTCGGTATGCAAGAAACAAGATGGAAGGGCAGCACAGGAAGGACACTTGGCTTGGGATCCAAAGTCTGCTACTTAAGGGAACAGATCAGAAATTAAGTGATATTGTGGTTAAGATGCTTCAGAAAACAGTGACGGATGTTATCAGAATTAGGGACAGACTCATGGCACTCAGAATCGAGTTTAAGGATATGGCAGTATTCATGATCTCAGCCTACAGCAGGGCAGAATTCATGAACTCAGCCTATGGTAGGGCAGTATTCATGATTTCAGCCAAGAGTGCGCGCATTCAGGCACTTGCAGGACCTAAAGCAGGACAACATGAGTTAGTGTTGACAATGGAGAACTGAATGCATATATATTGGGACATAAATAACAGAATATGGGCACTGTCTGGATCTACACTGGTGGGGCAATAGAAATAAAGACAGAGAGGACATTCTGTCTAGCAAATGGCATGATGGTGGCCAACACGTGGTTCTGCAAGACAGGCAGTCACAAGATCACATACAAGAGTGGCCAACATGCAACAAAAGCAGATGTCTTCCTAGTAAGGAAAGGGCACTGGGGTAGAATCACCAATTACAAAGTCATCCCCAGTGAAAAGGATAAACTAATGTTGTCACAATCAGATGCAAGAAGTGGTCAACAGAGACGTGGATGAAAACTAGGAACTGCACAGAAGAAAAAGCACAAGAGTTCAGCGAAATACTCAGGGCTCTAGCACCTCAGGAAAAAGAGGAAATAGGTGGAGTTGAAGAAGAATGGCAGCACCTCAAAACAGCCTGTGTGAGGGGTACAGAGCAGGTATGCAGTCGAGCCAGGAATAGAAATAAGGTGCATTAGGAAAGCTGGTGGTGGAATGCAAACATCCATGAAGTCATCAAAAGAAAGGAGGGGTGCAAAAAAAAGTGTGAGACAGAAACACGGACCAGGCTAGGAAGGAATATTTATTTATTTATTTATTGTCATTTGTTAACTGGGTTGGTACAACTGAGCCAAAGGCACATTTTCAGTGGAGACCTGAGGAGAAAAGCTCCAATTACAATTACAGGCATGCCAAAAAAAAAAAAAAAACAGGAATTAATATGACTAAAAATTACAATAATAATATTGACAAGAGACATAAAATGAAATCAACAAAGACAATATATTTATATATAAGTTTCAAAAAATCCAATACAATAGCGGCAGGATAATCCCTGAGTAGGAATATTTACAAGAACCTGATTGTAGGCATACTGTAAAGAAGAGCAAGAAAGAAAGGCAGATAAAAAGAGAGAAAAACGTAAAGTAATCAAAAGTAGCATTTAGGAAGAAATCAGAGATCAGGGAGGAGCTTGGCAAGGGGAGGACCAGGTCTTAAGAAGGTAGTGTTTGAGTTGTGGTTTGAAATGGAACTTATGGGGGGATACTTCTTATTTTAAGTGGAAGGGAGTTCCAGGTGTGAGCTACAGAGTATTTATACAGGGACTTACAGATATTTTTTGATGGTTTGTAAATGTCAAGAAGATGATTGTCAGATGTACGAAGTTGAAGTCAGGGGTTATATAGAGATACGATATTAGAGATGGAGGGACAGGAAGTGGGATTATAAAGAACTGAGTGTTTGATATGCAGCTGAGAAAGAAACAATTGTTTAGGGAATTCGGGCCATTGTAATGATTTAAGGCTGAGGCAGTGGTGGGATTTGTAGGGGAGATTACAGGCAAATCTAGCTATGTTACTGTATGTTTGCTCTAGTTTAGAGAGAAGTGAAGACTGAAGGTTAGTAAAAATTGGAGCTGCATACAAAAGACAGGGTAGTAGGAGAGACAGGGCCAGGGAGGGTTTGGCGGGGAATGAAAGCAGTTTGTGGTTATGGTACATGAGACCAAGTTTTTGGTGCTTTTTTTTATGCAGTGATGGATATGTATGTCCATTTAATTCATCGTCAATTGTAACACTGAGTAATTTAGTATGGGGTTCTGGTCTGATAGTGGTATTGTTGAGGGAGATAATAGAGAAAGTGGATTTGTGTGTTGCCAGTGTTTTTGGAAGAAAACGTAGAAGTTTAGCTTTAGAATTAGTTAACTATCAGTGAGCCAGGTTTCGATGGATGTAAAAGTGCCTTGGGTAAAAGCAAGGAGTTCTGGGATGCTGTGGGCAGTGGTAATAAGGGTCGAGTCATCGGCATATTGTAAGTATGCAGCGAGGTTGGTAGCAGAGCATAAACTGTTAGTAAAAATATTGAACAAGAGAAGACCCAATATAGATCCTTGGGGGACACGCGTGTTAATAGGAAGAAATGGGGAGGTGACAGTTTTCCAGCATATAGATTGTTTTCTATTAGATAAGTAGCTAGAAAAACAGCTTAAAGAGGGGGTAGAGAGATGAAGGTCAGAGAGTTTAGTCATCAGTTTAGCATAAGAGACAGCATCGAGGAGGTGGAGAGATGAAGGTCAGAGAGTTTAGTCATCAGTTTAGAGTGAGAGACAGCATCGAGGAGGTGGAGAGATGAAGGTCAGAGAGTTTAGTCATCAGTTTAGCATAAGAGACAGCATCGAGGAGGTGGAGAGATGAAGGTCAGAGAGTTTAGTCATCAGTTTAGAGTGAGAGACAGCATCAAATGCTTTGGAGAGGTCGAGGAATAAGCAGGAAACCAGTAGGTGGTTGTTATGGGCTTCTGCTACTGTTTGGGTGAATGAGAGTAGAGCTGCTGTTTGTACTGTAGTGGGGTCTGAAGCCGTGTTGGGTGGGAGTAAGACACTTATTAGATAGCAGGTGTTAAATAGCTGAGTGTGCACACACTTTTCTAGAATTTTGGAAAGGGGGATAGTATAGCAATGGAACGATACTTGGATGGGTCAGTGGAGTTTCCTCCTTTGTGAAGAGGGATTGTGTAGAAGGATTTCCATACATCTGGGACAAGAGATTTAGTAATAGAACGATTAATAAGGATAGAGACAGGGTAAGCAATAGCATTGGCAGCAATTTGAAGACAGTAGGAAGCTAGATTATCCTTAGAGGGAGAGCAGGTATTACATTTATTTAGTTGGGCTTTGATGAAGGCAATGGGAACTGGTTGTAGGGAGAATGTATTGGAGGAAGGAGGACTGGGATGTTAAGGTAGAGAAGAGAAAGTAGAGCTATTTGGAGTTAGTTTTTGGATTGTTTCAATAAAGTAATTATTTAAAAGAGCAGCAGTCTCTGAGGCAGTACTGAGAGGGAATGAGTTGGGGGTAGGAGGATTACCAGGATGGAGGATTGTATTTATGGTAGACCAACATTTTTTAGGGTTGTTATGTGGGCTATGTTAGTTGGAGGCAAAGAACGTTTTTTTGTCACTGATAACTAGTTTTTTATACTTGTTTCTAAGTTTGTTTTAGCTTTGGAGTAAGGGAGGAGTTTTATTTCTGGCCCAAGTTTTCCAGGCAACATCCCACTGATGCATGATAGAGCATGTTTGCTTAGTTAACCAGGGAGCACATTTTGATTTTACCCTGATTTTCCTGGAAGGTGCCATGGAGTTTAGTGTATCTAGAAATAAGAGTATTGAAAGAGGTTATAGCATCATTAAGGGGGAGGTTTTTAAGAAAGGTCCAGTTTATGTTGGACAAACTGGAGATGTAATTGTCTGGATTGAAGTGAGTCAGATCACGACATTCTCTGTAAAGGTGTTCTTTGGGAGGATGTTGGGAGCATCTATGGATATAAATGGGGGAATGGTGACTTAGAGAGTTAGGAAGAATATCAGGGTTATGGTAGAGACAAGGGTCAGAAGTAAGGATCCAGTCTGTTATAGATCCTGAAGTAGAGATTCTGTTGAATCTGGCAGGAGAAGATATTAGATGGTGGAAGCTGTACAGATTGAGACTATGAGGAGATGAGGAAGAAAGAGTGGCCCAATCTATATTTATGTCGCCAAGTATAATGGTTTTGTAAGGAACATTTAGGGTGAGCCATGAGAGAAAGTTTTTCAGGGATAGGGATGTTGTCCCCTGGGGGGATACAGATGGATACAATGGCAATTTTTTATAGGGGTTAAGGTGACAATTTACTATTAGTATTTCAGCTGAAGCAAAGCTAGGTATGGAAAGTGAGAGTGGAGAGAGAGTAAGTTAGTTGGAGTAGAGGATAGCAACACCTCCAGCTCTTTTATTTGCTCTGTCTGCACAGAAGATGTTGTAGACTGGGGGAAGGATTTCTGAGTTAGAGATGTGAAGTTTTAACCAGGTTTCTGAGAGGGTTAAGATGTGGGGGGAGTTGAGGTCAATCCATGAGTGCAAGTCTGTAGTTTTGTTAACAATGCTTTGGATATTTAGAGAGAAAATAGTTAGAGATTTAGGAGATGGACTGTGGCTATGGGGTATTATTGAGGGGGTTGAGGTGGGGCATGTTTGCTTGTAAGAGGTGGTGATGGGCGGTCCAGGGTTGGGGTGGATGCCAGTATCCAGGAGTAGTGCATCAATGAAATCAGTCAGTAAGGAGAGTAGGCCAAGTGTACATGGAGTTACAGGTTTTGTAAATGTAGAAAGTGAAACATTAGGATATGTCTTAACTGAATAGTAAGTGGAAGGAGAGATAGGAAATAGGTGTAGGAAACGTGAGGAGAGATTAGAATTGTGTGAGGGTACCTATAATGGTAGTGATTGTTTGAGAGAGTTGGTGTTGATGCTACGTAATGCAGAGGTATATGGTATGAAGTAGATAGTGCTAGTAGGAGGAGAAAGGGGATAAGTAGGTGGAGAGGTGACAGGCGGGGCAGTGGTGCAGCAGTTAACGTTGTTGCCTCACAGCAAAAGGTTCTCCAGTTTGATTCTCAGCTGGGGTGGCTTCTGTGCAGAGTTTGCATGTTCTCCATGCATTCACATGGGTTTCCTCTGAGTACTCTGGTTTCCTCCCACAATCCAAAGACATGCATCTGGAGTGTTTCTTCCCAGGCCTCCGCTAAAAGTAGGCTCTGTCCTAGTCGGACTTTCCCAGTCAACAAATTTTAAATAAAAATAAAATAAAATAATAGTAGAGAAGAGTTGGGTGAATGTTAGCAAGACCAGTAAGGAGTAGGAGGATTAAAGAGAGATAGCTGATTGATACAGAAGGAGACTAAGAAAGATTCAAAAGGAGGAGATTAGGGGAGAGTATATGGAATGAAGTATGGTAGTAGGGGATTAAGGTATATGGGAAGGGGAGGGGAAAAGAGAATTGGGAAGGTGAGGGGATTGGTCAGAAATGAAAGGGGTGGAGAGTAGAGAAGTGTAAAGGAAATGAAAATGAGGGTGGGTGGGAATGGGTGTAGGGAAGCGGAGTGAGCCAGAGCATAGCGAGGACGAACGGAGGGGGTTGACCCGGCAAGGAGAAAGCACAAGAGGAAGGAAAAAAAAATAAACACAATCATTGAGGTAATTGAGTGAGCAGGTAACTCAGCGGAGCCCTCTGCTGGCTGAAAAGGGAGAGACAAGCAGGTAGTACGTAATTAGTGAAGAATACGTACTGAGGGGGGGACTGAAGGCTATGACTCTATTGAGAGGGGCTAAATACCTTAACATAAAACAGTTAAGTTAAGCAAAATGTATCAACAGTGAAAAAGATGAACGGGGTGAGGGTGGGCTAAGAGGAAGAAGGTTTGTAGCTGTCGCCCCTGGGGTATGCAGTCTAGCTGATAATAACAGATTTTAACAAGGCATAGCAGTAGTCACAAAAGCAGGCACCTACGCTACACAAGTGGCAACAGCAAGGTTCCCGGAGGTAAAGCTGGGACTGCAGTCTACTTTTTGATGATTGTTGGTTAGAGTTTCCTTTGCTTTTAGCTGGAGTGAGAGGATTCCTTGCTCACACAAGTGGGGGGGGGGCAAAAACAATCAGGTGCTCAGTGGCTACTGCACAAGTGGTAACAGCAAGGTTCCCAGAGTTAAAGCTGGGGCTGCAGTCTATTTTTTGATGATTGCTGGTTAGAGTTTCATAGGTAGGTACTAGGCTATCAGCCCTGATGCCTATATAAGCCTAGCCAAAAAGGTTCCCTGTTTTTTGCCACCCAAGAAAATTATTTTCCTGTGCCCCTGTCGAGCAGAGCCAAAGAAGTGATCCCCGGGGTGAATTTCCTATTTCCCATCCAATCGTCAAGATTTTTCTTAAAGAGGGCTAATGAGGAGCTTTGTTTGACATGAATGGGTAGTTTGTTCCAGAGTATGGGAAGTCCCTGGGACAGGAATCTATCCCTCCAACATGTTCTGTTTATTGTGGTGACAAGGTTTTGGTCCCTGGAGCGTGTGGTATGGAGTTATTGGGATATCTTTAAGTGTACGTAACAAGAGTGCAAACCACTGGCGACAAAGGAAATACTTGTTTAAAAAGTTTAAAAACTCTTTGCTTTATTAAAAAAATGTCTTCTATTGCCAAAACAACATTATGTTGTTTTGGCAATAGAAGAGATTTTTTTAATAAAGCAAAGAGTTTTTAAACTTTTTAAACAAGTATTTCCTTTGTTTCCAGTGGTTCGCACTCTTGTTACATTTACTAGTAGTTTGCGAGTGCTTTTTGCTACTTTTTGACTTATTTCTTTAAATGTAACATGTCCAAAAGTTCTGGGTTTGACATAGCTTTGTATGTTAGGCAGAGATCCCCTCTAAGTAGGCGATATGCGACGGAGTAGAGCTGGAGTTTTTTGAGACGGTCTGCATATGGCATCTGCTTGAGGCTGGTAATCCTCTTAGTGAGGTATTTCTGTGGGCTTTCCAATTGTTGTAGATGTCTTGTGAGGTACATGCCAAATGGGGCATTGTACTCTATAATGGGTCTGATGAGGGATGAGTAGAAAGGAACAATGACCTCCTTTTTTCTGGAGGAGACCCCCTTTGTGATGAGGTGTGCCACATAAAAGGATTTCCTGACCACTGTGGCGATGTGATTATCAAAGGAGAGACTACTGTCCACCTGTGTTCCAAGGTCTCTTATCACACTTTTGGTGTTTATAGGCTACTGCCTATGTGGCAGTTAATGGGTACAGAGTTTTTCCCAAAGGGGATGACAATGCACTTCTTGGCATTGAGCTTGAGGCCATGACTTTGACACCAAGCATCTTTCTCAGTGAAGCCCCTTTGTAGAATGTCCACATAATTAGGCGATTTTATTATGGCTCCTAGTTTGCAGTCATCTGTGAACTTTGTTAGCCACAGACCTTCTGTGTTAGCCTGAACTTCAGAGAAGTAGATGCTAAACAGGCGAGGACCCAGGACTGAACCCTGTGGTACTCCATTTGTCACTGGTCAGAAGTCGGATTTGGAGTCGGCTACTTTCACTGTGTGGGCTCTGTCACTGAGCCAGTTGGCCACCCATCTTGTGATATAGGGATTTATGCCCAGTTTAGTGAGTTTATCTATAATTCCAGAGTGTGGGATTACTGCCAAAAGTCTTGTCAAGGTCAAGATAGACTGTGTGCATCACCTTACCTTCGTCCACAATTCTGGTGACTGCTTCAAAGAAGTCAGTCAGGTTTAGGAGGCCTGATCTACCTTTTACAAACCCACACTGAGTGGGGTCCAGAGTTTGGAGGTTACCTATGTCTTTGTTTATAAGCTCCAAGATGATGCGTTCCATGGCCTTGCAGACCAGGCTCGTCAGGCTAATAGGGCGGTAGTTCCCGGAGTCCGTGATGGCATCCCCTTTGTGGAGTGGAATAACCATCACTGTGCAGCATTCAGTAGACACAAAGCCTGAAGTGAGGCTATGATTGAACATGGTACTTAGGTGGGGTGCCAGTTCATTCTATAGTTCATGCAGGAGGCAGCCTGGGATGTTGTCTGGTCCCATGGATGCTGTGTTCTTGGCTTTGGAGAGTGCAGTCTTTACTTGTGCATCCGTGATGACAGGGGCTTTGCATTTTTCCGGTATTGAGATGGGCCATTTGGGGTGTGAGAGGGGGGTAAAGTTAGTACTGAGCCTATCTGCCAGGATGGTGGCAATATCAGTTGGGTCTGTAATGTTTGTGCCGTTGTGCTGTAACTCAGAGCAGATCTGAGTGTTTCCATTGAGATTGTTGACATAAATGTAGAATGCTTTGTGGTTGTCTTTAGAATCAGTGGCGATTTTATTTTCGTATCTAGCTTTGGAGGATTTTATGAGGCATCTCAGCTTCTTACTGAGGCTGACCAGGGAGTTCCTCCAATCATGGGATTTTACTCTTTTTTGCAACAGCTTCTTCCTTCTGTTGTAGAATTTGTTTATGGCAGGGGACCACCAGATTGGCTTCCTCTTTTTGGAGGACAGTGTCTTGGTTCTGTTGGGGATGGCATGATCCATGCACTCATGTATGTGCTTATCAGTGCATTTGTATAATATTCAGCAGTTGTACCTCTATTTTCCATCTGCATGGGTATCATGAAGTTTGCCACTTCTGTCTTAAGAAGCATGAAGTTGGCTTTGGAGAAGTTTTTTATGGTGGTTTTCTTGATGGGGGGTGGGGGTGGGATATGGATTTCTAGGGTGATTAGCTTGTGATTCGATCTGACCAGCGAGGATTTGACCTCTGGCATGGAACACCAGTTACCCATATTGGTAATAACCAGGTCCAGGATATTGCTGCCGCTGGTGGGGGTATGGACAAGCTGATCCAAGGCATTGGAATTTATGAATTCCAGAAAATGAGCAAATGAGTTAGTACATGAGTAGTTTTCCCAGTTGATGGTGGGGTAGTTGAAATCACCCATTATTGGGGTAGTTGAAATCACCCATTATTAGGGTATTGGGTTGTACCTTAATATTTTTCAGTATATCAAGAAATGAGGAGTGGGAATCCTGGGGCATGGTGGTGGATCTGTAACAAGCTACAACCTGGATTGCAGTCTTGCCCAGTGTTAGTTGCACTTGGATAATTTTGGATGCATTATGCTGAGCAACTAGCCTGGAGGTGTGGATATCCGTAATGAATATGGACACGCCTCCTCTTTTAGTGTTTCGGTCCAGGTTAGGTAGCCAAAAGGTGTGGTATGAATTATAGCCTGGTAATGTAGGGGTTCTCTCTGGAGAGTCACTGCACAGATGTCAATGTTCTCCATTTTAAGGAGTGCCTCGAGTGAGTGCATTTTGCAGTTTAGACTTCTAGCATTGAGCAGCATTACCCTCAGATTTTGTTTGTTTGTACCTGTTATGGTGGTGAATTTGTCAGTTGAACCTTGCCTAAAAAAGGCACTATAGGGGTGGCAAGAGCCTTGGCCAGTATCCGGAATCCCAGGGGGCAACAGGTGCAGGTCATTTCTGGCAAAGCATCATGGTCTGCCGATCATGTCATCCCAGGTAGACAGATACTGGATTCCCTTAGAATGACACCAAAAGCTTGGCTTAGTTTCCTTTGCTTTTAGCTGGAGTGAGAGGATTCCTTGCTCGCACAAGTGTGGGGGGGGACCCAAAGAGATCAGGTGCTCAGTGGTTTAGAGATGCTACACCTGGAGGGTTTTCAGCTGCAAAAGTGAGAATACAGGATGGCTAACAAAGAAACAAAGGGCAAGGGATCATAGGCATTGTACCAGCTTCTAGAAAGTACATGATACAAAGAAACCTTATCAGGTTGCAAGGCAAAGACAGAAAGATAGTCATCAGTCATCCTTTATAAGAGATGCCAGCAACATCTGGCTCACCGGTCAACAGAACATTAAAGGCAGAAAGAAGGAGCATTTCCAACAGCGTCTGAATGAAGAAAACCCCTCAGAAGCTGTACTGCCCCAGAACCAGCCTACAATGAGAGAAGAAGAGGAGTCCACCCTAGAAGAAGTAAGAAAAGCACTAAGGAAAATGAAATCAGGGAAAGCAGCGGGTCAGATGAGGTCGCAGCAGTCATGATAAAGATGTCGGAAGAGTTGGGTGGAAATGGATGCTGAAGGTACTGATAGCAGTATGGAGAGAAAGACATATCCCAGATAACTGGAGAATAAGCATACTCGTGCCAGTGTTCAAGAACAAAGAGGACATCCACAACTGTGGGGAGTACAGAGGTATCAAACTCCTGTCACAGTGCATGAAAGTTCTGGAGAAGATAAATGAATACACAGACTAGTAGAAAGTAAAACTAGAGATGAGCAGTACAGATTTAGATCAGGATGCAACATGACCAACCCAATGTTTGCGGTGAGACAGACAGTTGAGAGGATGCTGGTGATGAGGAAAGAGTCCAACTGAGCATTCCTAGACTTGGAGAAAGCATATGGCAAGGTCCAAAGAAAGTTGATTTGGGCAGTACTGTGACGGTTTGAAGTCCCTGAAACATTAGTAAAGTTATTGTAAGCATGAACAGGTCCAATAACAAAAGTACAAGCAGTATTTGGACTCACAGAGGGGTTCCCAGTGACAGTGGGGGTGCATCAGGGTTCAGCTCTGAGCCCACTGCTGTAAACACTGGTGATGGTCTACATTAGCAAACAGCTCGAAGGTGACAGATCAATAAAGTTGCTCAATGCAGACATGAGCTATTGCAAGCAGACTCTGAACAGGAAGTTCAGCAAAGGATAGGAGAATAGAGTACAAAGCTGAAGGCACACTGGATAAAAGTGAGTATAAATAAGACAGTTGTAATAACAGCAAATGGGGAAACTCAGAAGAAGCTGAGAACTGAGATAGAAGGGAGAAGAGTGAAACAAGTTAATGTCTTCAAGTACCTCAGAGGGTTGATTGAGGAGAAGGGAAGTCTGAATGAGGAGGTCAAAGCTGAAACTAAAGGGACTGCGGCCATTTGGCACAGAGTGTCATGATAGATGAATGCCCAAAAAAATGAAAAGTAAAAGGGGAACAAACCAGTGACGCTACCAATCTCGCTATATGGTACAGAACCCTGAGCAGTGACGGCAGAGACGGTGGGTAGAAAGCACACAATGGTGGTACAGAACCCTGAGCAGTGACGGCAGAGACTGGGGGGGGGGGTAGAAAGCACACAATGGTGGTACAGAACCCTGAGCAGTGAAGGCAGAGACAGGGGGGGTAGAAAGTACACAATGGTGGTACAGAACCCTTAGCAGTGACGGCAGATACAGCGGGTAGAAAGCACACAATGGTGGTACAGAACCCTGAGCAGTGAAGGCAGAGACAGGGGGGTAGAAAGCACACAATGGTGGTACAGAACCCTGAGCAGTGAAGGCCGAGACGGGGGGGGGTAGAAAGCACACAATGGTGGTACAGAACCCTTAGCAGTGATGGCAGAGGCGGGGGGGTAGAAAGCACACAATGGTGGTACAGAACCCTGAGCAGTGAAGGCAGAGACAGGGGGTAAAAAGCACACAATGGTGGTACAGAACCCTTAGCAGTGATGGCAGAGACAGCGGGTAGAAAGCACACAATGGTGGTACAGAACCCTGAGCAGTGAAGGCAGAGACAGGGGGGTAGAAAGCACACAATGGTGGTACAGAACCCTGAGCAGTGACGGCAGAGACGGGGGGGTAGAAAGCACACAATGGTGGTACAGAACCCTGAGCAGTGAAGGCAGAGACAGGGGGGTAGAAAGCACACAATGGTGGTACAGAGCCCTTAGCAGTGACGGCAGAGACAGCGGGTAGAAAGTACACAATGGTGGTACAGAACCCTGAGCAGTGAAGGCAGAGACAGGGGGGTAGAAAGCACACAATGGTGGTACAGAACCCTGAGCAGTGACAGCAGAGATGGGGGGGGTAGAAAGCACACAATGGTGGTACAGAACCCTGAGCAGTGAAGGCAGAGACAGGGGGGGGTAGAAAGCAGACAATGGTGGTACAGAACCCTTAGCAGTGACGGCAGAGACGGGGGGTAGAAAGCACACAATGACAGTACAGAACCCTGAGCAGTGAAGGCAGAGACAGGGGGGTAGAAAGCACACAATGGTGGTACAGAACCCTGAGCAGTAACGGCAGAGATGGGGGGGTAGAAAGCACACAATGGTGGTACAGAACCCTGAGCAGTGACGGCAGAGACGGTGGGTAGAAAGCACACAATGGTGGTACAGAACCCTGAGCAGTGACGGCAGAGACTGGGGGGGGTAGAAAGCACACAATGGTGGTACAGAACCCTGAGCAGTGAAGGCAGAGACAGGGGGGGTAGAAAGTACACAATGGTGGTACAGAACCCTTAGCAGTGACGGCAGAGACAGCGGGTAGAAAGCACACAATGGTGGTACAGAACCCTGAGCAGTGAAGGCAGAGACAGGGGGGTAGAAAGCACACAATGGTGGTACAGAACCCTGAGCCGTGAAGGCAGAGATGGTGGTACAGAACCCTGAGCCGTGAAGGCAGAGACGGGGGGGTAGAAAGCGCACAATGGTGGTACAGAACCCTTAGCAGTGATGGCAGAGACGGGGGGGGTAGAAAGCACACAATGGTGGTACAGAACCCTGAGCAGTGAAGGCAGAGACAGGGGGGTAAAAAGCACACAATGGTGGTATAGAACCCTTAGCAGTGACGGCAGAGACAGCGGGTAGAAAGCACACAATGGTGGTACAGAACCCTGAGCAGTGAAGGCAGAGACAGGGGGGTAGAAAGCACACAATGGTGGTACAGAACCCTTAGCAGTGACGGCAGAGACAGCGGGTAGAAAGTACACAATGGTGGTACAGAACCCAGAGCAGTGAAGGCAGAGACAGGGGGGTAGAAAGCACACAATGGTGGTACAGAACCCTGAGCAGTGACAGCAGAGATGGGGGGTAGAAAGCACACAATGGTGGTACAGAACCCTGAGCAGTGAAGGCAGAGACAGGGGGGGTGTAGAAAGCACACAATGGTGGTACAGAACCCTTAGCAGTGACGGCAGAGACGGGGCGGGTAGAAAGCACACAATGGCAGTACAGAACCCTGAGCAGTGAAGGCAGAGACAGGGGGGTAGAAAGCACACAATGGTGGTACAGAACACTGAGCAGTGAAGGCAGAGACTGGGGAGTAGAAAGCACACAATGGTGGTACAGAACCCTGAGCAGTGACGGCAGAGACAGCGGGTAGAAAGCACACAATGGTGGTACAGAACCCTGAGCAGTGAAGGCAGAGACGGGGGGGAGGGGTAGAAAGCACACAATGGTGGTACAGAACCCTGAGCAGTGATGGCAGAGACAGGGGGGTAGAAAGCACACAATGGTGGTACAGACCCTGAGCAGTGACGACAGAGACAGCGGGTAGAAAGCACACAATGGTGGTACAGACCCTGAGCAGTGACGGCAGAGACAGGGGGGGTAGAAAGCACACAATGGTGGTACAGAACCCTGAGCAGTGACAGCAGAGACGGGGGGGTAGAAAGCACACAACAGTGGTACAGAACCCTGAGCAGTGACGGCAGAGACAGCGGGTAGAAAGCACACAATGGTGGTACCGAACCCTGAGCAGTGATGGCAGAGACAGCGGGTAGAAAGCACACAATGGTGGTACAGAACCCTGAGCAGTGACGGCAGAGACAGCGGGTAGAAAGCACACAATGGTGGTACAGAACCCTGAGCAGTGACGGCAGAGACAGCGGGTAGAAAGCACACAATGGTGGTACAGAACCCTGAGCAGTGACGGCAGAGACAGTGGGTAGAAAGCACACAATGGTGGTACAGAACCCTGAGCAGTGACGGCAGAGACAGCGGGTAGAAAGCACACAATGGTGGTACAGAACCCTGAGCAGTGACGGCAGAGACAGCGGGTAGAAAGCACACAATGGTGGTACAGAACCCTGAGCAGTGACGGCAGAGACAGCGGGTAGAAAGCACACAATGGTGGTACAGAACCCTGAGCAGTGACGGCAGAGACAGCGGGTAGAAAGCACACAATGGTGGTACAGAACCCTGAGCAGTGACGGCAGAGACAGGGGGGGGGTAGAAAGCACACAATGGTGGTACAGAACCCTGAGCAGTGACGGCAGAGACAGCGGGTAGAAAGCACACAATGGTGGTACAGAACCCTGAGCAGTGACTGCAGAGACAGCGGGTAGAAAGCACACAATGGTGGTACAGAACCCTGAGCAGTGACGGCAGAGACAGCGGGTAGAAAGCACACAATGGTGGTACAGAACCCTGAGCAGTGACGGCAGAGACAGCGGGTAGAAAGCACACAATGGGACAAATGAAAAACATGAGGACATAAGGGCACAAGCTCAAGATGCTCCATTGCAGAAGTCAAAGAAAACATTACTGTGGTTCAAGCAAATGTGCAGAGAAGCAGATGATAATCTCATGAACAAGATTTGCAACAGACAGGAAGACAGCAACAGGAAATGAGGACATCCAGCAGAGAGATGGATGGATTGTGAGAGAAAAGATCTGCGACTGTCAAGTACGACAGTCAAAGAAGGCGGGACAGTAAAATTCACTTCACAGAGATGGTGACAGTTGACACAATACCCTGATCCCATGTTGAAAAATGAAAAAAGTGTGTGGGGGGTAATGAGTTTGTCTCTCAGGGATGTTTGATTTATATGTTGGTGGAGATTCAAATACTTATTTCTAGTGTTTGTAAAGTGGTTTGTCTTGTGCAGATACAGGAGATCAAGGAGGTTTGTGCCCTTAATGTCACGAAATAAAAGACACATCAGATCTTGGCATAAAAGGCTATAAAACACCAAGTACACAGATGGTCTTCCAGCCTGTCTTGGTAAAAGTTCTTTAGATCAGTGAGCCTTCTAGTTAGGAGCCTTTGGGGGCCTTTCTAGCTCTATGATGTGTCCGGCTTTGATCCATCTTCTACCTGATTCAGTCCACGGAGTTTGAGTTATTTGTTACATATAAATGAAGTTCTAGTGAAATATATAACATTTTACTTCTGCTACAATGTCATTACAGTAAAGATATACTCTGAATCAATGTTGCTTGCTTTAGCCTGAACAGAAGTTGCATATTCCTTGTGAAAATGGAGTATAATGCAAGATTTCACTGTGTGATCACTTAGGGCCTTTGAACGTCTTCATTTGCAACTTATATATAAAAGGCTATGTATCACCCTCACTTAGAAAATGCATTGCATTCCAGGAAAAGACAATAAGATATTCAATTACAGATGTTACCTAAGACAGCTTAGTATTACATGTAAGTATTAGGCTAGCTGCCCTTGCAGTCCATTTAAGCCTAGCCAATTTCCCTCAAAGCTGAAAATCAAATATTGTACCTTGTGCCTGTGGGATAAACACCTTAACTATTACGCCAGTCCCCAACTGCTATTCTAATTTTAAGGATTTCAATGTGTCTCAGTGCTTAATCTGACACTACAACTTCGACTAATTTGAACCTCTTGAAACGTGGTATGACACAACTGAAAAAAAAATTTCTAGTGAACTATATAGAGTTTCTACCTCTGATGCAACAACTCAGAAAGCACATATTCTATGCTGGTGCTTCACAAATCAGCTTCAGATGAAGCCATATATCTGAATACTGTATAATGCAAAATTTGAGCCTGTGACAGGGAAAAGCTTATGCACCTCTGTATCTGGTTCCTATGTATAAAAGGCCAAGTGCTAGTTCCTGTTGGAGACTTCGTTGTGAACATTTCGGGCAATGACAACAGGATGTTCAACACACATGGCTGTTATTCTATGTATGGATTTCAGTGTATCAGCAGTGACTCTGACCCCACTACTTTGCTTCTTCATACCATGAAGTTAAGGCATTTTGCAATAAAAAGAAAATCCTTCTTCTGGGGAAATATAGAAGATTTTGGTTCTGATGTAACAAGTTTGATAAATACATATGTTTTGGATCAGTGCTACATTGTCAAACCTCAGAAAGTAATATATATCATCCTTCAAAGGACAGTAAGTAAATGCAAAAGTCAAACTGCGTTAATTAAACACCAATGAACCCATGCATTTGGTTTCAATAAATAAAAGGATATATACCAATTTCTCTTTGACAGCTCATAACAAAAATTGCAGGAATTATAACAGAACACTTGAGTACAAAGTGCAAATAAGATTGCAATTCTACAATCACAGATTTAAACGTAACTCAGTACTGACTCTGAGATCTTTGGATATGTCAGACTGTTTGAGCCAGAGAATACTGAAAAAATTTATTTTTTCTTTGAGAAACATACATGATTTTTTTTACTTCTGATACAGTAACATTTCAGTAAAAATACATTCTAGACTAGTGCTACATTTTTAATGTAAGTCCTGTATCCCTTAGTGTAAACTAAGTATAGAGTAAAATGTTAGACCATGACAGTGAAAGGCATATGAATGCTGGCAGTTGGTGCTCATGCAAAAATGTGATGCCAATTCCATTTTCAGAGTTCATACAAAAGAGTTTAAAGAACTGTAAGTGTATACCGAGGTAAAAACACTAATAAGACTGTAATTTTATGTTCAAGAATTTAAATGCATCTTAAAGTAGAATCGGTCATCAAAGCATTGCCTGGCACAGACAACAGTTTAAGCAAAGGCATATTTATTCAGTCTTTCTCCATTTACTAACTTAATCCAGTTCAGGGCAATGGGAAAGTGGAACCTGGGAGAAACTGGAGCCCTCAGGAAAAAAATATTCAAATACAATATGTTACAAATGAAAAAAATGTTTTTCTGGGAAAATGTATGATTGTTACTTCAAATGAAATTACTACCCTATAAAGATATATTGTGAACTCGTACTACATAGTCCAGCCTGAGCAGAACTCAATGAATCCTTTAAAAGGATTTGAAAAATTATTTACAGAATTAATCTTGCATACTCATGCACATTAAGTACCAATAACTGCTATTCTGCTGTTAAGGTTCTGAGTGTACCTTACTTCGAAGTTTAACTGCAGCACATGGCCTCCTTTGATTTTGGTCACAGTGTGTTTGCCTACAAACACAAGTCTGATTGGGAAGTAAAAAAAAAAATCACTAAAGATGAATGTGACTTGTGTGCCACCATGTCTGTTTCTATGGACACAGCGATAGTTTCATTAACATGACTGTATGCCTGGCAGGCACTTTGGCTATAAGTCTAAATACAAGGCCGGCTGTTTTGTGGAGACTACTTCAAAGTCGCTAGCTGGCGGTCCTTCTGCCAGTCTTCTTGGGCATGTTTTCCAGTCCAACAGAAGAGCGTGTATCCATATCCAGCATCTAGAATACAGCCTGCCTCTCTGGTACAAAACAGGAGCAATTAGATACCTTTCAACACTTGAGGGAACATTTCTGAATCACTGGTGCACTTTATCTCTTCTGTGTCTGCAGTATAACCCCCGCCCCAACAACCACAATCCGCATCTCCCCTATCATTACCCAGTAACTCATGCAGCACAATTTCTAGTCTTCATCTTTGTTTGTTTTTTGTACAGATTAATAGCACTGCAGTGGCAGGTTTCCAAGCTTCATGAATGTAACTAGTGGAGAGGCCTAGAATAAAGATTTTAAGTAGGGATTCAGAAAGGCCATATTTGGCACTGATAATCAGGCAGCCCGGTATGTTGTCAGGGCCCATGGCTGAAGTATTCTTAGTTTATGAAAGGGCTGAGGGAACTTGTTCCATAGTAGTTAAAGGGGTGTTTGGGATTATGAAACTTGTGGGATAGCTATAACTGAAGATGGAGTAAAATTTGCACTAAATATGTTCGGTAGGATATCAGCTATTTCCTTTGAGTCAGAAAATGCAGTTACAACTTACTTTCATGGGTATTCCAGCACAGGGTTTGTTTGTAAACTTCTCATTATATTAGTTGCAGATAGGGAATGCCTTATCAGTGCATCTTGTTAAGTGGCAGTAGAAGCAACACAGGGTTTGTTTGTAAACTTCTCATTATATTTGTTGCAGATAGGGAATGCCTTATCAGTGCATCTTGTTAAGTAGCAGTAGAAGCAACACAGGGTTTGTTTGTAAACTTCTCATTATATTTGTTGCAGATAGGGAATGCCTTATCAGTGCATCTTGTTAAGTGGCAGTAGAAGTCAGAGGCACAGGCAGCAGCAATGTGAGGAGTAATGCAGACAAATTTATTTAAATAATCAAGAACTGAAGAAAGACTGCTTTTGAGATGTCCCTCATCACAGAGCTATTTATAGGGGAAGTACCACCATGGTAGACGTAAGCCAGGAGAAACAGCTAACTGCAGTCATAACACACTTCATTTACATAAGAGCACACATGATCAGTACATCCAGCCAATGGTGAGAAGCACATTCAGTGGTGAGGGGTGCATCAGTGGTGAGAGGCACAGTCAATGGTGAGGGGCACAATCAGTGGTGAGGGGTGCGTCAGTGGTGAGGGGCACAATCAGTGGTGAGGGGTGCACCAGTGGTGAGGAGCACAGTCAGTAGTGAGGGGTGCATCAGTGGTGAGGAGCACAGTCAGTAGTGAGGGGTGCATCAGGGGTGAGGGCCACAGTCAGTGGTGAGGGGTGCATTAGTGGTGAGGAGCACAGTCAGTGGTGAGAGGCACAATCAGTGGTGAGGGCACATCACTAGTGAGGAGCACAGTCAGTGGTGACGGGCACAATCAGTGGTGAGGGGCACATTAGTGATGAGGGGCACAATCAGTGGTGAGGGGGGTGAGGGCCACAGTCAGTGGTGAGGGGTGCATTAGTGGTGAGGAGCACAGTCAGTGGTGAGAGGCACAATCAGTGGTGAGGGGTACATCAGTGGTGAGGGGCACAATCAGTGGTGAGGGTGCATCAGTGGTGGGGGGTGCATCAGTGGTGAGGGGCACAGTCAGTGGTGACAGATGCATCAGTGATAATGAGCACAGTCAGTGCTGAGGGGCACAGTTAGTGGTCATGGTCACAATCAGTGGAAAAGGGCACTGTCTAGGGTGAGGGATGCATCAGTGCTGAGGGGCATATGAGTGGAAAGAGGCTCAGTCAGTGGTGAAGGACATGTCAGTGGTGAAGGGTGCATCAGTGGGGAGAAGCACAGTCAGTGGTGAGGGGTGCATCAGTGGTGAGGAGCACAGTCAGTGCTGAGGGGCACAATCAGTGGTGAGGGGTGCATCACTAATGAGAGCACAGTCAGTGGTGAGTGGCACAGTCAGTGGTGAGGGGTGCATCACTAATGAGGAGTACAGTCAGTGGTGAGGGGTGCATCACTAATGAGGAGTACAGTCAGTGGTGAGGGGCATAATCAGTGGTGAGGGGTGCATCAGTGGTGAGGAGAACAGTCAGTGGTGAGGGGTGCATCAGTGATGAGGGGCACAATCAGTGGTGAGGGGTGCATTAGTAGTGAGGGGCACAGTCAGTGGTGAGGGGCACAGTCAGTGGTGAGAGATGCATCAGTGATAAGGGGCACAGTCAGTGCTGAGGGAACAGTTAGTGGTCATGGGCACAATCAGCGGAAAAGGGCACTGTTTAGGACGAAGGGTACATCAAAGGTGAGGGGTATATCAGTGGCAAGAGGCACAGTCAGTGGTGAGGGGCATGCCAGTGGTAAAAGGCACGTCAGTGGTGAGGGGCACGTCAATAGTGACTGGGTGCAGTCAGTGGTGAGGGGTATGTCAGTGGTGAGGGGCATATCATTGGTTAATGTACAATGCTGAGGAACCAGCCATGCTACAGTAACTCTGGTCAGGCTAACCCTTTTCCAGAGATGTGAAGTAGCCATATCACTGATGTCCCCCCACTTAAGAAACTAAGGTGTTGCAATAACAAGTTACTGCAGCAGGTAAACTCCAGCATATTCGAGTCAGTCTACTAGTAAACATATCCCCGTGTATCCAGTGTGTGAATTATTACTCTGGGGAACTTCAGGTTCTGAGAATGATAAGTCATTCACGTAATGACAAGTACAAAACCCAAACATCTCCGTACCATTACAGTCAACAAAAACCCAAAAGTCTTCTTAATAGTTTCACTGGTGAATTCATTTACAACAGTCAGACAGTTCTGAAGCAAAAGTATATGATCATAAAACAAATGTAAAAACGATTGAGATGATAAAAAGGAGCAACCCATAAAACTGGCATAGACACTAAAATGCCTGAGGAGATCCAAAAAAAGTCTTAGTCAAATACAAACACACAACCCACAGCTGATAACAATCACCCTATCGGTAGCTAAACACTGTCTCTAAATGACTGCAGTACACATTTTAGCTGTGTCTTCTTTTCCTTGCAGATTTTTTTTTGCATAATATTATCTTATATTGGGTGTTACTGATTCCATTAAAACACATGAAAATGGTTGTCATAATATGTTCTGTTCCCTTCCTCACTGATATCCACAGGAAGCTTCTCTAACCAGATTGTACAACATTTCTTGTGCCAACCCCTCCATGATTCTAGGCAGTTTTATCCCCACAACTTTGCATAGAAAGATATCCCATGAGGTACTCACAGTATTCAGTACAAGATTACATCAACTTTCTGTACCAAAGCATAATAAATGCTCTCTCTTCTGCTCAGAGCTCTCCTTATATGAAGTATAATATAGATACAAATGTGGATATTTTATTTTTTCGTTATTATATATTTCTTGCCTTGCTTTATTTTGAAAGGGTCACAGAACACCAGCTTGTCCCTACCTTTTTCACATCATCAGAAGAGAGAAAGAAAGTAACAGGTAGGCCTATCCCTAGAGGTCTGAGTGACTGTCTAGTAAGCAGGGTAGATTTACTGCATCCATCTATGTTTAGATTTACTGCATCCATCTATGTTTTGTACAACTGCATTTCTATGTGTAGCAGACGTGTATTAATGTGATATTTTTATCATCTTTCTGTTTTATTTATATCAATTTACAAGTCCAGCTGCAGTGAAGAATGCAGAACAGTGGTAGGTATCTGGGTCTGCATTACTTGTCACAACTAGGGGTCGGTCACCAGGCATTCCCCTCAGCAGATAAACGGAGGTCACACCGGGGGTGGTAGAAGTACATCTTCTGCGAGAGTCTCAGATGGGTCCTTCATGGCCATGTGAAATCAGGTGCAGAAGCTTGTCACATTTGAGGTGTGTCAACAAATAGACTCCCACAATGGGAGCAGCAATACCTCCTGGTGTGGCTGTTAGCACCACACAAAAGGCCAGAACAGAATACTGGGCCACTCGAGGCAGACCCTGCATATGACAACAACCATGGGGGTTACTGACATGTGGGTGTGCTTTCCTTTGGGCAAGAAAGAAAAGCTCTGTGTACCTTGCCCTATCCCCATGTTAGTACCCCTTCCCTTTATGTGTCCTGCCCTATAACCTATTAGTATTCCGAACTTCCCCATCACCAGTTGCCCCTATCCGTATGTCTGCACCCCTCTACTGTTGACCCCCATTTTATGCCTGCACTGCCACTGTCTGTCTCTAACTGTATTTTATGTTTATTTATCTGCCCCAGCTCCATTTTCTATGTATTTTATGTTTATATGTCAGCCCCAGCTCCATTTTCTATGTATTTTATGTTTATTTGTCTGCCCCAGCTCCATTTTCTATGTATTTTATGTTTATTTGTTTGCCCCAGCTCCATTTCCTATATATTTTATGTTTATTTGTCTGCCCCAGCTAAATTTCCAATGTATTTTATGTATGTGCCTGCCCCAGTACCATTTCCTATGTATTTTATCTTTATTTGTCTCCTCCCCAGCTCCATTCCTATATATTTTATGTTTATTTATCTTCGCCAGCTCCATTCCTATGTATTTTATGTTTATTTGTCTGCCCTAGCTCAAATTCCTATGTATTTTCATTTCCTATGTATTTTATGTTTATTTGTCTGCCCAAGCTCCAATTAATATGTATTTTGTGTTTATGTGTCTGCCCCAGCTCCATTTCCTATGTATTTTATGTTTATTTGTCTGCCCCAGCTCCATTCCTATGTATTTCATGTTTATTTGTCTGCTCCAGCTCCATTCCTATGTATTTTATGTTTATTTGTCTGCCCAGCTCCATTTCCTATGTATTTTATGTTTATTTGTCTGCCCCAGCTCCATTCCTATGTATTTTATGTTTATTTGTCTGCCCCAGCTCCATTTGCTATTTATTTTATGTTTATCTGTCTGCACCAACTCCATTCCTATGTATTTTATGTTTATTTGTCTGCCCAAGCACAATTTCCTATGTATCTTATGTTTATTTGTCTGTCCCAGCTCCATTACTATAAATTTTATGTTTATTTGTCTGCCCCAGCTCCATTTCCTATGTATTTTCATTTCCTATGTATTTTATGTTTATTTGTCTGCCCCAGCTCCATTCCTGTGTATTTTATGTTTATTTGTCTGCCCCAGCTCCATTCCTGTGTATTTTATGTTTATTTGTCTGCCCTAGCTCCATTTCCTGTGTATTTTATGTTTATTTGTCTGCCCCAGCTACATTTCCTACGTATTTTATGTTTATTTGTCTGCCTCAGCTCAATTTCCTATGTATTTTCATTTCCTATGTATTAAATGTTTATTTGTCTGCCCCAGCTCCATTCCCTACGTATTTTATGTTTATTTGTCTGCCCCAGCTCCATTCCTATGTATTTTATGTTTATTTGTATGCCCCACCTCCATCCCTATGTATTTTATGTTTATTTGTCTGCCCCAGCTCAATTTCCTATGTATTTTCATTTCCTCTGTATTTTATGTTTATTTGTCTGCCCCAGCTCCATTTCCTATGTATTTTATGTTTACTTGTCTGCCCCAGCTCCATTCCTGTGTATTTTACATTTATTTGTCTGCCCCTGCTCCATTTCCTATGTATTTTATGTTTATTTGTCCATCCCAGCTCCATTTCCTATGTATTTTATTTTTTTTGTCTCCCTCAGCTACATTCCTGTGTATTTTATGTTTCTTTGTCTGCCCCAGCTCCATTTCTTATGTATTTTATGTTTATTTGTCTGCCCCATCTCCATTCCTATGTATTTTATGTTTATTTGTCTCCCCAGCTCCATTTCCTATGTATTTTATTTTTATATGTCTGCCCCAGCTCCATTTCCTATGTATTTTACGATTATTTGCCCCAGCTCAATTTCCTATGTATTTTCATTTCCTATGTACTTTATGTTTATTTGTCTGCCCCAGCTCCATTCCTATGTATGTTATGTTTATTTGTCTGCCCCAGCTCAATTGCCTATGTATTTTCATTTCCTATGCATTAAATGTTTATTTGTCTGCCCCAGCTCCATTCCTATGTATTTTATGTTTATTTGTATGTCCCACCTCCATTCCTATGTATTTTATGTTTATTTGTCTACCCCAGCTCAATTTCCTATGTATTTTATGTTTATTTGTCTCCCCAGCTCCATTTCCTATGTATTTTATTTTTATATGTCTGCCCCAGCTCCATTTCCTACGTATTTTATGATTGTTTGCCCCAGCTCAATTGCCTATGTATTTTCATTTCCTATGTATTTTATGTTTGTCTGCCCCAGCTCCATTTGCTATGTATTTTATGTTCATTTGTCTGCCCCAGCTCCATTTCCTATGTATTTTATGTTTATTTATCTGCCCCAGCTCCATTTGGTATGTATTTTATATTTATTTGTCTGCCCCAGCTCCATTTCCTATGTATTTTATGTTTATTTGTCTGCCCCAGCTACATTTCCTATGTATTTTATGTTTATGTATCTACCCCAGCTCCATTTCCTATGTATTTTATGTTTATTTATCTGCCCCAGCTCCATTTTCTATGAATTGTATGTTTGTTTGTCTCCCTCCAGCTCCATTCCTATGTATTTTATTTTTATATGTCAGCCCCAGCTCCATTTGCTATGTATTTTATGTTTATTTGTCTGCCCCAACTCCATTCCTGTGTATTTTATGTTTATTTGTCTGCCCCAGCTCCATTCCTATGTATGTTATATTTATTTGAATGCACCAGCTCAATTTCCTATGTATTTTAATTTCCTATGCATTAAATGTTTATTTGTCTGCCCCAGCTCCATTTCCTATGTATTTTATGTTTATTTGTCTGCCACAGCTACATTTCCTATGTATTTTATGTTTATGTATCTGCCCCAGCTCCATTTCCTATGTATTTTACGTTTATTTGACTGCCCCAACTCCATTTCCTACGTATTTTATGTTTATTTGTCTGCCACAGCTCCATTTCCTATGTATTTTACATTTGTCTGCCCCAGCTCCATTCCTGTGTATTTTATGTTTATTTGTCTGCCGCAACTCCACTGCTGTGTATTTTATGTTTATTTGTCTGCCCCAGCTGCATCACTTTGTATTTTATGTTCATTTTTCAGCCCCAGCTACATTCCTGTGTATTTTACATTTATTTGTCTGTCCCAGCTCCATTCCTATGTATTTTATGTTTATTTCTCTTCCCCTGCTCCATTCCTAGGTATTTTATGTTTATTTGTCCATCCCACTCCATTTCCTATGTACTTTATTTTTTTTGTCTCCCTCAGCTCCATTCCTCTGTATTTTATGTTTATTTGTCTGCCCCAGCTCCATTTCCTAGGTATTTTATGTTTATTTGTCTGCACCAGCTCCATTTCCTATGTATTTTATGATTATTTGTCTGCCCCAGCTCCATTCCTGTGCATTTTATGTTTATTTGTAAACCCCAGCTCCATTCCTCTGTATTTTATGTTTATTTGTCTGCCCTAGCTCCATTTCCTGTGTATTTTATGTTTATTTGTCTGCCCCAGCTACATTTCCTACGTATTTTATGTTTATTTGTCTGCCTCAGCTCAATTTCCTATGTATTTTCATTTCCTATGCATTAAATGTTTATTTGTCTGCCCCAGCTCCATTCCCTACGTATTTTATGTTTATTTGTCTGCCCTATCTCCATTTCCTATGTCTTTTATGTTTATTTATCTGCCCCAGCTCCATTCCTATGTATTTTATGTTTATTTCTATGCCCCACCTCCATTCCTATGTATTTTATGTTTATTTGTCTGCCCCAGCTTAATTTCCTATGTATTTTATGTTTATTTGCCCCAGCTCAATTTCCTATGTATTTTCATTTCCTATGTATTTTATGTTTATTTGTCTGCCCCAGCTCCATTCCTGTGTATTTTATGTTTATTTGTCTTCCCCAGCTCCATTCCTGTGTATTTTATGTTTATTTGTCTGCCCCAGCTCCATCCTATGTATTTTATGTTTATTTGTCTGCCCCAGCTCCATACCTGTGTATTTTATGTTTCTTTGTCTGTCCCAGCTCCATTTCTTATGTATTTTATGTTTATTTGTATGCCCCACCTCCATGCATATGTATTTTATGTTTATTTGTCCGCCCCAGCTCAATTTCATATGTATTTTCATTTCCTATGTATTTTATGTTTATTTGTCTGCCCAGCTCCATTCCTCTGTATTTTATGTTTATTTGTCTGCCCCAGCTCCATTCCTGTGTATTTTATGTGTATTTGTCTGCCGCAACTCCATCTGCCCCAGCTCCATTTCCTATGTATTTTATGTTTATTTGTCTGCCCCATCTCCATTCCTATGTATTTTATGTTTATTTGTCTGCCACAGCTCCATTTCCTACGTATTTTATGTTTGTCTGCCCCAGCTCATTCCTGTGTATTTTATGTTTATTTGTCATCCCACTCCATTTCCTATCTATTTTATTTTTTTTGTCTCCCTCAGCTCCATTCCTGTGTATTTTATGTTCATTTGTCTGCCCCAGCTCCATTCCTGAGTATTTTACATTTATTTGTCTGCCCCAGCTCCATTCTTATGTATTTTATGTTTATTTGTCTGCCCCTGCTCCATTTCCTATGTATTTTATGTTTATTTGTCCATCCCAGCTCCATTTCCTATGTATTTTATTTTTTTTTGTCTCCCTCAGCTACATTCCTGTGTATTTTATGTTTATTTGTCTGCCCCATCTCCATTTCCTATATATTTTATGTTTATTTGTCTGCCACAGCTCCATTTCCTACGTATTTTATGTTTATTTGTCTGCCACAGCTCCATTTCCTACGTATTTTATGTTTATTTGTCTGCCCCAGCTCCATTTCCTACAAATTTTATGTTTATTTGTCTGAGACAGCTCCATTCCTGTGTATTTTATGTTTATTTGTATGCCCCAGCTCCATTCCTGTGTATTTTATGTTTGTCTGCCCTAGCTAAATTTCCTATGTATTTTATGTTTATTTGTCTGCCCCAGCTCCATTCCTATGTATTTTATGTTTTTGTCTGCCTAGCTAAATTTCCTATGTATTTTATGTTTATTTGTCGGCCCCAGCGCCAGTTCCTATGTATTTTATGTTTATTTGTCTGTCCCAGCTCCATTTCCTATGTACTTTATGTTTATTTGTCTGCCCCAGCTCCATTTCCTATGTATTTTTTGTTTATTTGTCTGTCCCAGCTCCATTTCCTATGTATTTTATGTTTATTTGTCCCCAGCTCCATTTCCTATGTATTTTATTTTCATTTCCTTTTATGATGCGTGCCCAGCCTCAATTTCCTATGTATTTTCATTTCTTATGTATTTTATGTTTATTTGTCTGCCCCAGCTCCATTTCCTATGTATTTTATGTTTATTTGTCTGCCCCAGCTCAATTTGCTATGTATTTTATGTTCATTTGTCTGCCCCAGCTCCATTTCCTATGTATTTTATGTTTATTTGATTGCCCCAGCTACATTTCCAATGTATTTTATGTTTATGTATCTGCCCCAGCTCCATTTCCTATGTATTTTATGTTTATTTATCTGCCCCAGCTCCATTCCTATGTATGTTATGTTTATTTGTCTGCCCCAGCTCCATTTCCTATGTATTTTATGTTTATTTGTCTGTCCCAGCTCCATTTCCTATGAATTTTATGTTTGTTTGTCTCCCTCCAGCTCCATTCCTATGTATTTTATTTTTATATGTCTGCCCCAGCTCCATTTGCTATACATTTTATGTTTATTTGTCTGCCCCAGCTCCATTTCTTATGTGTTTTGTTTATTTATCTGCCCCAGCTCTATTTCCTTTGTATTTTATGTTTATTTGTCTGCCCCAGCTCCATTCCTGTGTATTTTATGTTTATTTGTCTGCCCCAGCTCAATTTCCTATGTATTTTCATTTCCTATGCATTATATGTTTATTTGTCTGCCCCAGCTCCATTTCCTATGTATTTTATGTTTATTTGTCTGCCCCAGTTACATTTCCTATGCATTTTATGTTTACGTATCTGCCCGTGCTCCATTTCCTATGTATTTTATGTTTATTTGTCTGCCCCAGCTCCATTTCCTACGTATTTTATGTTTATTTGTCTGCCACAGCTCCATTTCCTATGTATTTTATGTTTATTTGTCTGCCCCATCTCCATTCCTGTGTATTTTTTGTTTATTTGTCTGCCGCAACTCCACTCCTGTGTATTTTACATTTATTTGTCTGCCCCAGCTCCATTCCTATGTATTTTATGTTTATTTGTCTGCCCCTGCTCCATTCCTAGGTATTTTATGTTTATTTGTCCATCCCACTCCATTTCCTATGCATTTTATTTTTTTTTTGTCTCCCTCAGCTCCATTCCTGTGTATTTTATGTTTATTTGTCTGCCCCAGCTCCATTTCCTATGTATTTTATGTTTATTTGTCTGTACCAGCTCCATTTCCTATGTATTTTATGTTTATTTGTCTGCCCCAGCTCCATTCCTGTGTATTTTATGTTTATTTGTAAACCCCAGCTCCATTCCTCTGTATTTTATGTTTATTTGTCTGCCCTAGCTCCATTTCCTGTGTATTTTATGTTTATTTGTCTGCCCCAGCTACATTTCCTACGTATTTTATGTTTATTTGTCTGCCTCAGCTCAATTTCCTATGTATTTTCATTTCCTATGCATTAAATGTTTATTTGTCTGCCCCAGCTCCATTCCCTATGTATTTTATGTTTATTTGTCTGCCCTATCTCCATTTCCTATGTCTTTTATGTTTATTTATCTGCCCCAGCTCCATTCCTATGTATTTTATGTTTATTTCTATGCCCCACCTCCATTCCTATGTATTTTATGTTTATTTGTCTGCCCCAGCTTAATTTCCTATGTATTTTCATTTCCTATGTATTTTATGTTTATTTGTCTGCCCCAGCTCCATTTCCTATGTATTTTATGTTTATTTGTCTTCCCCAGCTCCATTCCTGTGTATTTTATGTTTATTTGTCTGCCCCAGCTCCATCCTATGTATTTTATGTTTATTTGTCTGCCCCAGCTCCATACCTGTGTATTTTATGTTTCTTTGTCTGTCCCAGCTCCATTTCTTATGTATTTTATGTTTATTTGTATGCCCCACCTCCATTCATATGTATTTTATGTTTATTTGTCTGCCCCAGCTCAATTTCCTATGTATTTTCATTTCCTATGTATTTTATGTTTATTTGTCTGCCCAGCTCCATTCCTCTGTATTTTATGTTTATTTGTCTGCCCCAGCTCCATTCCTGTGTATTTTATGTGTATTTGTCTGCCGCAACTCCATCTGCCCCAGCTCCATTTCCTATGTATTTTATGTTTATTTGTCTCCCCCAGCTCCATTCCTATGTATTTTATGTTTATTTGTCTGCCACAGCTCCATTTCCTACGTATTTTATGTTTGTCTGCCCCAGCTCATTCCTGTGTATTTTATGTTTATTTGTCATCCCCTGCTCCATTTCCTAGGTATTTTATGTTTATTTGTCCATCCCACTCCATTTCCTATCTATTTTATTTTTTTTGTCTCCCTCAGCTCCATTCCTGTGTATTTTATGTTCATGTGTCTGCCCCAGCTCCATTCCTGAGTATTTTACATTTATTTGTCTGCCCCAGCTCCATTCTTATGTATTTTATGTTTATTTGTCTGCCCCTGCTCCATTTCCTATGTATTTTATGTTTATTTGTCCATCCCAGCTCCATTTCCTATGTATTTTATTTTTTTTGTCTCCCTCAGCTACATTCCTGTGTATTTTATGTTTATTTGTCTGCCCCATCTCCATTTCCTATGTATTTTATGTTTATTTGTCTGCCACAGCTCCATTTCCTACGTATTTTATGTTTGTCTGCCACAGCTCCATTTCCTACGTATTTTATGTTTATTTGTCTGCCCCAGCGCCATTTCCTACAAATTTTATGTTTATTTGTCTCCCCCAGCTCCATATCCTATGTATTTTATGTTTATTTGTCTGCCCCTGCTCCATTCCCTACGTATTTTATGTTTATTTGTCTGCCCCAGCTCCATTCCTGTGTATTTTATGTTTATTTGTATGCCCCAGCTCCATTCCTGTGTATTTTATGTTTGTCTGCCCTAGCTAAATTTCCTATGTATTTTATGTTTATTTGTCTGCCCCAGCTCCATTCCTATGTATTTTATGTTTATTTGTCTGCCCCAGCTCCATTTCCTATGTATGTTATGTTTATTTGTCTGCCCCAGCTCCATTTCCTATGTATTTTATGTTTATTTGTCTGTCCCAGCTCCATTTCCTATGTATTTTATGTTTATTTGTCTCCCCAGCTCCATTTCCTATGTATTTTATTTTTATTTGTCTGCCCCAGCTCCATTTCCTACGTATTTTATGATTGTTTGCCCCAGCTCAATTTCCTATGTATTTTCATTTCTTATGTATTTTATGTTTATTTGTCTGCCCCAGCTCCATTTCCTATGTATTTTATGTTTATTTGTCTGCCCCAGCTCAATTTGCTATGTATTTTATGTTCATTTGTCTGCCCCAGCTCCATTTCCTATGTATTTTATGTTTATTTGATTGCCCCAGCTACATTTCCAATGTATTTTATGTTTATGTATCTGCCCCAGCTCCATTTCCTATGTATTTTATGTTTATTTATCTGCCCCAGCTCCATTCCTATGTATTTTATGTTTATTTGTCTGCCCCAGCTCCATTTCCTATGTATGTTATGTTTATTTGTCTGCCCCAGCTCCATTTCCTATGTATTTTATGTTTATTTGTCTGTCCCAGCTCCATTTCCTATGAATTTTATGTTTGTTTGTCTCCCTCCAGCTCCATTCCTATGTATTTTATTTTTATATGTCTGCCCCAGCTCCATTTGCTATACATTTTATGTTTATTTGTCTGCCCCAGCTCCATTTCTTATGTGTTTTGTTTATTTATCTGCCCCAGCTCTATTTCCTTTGTATTTTATGTTTATTTGTCTGCCCCACCTCCATTCCTGTGTATTTTATGTTTATTTGTCTGCCCCAGCTCAATTTCCTATGTATTTTCATTTCCTATGCATTAAATGTTTATTTGTCTGCCCCAGCTCCATTTCCTATGTATTTTATGTTTATTTGTCTGCCCCAGTTACATTTCCTATGCATTTTATGTTTACGTATCTGCCCGAGCTCCATTTCCTATGTATTTTATGTTTATTTGTCTGCCCCAGCTCCATTTCCTACGTATTTTATGTTTATTTGTCTGCCACAGCTCCATTTCCTATGTATTTTATGTTTATTTGTCTGCCCCATCTCCATTCCTGTGTATTTTATGTTTATTTGTCTGCCGCAACTCCACTCCTGTGTATTTTACGTTTATTTGTCTGCCCCAGCTCCATTCCTATGTATTTTATGTTTATTTGTCTGCCCCTGCTCCATTCCTAGGTATTTTATGTTTATTTGTCCATCCCACTCCATTTCCTATGCATTTTATTTTTTTTTTGTCTCCCTCAGCTCCATTCCTGTGTATTTTATGTTTATTTGTCTGCCCCAGCTCCATTTCCTATGTATTTTATGTTTATTTGTCTGTACCAGCTCCATTTCCTATGTATTTTATGTTTATTTGTCTGCCCCAGCTCCATTTCCTATGTATCTTATGTTTATTTGTCTGCCCCAGCTCCATTCCTGTGTATTTTATGTTTATTTGTCTGCCCCAGCTCCATTCCTGTGTATTTTATGTTTATTTGTCTGCCCTAGCTCCATTTCCTGTGTATTTTATGTTTATTTGTCTGCCCCAGCTACATTTCCTACGTATTTTATGTTTATTTGTCTGCCTCAGCTCAATTTCCTATGTATTTTCATTTCCTATGTATTAAATGTTTGTCTGCCCCAGCTCCATTCCCTACGTATTTTATGTTTATTTGTCTGCCCCAGCTCCATTCCTATGTATTTTATGTTTATTTGTATGCCCCACCTCCATTCCTATGTATTTTATGTTTATTTGTCTGCCCGAGCTCAATTTCCTATGTATTTTCATTTCCTATGTATTTTATGTTTATTTGTCTGCCCCAGCTCCATTTCCTATGTATTTTATGTTTATTTGTCTGCCCCAGCTCCATTCCTGTGTATTTTATGTTTATTTGTCTGCCCCAGCTCCATCCTATGTATTTTATGTTTCTTTGTCTGCCCTAGCTCCATACCTGTGTATTTTATGTTTCTTTCTCTGCCCCAGTTCCATTTCTTATGTATTTTATGTTTATTTGTCTGCCCCAGCTCCATTCCTATGCATTTTATGTTTATTTGTATGCCCCACCTCCATTCCTATGTATTTTATGTTTATTTGTCTGCCCCAGCTCAATTTCCTATGTATTTTATGTTTATTTGTCTCCCCAGCTCCATTTCCTATGTATTTTATTTTTTATATGTCTGCCCCAGCTCCATTTCCTACGTATTTTATGATTGTTTGCCCCAGCTCAATTTGCTATGTATTTTCATTTCCTATGTATTTTATGTTTATTTGTCTGCCCCAGCTCCATTTCCTAAGTATTTTATGTTTATTTGTCTGCCCCAGCTCAATTTCCTATGTATTTTATGTTTATTTGTCTGCCCAGCTCCATTCCTCTGTATTTTATGTTTATTTGTCTGCCCCAGCTCCATTCCTGTGTATTTAATGTGTATTTGTCTGCCGCAACTCCATCTGCCCCAGCTCCATTTCCTAAGTATTTTATGTTTATTTGTCTCCCCAAGCTCCATTCCTATGTATTTTATGTTTATTTGTCTGCCACAGCTCCATTTCCTACGTATTTTATGTTTGTCTGCCCCAGCTCCACTCCTGTGTATTTTATGTTTATTTGTCATCCCCTGCTCCATTTCCTAGGTATTTTAAGTTTATTTGTCCATCCCACTCCATTTCCTATTTATTTTATTTGTCTGCCTCAGCTCAATTTCCTATGTATTTTCATTTCCTATGCATTAAATGTTTATTTGTCTGTCCCAGCTCCATTCCCTACATATTATATGTTTATTTGTCTGCCCCAGCTCCATTTCTTATGTATTTTATGTTTATTTGTATGCCCCACCTCCATTCATATGTATTTTATGTTTATTTGTCTGCCCCAGCTCAATTTCCTATGTATTTTCATTTCCTATGTATTTTATGTTTATTTGTCTGCCCAGCTCCATTCCTCTGTATTTTATGTTTATTTGTCTGCCCCAGCTCCATTCCTGTGTATTTTATGTTTATTTGTCTGCCCCAGCTCCATCCTATGTATTTTATGTTTATTTGTCTGCCCCAGCTCCATACCTGTGTATTTTATGTTTCTTTGTCTGTCCCAGCTCCATTTCTTATGTATTTTATGTTTATTTGTATGCCCCACCTCCATTCATATGTATTTTATGTTTATTTGTCTGCCCCAGCTCAATTTCCTATGTATTTTCATTTCCTATGTATTTTATGTTTATTTGTCTGCCCAGCTCCATTCCTCTGTATTTTATGTTTATTTGTCTGCCCCAGCTCCATTCCTGTGTATTTTGTGTATTTGTCTGCCGCAACTCCATCTGCCCCAGCTCCATTTCCTATGTATTTTATGTTTATGTGTCTGCCCCAGCTCCATTCCTATGTATTTTATGTTTATTTGTCTGCCACAGCTCCATTTCCTACGTATTTTATGTTTGTCTGCCCCAGCTCATTCCTATGTATTTTATGTTTTTTTGTCACCCCCTGCTCCATTTCCTAGGTATTTTATGTTTATTTGTCCATCCCACTCCATTTCCTATCTATTTTATTTTTTTTGTCTCCCTCAGCTCCAATCCTGTGTATTTTATGTTCATTTCTCTGCCCAAGCTCCATTCCTGTGTATTTTACATTTATTTGTCTACCCCAGCTCCATTCTTATGTATTTTATGATTATTTGTCTGCCCCTGCTCCATTTCCTATATATTTTATGTTTATTTGTCCATCCCAGCTCCATTTCCTATGTATTTTATTTTTTTTTGTCTCCCTCAGCTACATTCCTGTGTATTTTATGTTTATTTGTCTGCCCCATCTCCATTTCCTATGTATTTTATGTTTATTTGTCTGCCACAGCTCCATTTCCTACGTATTTTATGTTTATTTGTCTGCCACAGCTCCATTTCCTATGTATTTTATGTTTATTTGTCTGCCCCAGCTCCATTTCCTACAAATTTTATGTTTATTTGTCTGAGACAGCTCCATATCATATGTATTTTATGTTTATTTGTCTGCCCCCGCTCCATTTCCTACGTATTTTATGTTTATTTGTCTGCCCCAGCTCCATTCCTGTGTATTTTATGTTTATTTGTATGCCCCAGCTCCATTCCTGTGTATTTTATGTTTGTCTGCCCTAGCTTAATTTCCTATGTATTTTATGTTTATTTGTCTGCCCCAGCTCCATTTCCTATGTATGTTATGTGTATTTGTCTGCCCCAGCTCCATTTCCTATGTATTTTATGTTTATTTGTCTGTCCCAGCTCCATTTCCTATGTATTTTATGTTTATTTGTCTCCCCAGCTCCATTTCCTATGTATTTTATGTTTATTTGTCTGCCCCCGCTCCATTTCCTACGTATTTTATGTTTATTTGTCTGCCCCAGCTCCATTCCTGTGTATTTTATGTTTATTTGTATGCCCCAGCTCCATTCCTGTGTATTTTATGTTTGTCTGCCCTAGCTTAATTTCCTATGTATTTTATGTTTATTTGTCTGCCCCAGCTCCATTTCCTATGTATGTTATGTTTATTTGTCTGCCCCAGCTCCATTTCCTATGTATTTTATGTTTATTTGTCTGTCCCAGCTCCATTTCCTATGTATTTTATGTTTATTTGTCTCCCCAGCTCCATTTCCTATGTATTTTATTTTTATTTGTCTGCCCCAGCTCAATTTCCTATGTATTTTCATTTCTTATGTATTTTATGTTTATTTGTCTGCCCCAGCTCCATTTCCTATGTATTTTATGTTTATTTGTCTGCCCCAGCTCAATTTGCTATGTATTTTATGTTCATTTGTCTGCCCCAGCTCCATTTCCTATGTATTTTATGTTTATTTGATTGCCCCAGCTACATTTCCAATGTATTTTATGTTTATGTATCTGCCCCAGCTCCATTTCCTATATATTTTATGTTTATTTATCTGCCCCAGCTCCATTCCTATGTATTTTATGTTTATTTGTCTGCCCCAGCTCCATTTCCTATGTATGTTATGTTTATTTGTCTGCCCCAGCTCCATTTCCTATGTATTTTATGTTTATTTGTCTCCCTCCAGCTCCATTCCTATGTATTTTATTTTTATATGTCTGCCCCAGCTCCATTTGCTATACATTTTATGTTTATTTGTCTGCCCCAGCTCCATTTCTTATGTGTTTTGTTTATTTATCTGCCCCAGCTCTATTTCCTTTGTATTTTATGTTTATTTGTCTGCCCCAGCTCCATTCCTGTGTATTTTATGTTTATCTGTCTGCCCCAGCTCAATTTCCTATGTATTTTCATTTCCTATGCATTAAATGTTTATTTGTCTGCCCCAGCTCCATTTCCTATGTATTTTATGTTTATTTGTCTGCCCCAGCTACATTTCCTATGCATTTTATGTTTATGTATCTGCCCGAGCTCCATTTCCTATGTATTTTATGTTTATGTGTCTGCCCCAGCTCCATTTCCTACGTATTTTATGTTTATTTGTCTGCCACAGCTCCATTTCCTATGTATTTTATGTTTATTTGTCTGCCCCATCTCCATTCCTGTGTCTTTTATGCTTATTTGTCTGCCGCAACTCCACTCCTGTGTATTTTACGTTTATTTGTCTGCCCCAGCTCCATTCCTATGTATTTTATGTTTATTTGTCTGCCCCTGCTCCATTCCTAGGTATTTTATGTGTATTTGTCCATCCCACTCCATTTCCTATGTATTTTATTTTTTTTGTCTCCCTCAGCTCCATTCCTGTGTATTTTATGTTTATTTGTCTGCCCCAGCTCCATTTCCTATGTATTTTATGTTTATTTGTCTGTACCAGCTCCATTTCCTATGTATTTTATGTTTGTCTGCCCCAGCTCCATTCCTGTGTATTTTATGTTTATTTGTCTGCCCCAGCTCCATTCCTGTGTATTTTATGTTTATTTGTCTGCCCTAGCTCCATTTCCTGTGTATTTTATGTTTATTTGTCTGCCCCAGCTACATTTCCTACGTATTTTATGTTTATTTGTCTGCCTCAGCTCAATTTCCTATGTATTTTCATTTCCTATGTATTAAATGTTTATTTGTCTGCCCCAGCTCCATTCCCTACGTATTTTATGTTTATTTGTCTGCCCCAGCTCCATTCCTATGTATTTTATGTTTATTTGTATGCCCCACCTCCATTCCTATGTATTTTATGTTTATTTGTCTGCCCCAGCTCAATTTCCTATGTATTTTCATTTCCTATGTATTTTATGTTTATTTGTCTGCCCCAGCTCCATTTCCTATGTATTTTATGTTTATTTGTCTGCCCCAGCTCCATTCCTGTGTATTTTATGTTCATTTGTCTGCCCAAGCTCCATTCCTGTGTATTTTACATTTATTTGTCTGCCCCAGCTCAAATTCCTATGTATTTTATGTTTATTTGTCTGCCCCTGCTCCATTTCCTATGTATTTTATGTTTATTTGTCCATCCCAGCTCCATTTCCTATGTATTTTATTTTTTTTGTCTCCCTCAGCTACATTCCTGTGTATTTTATGTTTCTTTGTCTGCCCCAGCTCCATTTCTTATGTATTTTATGTTTATTTGTCTGCCCCATCTCCATTCCTATGTATTTTATGTTTATTTGTCTCCCCAGCTCCATTTCCTATGTATTTTATTTTTATATGTCTGCCCCAGCTCCATTTCCTATGTATTTTACGATTATTTGCCCCAGTTCAATTTCCTATGTATTTTAATTTCCTATGTATTTTATGTTTATTTGTCTGCCCCAGCTCCATTCCTATGTATGTTATGTTTATTTGTCTGCCCCAGCTCAATTGCCTACGTATTTTCATTTCCTATGCATTAAATGTTTATTTGTCTGCCCCAGCTCCATTCCTATGTATTTTATGTTTATTTGTATGTCCCACCTCCATTCCTATGTATTTTATGTTTATTTGTCTGCCCCAGCTCAAATTCCTATGTATTTTATGTTTATTTGTCTCCCCAGCTCCATTTCCTATGTATTTTATTTTTATATGTCTGCCCCAGCTCCATTTCCTACGTATTTTATGATTGTTTGCCCCAGCTCAATTGCCTATGTATTTTCATTTCCTATGTATTTTATGTTTGTCTGCCCCAGCTCCATTTGCTATGTATTTTATGTTCATTTGTCTGCCCCAGCTCCATTTCCTATGTATTTTATGTTTATTTATCTGCCCCAGCTCCATTTGGTATGTATTTTATATTTATTTGTCTGCCCCAGCTCCATTTCCTACAAATTTTATGTTTATTTGTCTGAGACAGCTCCATATCCTATGTATTTTATGTTTATTTGTCTGCCCCCGCTCCATTTCCTACGTATTTTATGTTTATTTGTCTGCCCCAGCTCCATTCCTGTGTATTTTATGTTTATTTGTATGCCCCAGCTCCATTCCTGTGTATTTTATGTTTGTCTGCCCTAGCTTAATTTCCTATGTATTTTATGTTTATTTGTCTGCCCCAGCTCCATTTCCTATGTATGTTATGTTTATTTGTCTGCCCCAGCTCCATTTCCTATGTATTTTATGTTTATTTGTCTGTCCCAGCTCCATTTCCTATGTATTTTATGGTTATTTGTCTCCCCAGCTCCATTTCCTATGTATTTTATGTTTATTTGTCTGCCCCCGCTCCATTTCCTACGTATTTTATGTTTATTTGTCTGCCCCAGCTCCATTCCTGTGTATTTTATGTTTATTTGTATGCCCCAGCTCCATTCCTGTGTATTTTATGTTTGTCTGCCCTAGCTTAATTTCCTATGTATTTTATGTTTATTTGTCTGCCCCAGCTCCATTTCCTATGTATGTTATGTTTATTTGTCTGCCCCAGCTCCATTTCCTATGTATTTTTTGTTTATTTGTCTGTCCCAGCTCCATTTCCTATGTATTTTATGTTTATTTGTCCCCCAGCTCCATTTCCTATGTATTTTATTTTTATTTGTCTGCCCCAGCTCCATTTCCTACGTATTTTATGATTGTTTGCCCCAGCTCAATTTCCTATGTATTTTCATTTCTTATGTATTTTATGTTTATTTGTCTGCCCCAGCTCCATTTCCTATGTATTTTATGTTTATTTGTCTGCCCCAGCTCAATTTGCTATGTATTTTATGTTCATTTGTCTGCCCCAGCTCCATTTCCTATGTATTTTATGTTTATTTGATTGCCCCAGCTACATTTCCAATGTATTTTATGTTTATGTATCTGCCCCAGCTCCATTTCCTATCTATTTTATGTTTATTTATCTGCCCCAGCTCCATTCCTATGTATTTTATGTTTATTTGTCTGCCCCAGCTCCATTTCCTATGTATGTTATGTTTATTTGTCTGCCCCAGCTCCATTTCCTATGTATTTTATGTTTATTTGTCTCCTCCAGCTCCATTCCTATGTATTTTATTTTATATGTCTGCCCCAGCTCCATTTGCTATACATTTTATGTTTATTTGTCTGCCCCAGCTCCATTTCTTATGTGTTTTGTTTATTTATCTGCCCCAGCTCTATTTCCTTTGTATTTTATGTTTATTTGTCTGCCCCAGCTCCATTCCTGTGTATTTTATGTTTATTTGTCTGCCCCAGCTCAATTTCCTATGTATTTTCATTTCCTATGCATTAAATGTTTATTTGTCTGCCCCAGCTCCATTTCCTATGTATTTTATGTTTATTTGTCTGCCCCAGCTACATTTCCTATGCATTTTATGTTTATGTATCTGCCCGAGCTCCATTTCCTATGTATTTTATGTTTATGTGTCTGCCCCAGCTCCATTTCCTACGTATTTTATGTTTATTTGTCCATCCCACTCCATTTCCTATGTATTTTATTTTTTTTGTCTCCCTCAGCTCCATTCCTGTGTATTTTATGTTTATTTGTCTGCCCCAGCTCCATTTCCTATGTATTTTATGTTTATTTGTCTGTACCAGCTCCATTTCCTATGTATTTTATGTTTATTTGTCTGCCCCAGCTCCATTCCTGTGTATTTTATGTTTATTTGTCTGCCCCAGCTCCATTCCTGTGTATTTTATGTTTATTTGTCTGCCCTAGCTCCATTTCCTGTGTATTTTATGTTTATTTGTCTGCCCCAGCTACATTTCCTATGTATTTTATGTTTATTTGTCTGCCTCAGCTCAATTTCCTATGTATTTTCATTTCCTATGTATTAAATGTTTATTTGTCTGCCCCAGCTCCATTCCCTACGTATTTTATGTTTATTTGTCTGCCCCAGCTCCATTCCTATGTATTTTATGTTTATTTGTATGCCCCACCTCCATTCCTATGTATTTTATGTTTATTTGTCTGCCCCAGCTCAATTTCCTATGTATTTTCATTTCCTATGTATTTTATGTTTATTTGTCTGCCCCAGCTCCATTTCCTATGTATTTTATGTTTATTTGTCTGCCCCAGCTCCATTCCTGTGTATTTTATGTTCATTTGTCTGCCCAAGCTCCATTCCTGTGTATTTTACATTTATTTGTCTGCCCCAGCTCCATTCTTATGTATTTTATGTTTATTTGTCTGCCCCTGCTCCATTTCCTATGTATTTTATGTTTATTTGTCCATCCCAGCTCCATTTCCTATGTATTTTATTTTTTTTTTGTCTCCCTCAGCTACATTCCTGTGTATTTTATGTTTCTTTGTCTGCCCCAGCTCCATTTCTTATGTATTTTATGTTTATTTGTCTGCCCCATCTCCATTCCTATGTATTTTATGTTTATTTGTCTCCCCAGCTCCATTTCATATGTATTTTATTTTTATATGTCTGCCCCAGCTCCATTTCCTATGTATTTTACGATTATTTGCCCCAGTTCAATTTCCTATGTATTTTCATTTCCTATGTATTTTATGTTTATTTGTCTGCCCCAGCTCCATTCCTATGTATGTTATGTTTATTTGTCTGCCCCAGCTCAATTGCCTATGTATTTTCATTTCCTATGCATTAAATGTTTATTTGTCTGCCCCAGCTCCATTCCTATGTATTTTATGTTTATTTGTATGTCCCACCTCCATTCCTATGTATTTTATGTTTATTTGTCTGCCCCAGCTCAAATTCCTATGTATTTTATGTTTATTTGTCTCCCCAGCTCTATTTCCTATGTATTTTATTTTTATATGTCTGCCCCAGCTCCATTTCCTACGTATTTTATGATTGTTTGCCCTAGCTCAATTGCCTATGTATTTTCATTTCCTATGTATTTTATGTTTGTCTGCCCCAGCTCCATTTGCTATGTATTTTATGTTCATTTGTCTGCCCCAGCTCCATTTCCTATTTATTTTATGTTTATTTATCTGCCCCAGCTCCATTTGGTATGTATTTTATATTTATTTGTCTGCCCCAGCTCCATTTCCTACAAATTTTATGTTTATTTGTCTGAGACAGCTCCATATCCTATGTATTTTATGTTTATTTGTCTGCCCCTGCTCCATTTCCTACGTATTTTATGTTTATTTGTCTGCCCCAGCTCCATTCCTGTGTATTTTATGTTTATTTGTATGCCCCAGCTCCATTCCTGTGTATTTTATGTTTGTCTGCCCTAGCTTAATTTCCTATGTATTTTATGTTTATTTGTCTGCCCCAGCTCCATTTCCTATGTATGTTATGTTTATTTGTCTGCCCCAGCTCCATTTCCTATGTATTTTATGTTTATTTGTCTGTCCCAGCTCCATTTCCTATGTATTTTATGTTTATTTGTCTCCCCAGCTCCATTTCCTATGTATTTTATGTTTATTTGTCTGCCCCCGCTCCATTTCCTACGTATTTTATGTTTATTTGTCTGCCCCAGCTCCATTCCTGTGTATTTTATGTTTATTTGTATGCCCCAGCTCCATTCCTGTGTATTTTATGTTTGTCTGCCCTAGCTTAATTTCCTATGTATTTTATGTTTATTTGTCTGCCCCAGCTCCATTTCCTATGTATGTTATGTTTATTTGTCTGCCCCAGCTCCATTTCCTATGTATTTTATGTTTATTTGTCTGTCCCAGCTCCATTTCCTATGTATTTTATGTTTATTTGTCTCCCCAGCTCCATTTCCTATGTATTTTATTTTTATTTGTCTGCCCCAGCTCCATTTCCTACGTATTTTATGATTGTTTGCCCCAGCTCAATTTCCTATGTATTTTCATTTCTTATGTATTTTATGTTTATTTGTCTGCCCCAGCTCCATTTCCTATGTATTTTATGTTTATTTGTCTGCCCCAGCTCAATTTGCTATGTATTTTATGTTCATTTGTCTGCCCCAGCTCCATTTCCTATGTATTTTATGTTTATTTGATTGCCCCAGCTACATTTCCAATGTATTTTATGTTTATGTATCTGCCCCAGCTCCATTTCCTATCTATTTTATGTTTATGTATCTGCCCCAGCTCCATTCCTATGTATTTTATGTTTATTTGTCTGCCCCAGCTCCATTTCCTATGTATGTTATGTTTATTTGTCTGCCCCAGCTCCATTTCCTATGTATTTTATGTTTATTTGTCTCCCTCCAGCTCCATTCCTATGTATTTTATTTTTATATGTCTGCCCCAGCTCCATTTGCTATACATTTTATGTTTATTTGTCTGCCCCAGCTCCATTTCTTATGTGTTTTGTTTATTTATCTGCCCCAGCTCTATTTCCTTTGTATTTTATGTTTATTTGTCTGCCCCAGCTCCATTCCTGTGTATTTTATGTTTATTTGTCTGCCCCAGCTCAATTTCCTATGTATTTTCATTTCCTATGCATTAAATGTTTATTTGTCTGCCCCAGCTCCATTTCCTATGTATTTTATGTTTATTTGTCTGCCCCAGCTACATTTCCTATGCATTTTATGTTTATGTATCTGCCCGAGCTCCATTTCCTATGTATTTTATGTTTATGTGTCTGCCCCAGCTCCATTTCCTACGTATTTTATGTTTATTTGTCTGCCACAGCTCCATTTCCTATGTATTTTATGTTTATTTGTCTGCCCCATCTCCATTCCTGTGTCTTTTATGTTTGTCTGCCGCAACTCCACTCCTGTGTATTTTACGTTTATTTGTCTGCCCCAGCTCCATTCCTATGTATTTTATGTTTATTTGTCTGCCCCTGCTCCATTCCTAGGTATTTTATGTGTATTTGTCCATCCCACTCCATTTCCTATGTATTTTATTTTTTTTGTCTCCCTCAGCTCCATTCCTGTGTATTTTATGTTTATTTGTCTGCCCCAGCTCCATTTCCTATGTATTTTATGTTTATTTGTCTGTACCAGCTCCATTTCCTATGTATTTTATGTTTATTTGTCTGCCCCAGCTCCATTCCTGTGTATTTTATGTTTATTTGTCTGCCCCAGCTCCATTCCTGTGTATTTTATGTTTATTTGTCTGCCCTAGCTCCATTTCCTGTGTATTTTATGTTTATTTGTCTGCCCCAGCTACATTTCCTACGTATTTTATGTTTATTTGTCTGCCTCAGCTCAATTTCCTATGTATTAAATGTTTATTTGTCTGCCCCAGCTCCATTCCCTACGTATTTTATGTTTATTTGTCTGCCCCAGCTCCATTCCTATGTATTTTATGTTTATTTGTATGCCCCACCTCCATTCCTATGTATTTTATGTTTATTTGTCTGCCCCACCTCAATTTCCTATGTATTTTCATTTCCTATGTATTTTATGTTTATTTGTCTGCCCCAGCTCCATTTCCTATGTATTTTATGTTTATTTGTCTGCCCCAGCTCCATTCCTGTGTATTTTACATTTATTTGTCTGCCCCAGCTCCATTCTTATGTATTTTATGTTTATTTGTCTGCCCCTGCTCCATTTCCTATGTATTTTATGTTTTTTTTTTTGTCTCCCTCAGCTACATTCCTGTGTATTTTATGTTTCTTTGTCTGCCCCAGCTCCATTTCTTATGTATTTTATGTTTATTTGTCTGCCCCATCTCCATTCCTATGTATTTTATGTTTATTTGTCTCCCCAGCTCCATTTCCTATGTATTTTATTTTTATATGTCTGCCCCAGATCCATTTCATATGTATTTTACGATTATTTGCCCCAGCTCAATTTCCTATGTATTTTCATTTCCTATGTATTTTATGTTTATTTGTCTGCCCCAGCTCCATTCCTATGTATGTTATGTTTATTTGTCTGCCCCAGCTCAATTGCCTATGTATTTTCATTTCCTATGCATTAAATGTTTATTTGTCTGCCCCAGCTCCATTCCTATGTATTTTATGTTTATTTGTATGTCCCACCTCCATTCCTATGTATTTTATGTTTATTTGTCTGCCCCAGCTCAATTTCCTATGTATTTTTTGTTTATTTGTCTCCCCAGCTCCATTTCCTATGTATTTTATTTTTATGTCTGCCCCAGATCCATTTCCTACGTATTTTATGATTGTTTGCCCCAGCTCAATTGCCTATGTATTTTCATTTCCTATGTATTTTATGTTTGTCTGCCCCAGCTCCATTTGCTATGTATTTTATGTTCATTTGTCTGCCCCAGCTCCATTTCCTATGTATTTTATGTTTATTTATCTGCCCCAGCTCCATTTGGTATGTATTTTATATTTATTTGTCTGCCCCAGCTCCATTTCCTATGTATTTTATGTTTATTTGTCTGCCCCAGCTACATTTCCTATGTATTTTATGTTTATGTATCTACCCCAGCTCCATTTCCTATGTATTTTATGTTTATTTATCTGCCCCAGCTCCATTTTCTATGAATTGTATGTTTGTTTCTCTCCCTCCAGCTCCATTCCTATGTATTTTATTTTTATATGTCTGCCCCAGCTCCATTTGCTATACATTTTATGTTTATTTGTCTGCCCCAGCTCCATTTCTTATGTGTTTTGTTTATTTATCTGCCCCAGCTCTATTTCCTTTGTATTTTATGTTTATTTGTCTGCCCCAACTCCATTCCTGTGTATTTTATGTTTATTTGTCTGCCCCAGCTCCATTCCTATGTATGTTATATTTATTTGTCTGCACCAGCTCAATTTCCTATGTATTTTAATTTCCCTATGCATTAAATGTTTATTTGTCTGCCCCAGCTCCATTTCCTATGTATTTTATGTTTATTTGTCTGCCACAGCTACATTTCCTATGTATTTTATGTTTATGTATCTGCCCCAGCTCCATTTCCTATGTATTTTACGTTTATTTGACTGCCCCAGCTCCATTTCCTACGTATTTTATGTTTATTTGTCTGCCACAGCTCCATTTACCTATGTATTTTACGTTTGTCTGCCCCAGCTCCATTCCTGTGTATTTTATGTTTATTTGTCTGCCGCAACTCCACTGCTGTGTATTTTATGTTTATTTGGTTGCCCCAGCTGCATCACTTTGTATTTTATGTTCATTTTTCAGCCCCAGCTACATTCCTGTGTATTTTACATTTATTTGTCTGTCCCAGCTCCATTCCTATGTATTTTATGTTTATTTGTCTTCCCCTGCTCCATTCCTAGGTATTTTATGTTTATTTGTCCATCCCACTCCATTTCCTATGTACTTTATGTTTTTTTGTCTCCCTCAGCTCCATTCCTCTGTATTTTATGTTTATTTGTCTGCCCCAGCTCCATTTCCTAGGTATTTTATGTTTATTTGTCTGCACCAGCTCCATTTCCTATGTATTTTATGATTATTTGTCTGCCCCAGCTCCATTCCTGTGTATTTTATGTTTATTTGTAAACCCCAGCTCCATTCCTCTGTATTTTATGTTTATTTGTCTGCCCTAGCTCCATTTCCTGTGTATTTTATGTTTATTTGTCTGCCCCAGCTACATTTCCTACGTATTTTATGTTTATTTGTCTGCCTCAGCTCAATTTCCTATGTATTTTCATTTCCTATGCATTAAATGTTTATTTGTCTGCCCCAGCTCCATTCCCTACGTATTTTATGTTTATCTGTCTGCCCTATCTCCATTTCCTATGTATTTTATGTTTATTTATCTGCCCCAGCTCCATTCCTATGTATTTTATGTTTATTTATATGCCCCACCTCCATTCCTATGTATTTTATGTTTATTTGTCTGCCCCAGCTTAATTTCCTATGTATTTTCATTTCCTATGTATTTTATGTTTATTTGTCTGCCCCAGCTCCATTTCCTATGTATTTTATGTTTATTTGTCTTCCCCAGCTCCATTCCTGTGTATTTTATGTTTATTTGTCTGCCCCAGCTCCATCCTATGTATTTTATGTTTATTTGTCTGCCCCAGCTCCATCCTATGTATTTTATGTTTATTTGTCTGCCCCAGCTCCATACCTGTGTATTTTATGTTTCTTTGTCTGCCCCAGCTCCATTTCTTATGTATTTTATGTTTATTTATATGCCCCACCTCCATTCATATGTATTTTATGTTTATTTGTCTGCCCCAGCTCAATTTCCTATGTATTTTCATTTCCTATGTATTTTATGTTTATTTGTCTGCCCAGCTCCATTCCTCTGTATTTTATGTTTATTTGTCTCCCCCAGCTCCATTCCTGTGTATTTTATTTGTATTTGTCTGCCACAACTCCATCTGCCCCAGCTCTATTTCCTATGTATTTTATGTTTATTTGTCTCCCCCAGCTCCATTCCTATGTATTTTATGTTTATTTGTCTGCCCAGCTCCATTCCTGTGTATTTTATGTTCATTTGTCTGCCCCAGCTCCATTCCTGTGTATTTTATGTGTATTTGTCTGCCGCAACTCCATCTGCCCCAGCTCCATTTCCTATGTATTTTATGTTTATTTGTCTGCCACAGCTCCATTTGCTATGTATTTTATGTTTATTTGTCTGCCCAGCTCCATTTCCTATGTATTTTATGTTTATTTGTCTGCTCCAGCTCCATTCCTATGTATTTTATGTTTATTTGTCTGCCACAGCTCCATTTCCTACGTATTTTATGTTTATTTGTCTGCCCCATCTCCATTTCCTATGTATTTTATGTTTATTTGTCTCCCCCAGCTCCATTCCTATGTATTTTATGTTTATTTGTCTGCCACAGCTCCATTTCCTACGTATTTTATGTTTGTCTGCCCCAGCTCATTCCTGTGTATTTTATGTTTATTTGTCATCCCCTGCTCCATTTCCTAGGTATTTTATGTTTATTTGTCCATCCCACTCCATTTCCTATCTATTTTATTTTTTGTGTCTCCCTCAGCTCCATTCCTGTGTATTTTATGTTCATTTGTCTGCCCCAGCTCCATTCCTGTGTATTTTACATTTATTTGTCTGCCCCAGCTCCATTCTTATGTATTTTATGTTTATTTGTCTGCCCCTGCTCCATTTCCTATGTATTTTATGTTTATTTGTCCATCCCAGCTCCATTTCCTATGTATTTTATTTTTTTTGTCTCCCTCAGCTATATTCCTGTGTATTTTATGTTTATTTGTCTGCCCCATCTCCATTTCCTATGTATTTTATGTTTATTTACCTGCCCCAGCTCCATTCCTATGTATTTTATGTTTATTTCTATGCCCCACCTGCATTCCTATGTATTTTATGTTTATTTGTCTGTCCCAGCTTAATTTCCTATGTATTTTCATTTCCTATATATTTTATGTTTATTTGTCTGCCCCAGCTCCATTTCCTATGTATTTTATGTTTATTTGTCTTCCCCAGCTCCATTCCTGTGTATTTTATGTTTATTTGTCTGCCCCAGCTCCATCCTATGTATTTTATGTTTATTTGTCTGCCCCAGCTCCATACCTGTGTATTTTATGTTTCTTTGTCTGCCCCAGCCCTATTTCTTATGTATTTTATGTTTATTTGTATGCCCCACCTCCATTCATATGTATTTTATGTTTATTTGTCTGCCCCAGCTCAATTTCCTATGTATTTTCATTTCCTATGTATTTTATGTTTATTTGTCTGCCCAGCTCCATTCCTCTGTATTTTATGTTTATTTGTCTGCCCCAGCTCCATTCCTGTGTATTTTATGTGTATTTGTCTGCCGCAACTCCATCTGCCCCAGCTCCATTTCCTATGTATTTTATGTTTATTTGTCTGCCCCAGCTCCATTTCCTATGTATTTTATGTTTATTTGTCTGCCCAGCTCCATTTCCTATGTATTTTATGTTTATTTGTCTCCCCCAGCTCCATTCCTATGTATTTTATGTTTATTTGTCTGCCACAGCTCCATTTCCTACGTATTTTATGTTTCTCTGCCCCAGCTCATTCCTGTGTATTTTATGTTTTTTGTCATCCCCTGCTCCATTTCCTAGGTATTTTATCTTTATTTGTCCATCCCACTCCATTTCCTATGTATTTTGTTTTTTTTGTCTCCCTCAGCTCCATTCCTGTGTATTTTTCATTTATTTGTCTGCCCCAGCTCCATTCTTATGTATTTTATGTTTATTTGTCTGCCCCTGCTCCATTTCCTATGTATTTTATGTTTATTTGTCCATCCCAGCTCCATTTCCTATGTATTTTATTTTTTTTGTCTCCCTCAGCTACATTCCTGTGTATTTTATGTTTCTTTGTCTGCCCCAGCTCCATTTCTTATGTATTTTATGTTTATTTGTCTGCCCCATCTCCATTCCTATGTATTTTATGTTTATTTGTCTCCCCAGCTCCATTTCCTATGTATTTTATTTTTATATGTCTGCCCCAGCTCCATTTCCTATGTATTTTACGATTATTTGCCCCAGCTCAATTTCCTATGTATTTTCATTTCCTATGTATTTTATGTTTATTTGTCTGCCCCAGCTCCATTCCTATGTATGTTATGTTTATTTGTCTGCCCCAGCTCAATTGCCTATGTATTTTCATTTCCTATGCATTAAATGTTTATTTGTCTGCCCCAGCTCCATTCCTATGTATTTTATGTTTATTTGTATGTCCCACCTCCATTCCTATGTATTTTATGTTTATTTGTCTGCCCCAGCTCAATTTCCTATGTATTTTATGTTTATTTGTCTCCCCAGCTCCATTTCCTATGTATTTTATTTTTATATGTCTGCCCCAGCTCCATTTCCTACGTATTTTATGATTGTTTGCCCCAGCTCAATTGCCTATGTATTTTCATTTCCTATGTATTTTATGTTTGTCTGCCCCAGCTCCATTTGCTATGTATTTTATGTTCATTTGTCTGCCCCAGCTCCATTTCCTATGTATTTTATGTTTATTTATCTGCCCCAGCTCCATTTGGTATGTATTTTATGTTTATTTGTCTGCCCCAGCTCCATTTCCTATGTATTTTATGTTTATTTGTCTTCCCCAGCTCCATTTCTGTGTATTTTATGTTTATTTGTCTGCCCCAGCTCCATCCTATGTATTTTATGTTTATTTGTCTGCCCCAGCTCCATTTCCTATGTATTTTATGTTTATTTGTCTTCCCCAGCTCCATTCCTGTGTATTTTATGTTTATTTGTCTGCCCCACCTCCATTCCTGTGTATTTTATGTTTATTTGTCTGCCCCAGCTCCATCCTATGTATTTTATGTTTATTTGTCTGCCCCAGCTCCATACCTGTGTATTTTATGTTTCTTTGTCTGTCCCAGCTCCATTTCTTATGTATTTTATGTTTATTTGTATGCCCCACCTCCATTCATATGTATTTTATGTTTATTTGTCTGCCCCAGCTCAATTTCCTATGTATTTTCATTTCCTATGTATTTTATGTTTATTTGTCTGCCCAGCTCCATTCCTCTGTATTTTATGTTTATTTGTCTGCCCCAGCTCCATTCCTGTGTATTTTATGTGTATTTGTCTGCCGCAACTCCATCTGCCCCAGCTCCATTTCCTATGTATTTTATGTTTATGTGTCTGCCCCAGCTCCATTTCCTACGTATTTTATGTTTATGTGTCTGCCCAAGCTCCATTTCCTATGTATTTTATGTTTATTTGTCTGCCCCATCTCCATTCCTGTGTATTTTATGTTTATTTGTCTGCCACAGCTCCATTCCTGTGTATTTTATGTTTATTTGTAAACCCCATCTCCATTTCCTATGTATTTTATGTTTATTTGTCTGCCCCAGCTCCATTTCCTACTTATTTTATGTTTATTTGTCTGCCCAGCTCCATTTCCTACGTATTTTATGTTTGTCTGCCCCAGCTCATTCGTATGTATTTTATGTTTTTTTGTCATCCCCTGCTCCATTTCCTATGTATTTTATGTTTATTTGTCTGCCCCAGCTCCATTCTTATGTATTTTATGTTTATTTGTCATCCCCTGCTCCATTTCCTACGTATTTTATGTTTATGTGTCTGCCCAAGCTCCATTTCCTATGTATTTTATGTTTATTTGTCTGCCACAGCTCCATTCCTATGTATTTTATGTTTATTTGTCTGCCCCAGCTCCATTTCCTACGTATTTTATGTTTATTTGTCTGCCACAGCTCCATTCCTATGTATTTTATGTTTATTTGTCAGCCCCAGCTCCATTCCTATGTATTTTATGTTTATTTGTCAGCCCCAGCTCCATTTCCTACGTATTTTATGTTTATTTGTCTGCCACAGCTCCATTTCCTACGTATTTTATGTTTGTCTGCCCCAGCTCATTCCTGTGTATTTTATGTTTATTTGTCATCCCCTGCTCCATTTCCTACGTATTTTATGTTTACGTATCTGCCCCAGCTCCATTCCTATGTATTTTATGTTTATGTGTCTGCCCAAGCTCCATTCCTATGTATTTTATGTTTATTTGTCAGCCCCAACTCCATTTCCTACGTATTTTATGTTTATTTGTCTGCCCCAGCTCCATTCCTATGTATTTTATGTTTATGTGTCTGCCCCAGCTCCATTTCCTACGTATTTTATGTTTGTCTGCCCCAGCTCATTCCTGTGTATTTTATGTTTATTTGTCATCCCCTGCTCCATTTCCTAGGTATTTTATGTTTATTTGTCCATCCCACTCCATTTCCTATCTATTTTGTTTTTTTTGTCTCCCTCAGCTCCATTCCTGTGTATTTTATGTTCATTTGTCTGCCCCAGCTCCATTCCTGTGTATTTTACATTTATTTGTCTGCCCCAGCTCCATTCTTATGTATTTTATGTTTATTTGTCTGCCCCAGCTCCATTTCCTATGTATTTTATGTTTATTTGTCCATCCCAGCTCCATTTCCTATGTATTTTATTTTTTTTGTCTCCCTCAGCTACATTCCTGTGTATTTTATGTTTCTTTGTCTGCCCCAGCTCCATTTCCTATGTATTTTATGTTTATTTGTCTGCCCCATCTCCATTCCTATGTATTTTATGTTTATTTGTCTCCCCCAGCTCCATTCCTATGTATTTTATGTTTATGTGTCTGCCACAGCTCCATTTCCTACGTATTTTATGTTTGTCTGCCCCAGCTCATTCCTGTTTATTTTGTTTATTTGTCATCCCCTGCTCCATTTCCTAAGTATTTTATGTTTATTTGTCCATCCCACTCCATTTCCTATCTATTTTGTTTGTTTTTTTGTCTCCCTCAGCTCCATTCCTGTGTATTTTATGTTCATTTGTCTCCCTCAGCTCCATTCCTGTGTATTTTATGTTCATTTGTCTGCCCAAGCTCCATTCCTGTGTATTTTACATTTATTTGTCTGCCCCAGCTCCATTCTTATGTATTTTATGTTTATTTGTCTGCCCCTGCTCCATTTCCTATGTATTTTATGTTTATTTGTCCATCCCAGCTCCATTTCCTATGTATTTTATTTTTTTTGTCTCCCTCAGCTACATTCCTGTGTATTTTATGTTTCTTTGTCTGCCCCAGCTCCATTTCTTATGTATTTTATGTTTATTTGTCTGCCCCATCTCCATTCCTATGTATTTTATGTTTATTTGTCTCCCCAGCTCCATTTCCTATGTATTTTATTTTTATATGTCTGCCCCAGCTCCATTTCCTATGTATTTTACGATTATTTGCCCCAGCTCAATTTCCTATGTATTTTCATTTCCTATGTATTTTATGTTTATTTGTCTGCCCCAGCTCCATTCCTATGTATGTTATGTTTATTTGTCTGCCCCAGCTCAATTGCCTATGTATTTTCATTTCCTATGCATTAAATGTTTATTTGTCTGCCCCAGCTCCATTCCTATGTATTTTATGTTTATTTGTATGTCCCACCTCCATTCCTATGTATTTTATGTTTATTTGTCTACCCCAGCTCAATTTCCTATGTATTTTATGTTTATTTGTCTCCCCAGCTCCATTTCCTATGTATTTTATTTTTATATGTCTGCCCCAGCTCCATTTCCTACGTATTTTATGATTGTTTGCCCCAGCTCAATTGCCTATGTATTTTCATTTCCTATGTATTTTATGTTTGTCTGCCCCAGCTCCATTTGCTATGTATTTTATGTTCATTTGTCTGCCCCAGCTCCATTTCCTATGTATTTTATGTTTATTTATCTGCCCCAGCTCCATTTGGTATGTATTTTATATTTATTTGTCTGCCCCAGCTCCATTTCCTATGTATTTTATTTTTATTTGTCTGCCCCAGCTACATTTCCTATGTATTTTATGTTTATTTGTCTGCCCCATCTCCATTCCTATGTATTTTATGTTTATTTGTCTCCCCCAGCTCCATTCCTATGTATTTTATGTTTATTTGTCTGCCCCAGCTCCATTTCCTATGTATTTTATGTTTATGTGTCTGCCCCAGCTCCATTTCTTATGTATTTTATGTTTATTTGTCTGCCCCATCTCCATTCCTATGTATTTTATGTTTATTTGTCTCCCCCAGCTCCATTCCTATGTATTTTATGTTTATTTGTCTGCCACAGCTCCATTTCCTATGTATTTTATGTTTATTTGTCTCCCCCATCTCCATTCCTATGTATTTTTTGTTTATGTGTCTGCCCAAGCTCCATTTCCTATGTATTTTATGTTTATTTGTCCATCCCAGCTCCATTTCCTATGTATTTTATTTTTTTTTGTCTCCCTCAGCTACATTCCTGTGTATTTTATGTTTCTTTGTCTGCCCCAGCTCCATTTCTTATGTATTTTATGTTTATTTGTCTGCCCCATCTCCATTTCCTATGTATTTTATGTTTATTTGTCTGCCCCAGCTCCATTTCCTACGTATTTTATGTTTATTTGTCTGCCACAGCTCCATTTCCTACGTATTTTATGTTTGTCTGCCCCAGCTCATTCCTGTGTATTTTATGTTTATTTGTCATCCCCTGCTCCATTTCCTAGGTATTTTATGTTTATTTGTCCATCCCACTCCATTTCCTATCTATTTTGTTTTTTTTTTGTCTCCCTCAGCTCCATTCCTGTGTATTTTATGTTCATTTGTCTGCCCCAGCTCCATTCCTCTGTATTTTACATTTATTTGTCTGCCCTAGCTCCATTTCCTGTGTATTTTATGTTTATTTGTCCATCCCAGCTCCATTCCTGTGTATTTTATGTTTATTTGTCTGTCCAAGCTCCATTCTTATGTATTTTATGTTTATTTGTCTGCCCCATCTCCATTTCCTATGTATTTTATGTTTATTTGTCTGCCCCAGCTCCATTTCCTATGTATTTTATGTTTATGTGTCTGCCCAGCTCCATTTCCTATGTATTTTATGTTTATTTGTCTGCCCCAGCTCCATTTCCTATGTATTTTATGTTTATTTGTCTGCCACAGCTCCATTTCCTACGTATTTTATGTTTGTCTGCCCCAGCTCATTCCTGTTTATTTTGTTTATTTGTCATCCCCTGCTCCATTTCCTAAGTATTTTATGTTTATTTGTCCATCCCACTCCATTTCCTATCTATTTTGTTTGTTTTTTGTCTCCCTCAGCTCCATTCCTGTGTATTTTATGTTCATTTGTCTCCCTCAGCTCCATTCCTGTGTATTTTATGTTTATTTGTCTGCCCCAGCTCCATTCTTATGTATTTTATGTTTATTTGTCTGCCCCTGCTCCATTTCCTATGTATTTTATGTTTATTTGTCCATCCCAGCTCCATTTCCTATGTATTTTATTTTTTTTTTGTCTCCCTCAGCTACATTCCTGTGTATTTTATGTTTCTTTGTCTGCCCCAGCTCCATTTCTGATGTATTTTATGTTTATTTGTCTGCCCCATCTCCATTCCTATGTATTTTATGTTTATTTGTCTCCCCAGCTCCATTTCCTATGTATTTTATTTTTATATGTCTGCCCCAGCTCCATTTCCTATGTATTTTACGATTATTTGCCCCAGCTCAATTTCCTATGTATTTTCATTTCCTATGTATTTTATGTTTATTTGTCTGCCCCAGCTCCATTCCTATGTATTTTATGTTTATTTGTCTCCCCCCAGCTCCATTCCTGTGTATTTTATGTTTATTTGTCTGCCCCAGCTCTATTTCCTACGTATTTTATGTTTATTTATCTGCCCCAGCTCCATTCCTGTGTATTTTATGTTTATTTGTATGCCCCAGCTCCATTCCTGTGTATTTTATGTTTGTCTGCCCTAGCTCCATTCCTATGTATTTTACGTTTATTTGTCTGCCCCAGCTCCATTTCCTATGTATTTTACGTTTATTTGTCTGCCCCCGCTGCATTTGCTATGTATTTTATGTTTATTTGTCTGCCCCAGCTCCATTTGCTATGTATTTTATGTTTATTTGTCTGCCCCAGCTCCATTTGCTATGTATTTTATGTTTATTTGTCTGCCCCAGCTCCATTCCTATGTATTTTATATTTATTTGTCTGCCCCAGCTCCATTTCCTATGTATTTTATTATTGTCTGCCCCAGCTCCATTTCCTATGCATTTTATGTTTGTCTGCCCCAGATCCATTCCTATTTCTTCTTTCCTCCTCAAACAAACTGCTTGTTACCTTCCCCATCTATCCTTCTGGTTCTGGTACCTGCACTGTACCAGTGTCATCCAGCAGAAGAACATTGCAGAGAATATAAACCACACTGAAAACACTCCTCAGTTCCACAACATATCAGAATTAGTTCTCTGAAAAGTACACCCTGAGAGTCCTGCAGGGAAGGAGGGATGAAGCCAAGGCACTGGTGGGTGAATTACATGTAGAAATGATGGATTTAAAGGCACTGGTGGCATAATATTTATAAAAACTAGGGATTTAATACAAAATATGTTTTCCTAGCATACTGTCGATGAAATCTCTGTATGCAGCAAGAAAAAGTCAAAGGTGCAAAAAAAAAACAAAAAAACAGACAATTTATTTATGAACTTTGCGCCTCATGCTGAGAAACATCAGTATCAGATTCAGAACGCAAAATTATCTGACTGGTAGGTTCAGGTAAAAGATGTCTTTTTATTCATTTATGTATTTATGGACATATGTAGTCTGTTTATCAAGACAGTGCACTGATCTCTTTGGACCACTTGCAGGCACAGTCTGGCTACATACAATCACATAAGATAAGGGAAAATACAGCTTCCCAATAAGAAAGAGCTTGCAGAAATAAGCAAGTACTCAAGTTTTCTGCAAATCACCTTAGATAGTAATACAGACATTGCAGATACCAAGTATACAAAATATGTACAAATTACATAAGGTCAGAGAATTGCAATACTTTCAAAAGAGGCAGAGTTTATATAAACATTGAGATGATACAACACACAGATAGTAAGTGGGAATCATCCGATTAGGGAAAAAGAACATGAAGAGAGGAAGAGTGAGACTGGGGGTAGAGAGCGGGGGAGGAAGATAAGATAACCTCGTGTTATAGAAAAGGGCAAGTGTAGTAATATTAAACAAGTGACGTTATAGTGCGATAATAGACTTTATGTAATGTGAGATGGAATAAGACACAACAAAGAATACACAGGAGACAATGCATATGTTCGTGGCAACTCCAATTACTGGGATATGCATGAGTAATCCTGCTGATGCATTCCCAGCTCATAATAATCTGTATGAAAAAAACAAACCAAAAGCCCCATAAATTAGCTCTATGTCATATCCTGCTGCAAGAATGAAACCTTCTGGCTAAACATCTTTCATAAAAATAGCTACAGAAAATTTCAGTCTACCCACTTTCATCCAAATAAACTTTTTTGCTCACATCATAAAACACTACTGTGCAGAGAAATATGAAAACTATGAAGCAGTAAATGAATCATAACTAAACATAGCACTACTGTTCTGCTCATTATGATATTCATAGCTGCTCTTAGGGGTAGTTGCACACCTAGGCTCAGTGACTGGTGAGCGTCTCAGGCCAGTCTGTTGTTCTGTGTAGATAAGGTCACTGCATTTGGTGCTGTCCTCTCTCGTAGGCATCCAAAGGCACAAATCACATGAACGCAAAAGCAGTTCAGGAGATGGTTAAAAGCACAATCTACAAACTTGTTAACTCTTTGACTTGTAACAGCAGGATGTGAACACGGAATAGAACAACTGACTTGAGTAAGAGAAATATGGTCTCCTTGGGACCACTAACGGTAGGCCTCATCTGCGGAATATTGACTAATGTTGCCACAAGGGGGCTAACAAACTGTCATCAGTGAGACCCCCACAACTGAAGAATGAGGATCACCAAAGTGCAATGTATCTCAAAAGACAGAGACAATAAAAACTTTAGAGGAACACTGCAGGGCAGAGCTGGACGACTAAAGCTCAAGTTAAAAGACTTCTTGAAAACCTGCTAGACTGCAATTCATTCTTATCGTAAATGTAATCACAAGCTATAACAGTACAGGGTAAAAACTCAATGGCCTTTTCATGTTAAAAGCAATGCTGCTCACATTCCTGATAACATTCTTAAACAGTCTGACCACATTTGCTCAATACACTTTGTTAAAAACCTACAGTAGTCTTAAAAACAAAATAAGCTTACTTTACATGTGAATTAAAGTGATCTGGTCATTTCCTATAAAATGGCAACTTCATAACAGCAAACCAAACAGATTTGTGTCACTCTTTCATGTTTTTACACGTGTTTCTTTAATTAGAAAGTTGTTTACATGCTATCACTGTGTGTATGACACATGGCAGAAGGTGTTATCTGAAATGCACTGTAACTAGTCTGTAACTTTTATACCTTCCAAGGTTACAAATTACTATTTATGCCTTTTACGAACTGCGTTGGTGGTGCTGCGGTAGCATTGTCGCCTCACAGTAAGACGTCCTGTTCGATTCTCAGCTAGAGCATCTTCTGTGTGGAGACATGCGTGAATGGGCGTACCTTCGTTGAAGGTTGTGCATCAGGGCCGGCAACTCGGCATGTAAAAATCTACTGCCAATCATTAGCAGACCGGAGTTCCACTGTGGTAACCCCTAACCGGGAAAAGCCAAAAGACACAACAACAACAACTGATAAGTATATAGATTGCCTCAGCCTCATAACAAACATGATTATGAAACATTTAAGAAGAGTTAAACCCTGTAATATACTGAAACACCATTTTTAAAACAGTGTCAAAAATGGGTCAGCTCCACAGGCATCTCTGTAAGTATTGCCACATATTAAATATATCCCTCGGCATGCTGGAATGTTGCCTACCATGAAGTAACACCTCACAGTAAAACATCAGCACAACAGTGTCTTTCCATGTTGGTGCTAACCTCAATCTCAGTCTCTTAAGGGCCTTAATGTTGGGAAATAGCCACCGTTCCAATACTTAGGCACACTGCCTGTTAATACAGCTCTCAGCAGGGAAAACCAATTAAATGCAGAAGAGCTAAAGGACATACATCAGTGCTCCAGTATAGCTTGCCTGACTATGTGGTCACTGTGTAGGAATGGTTTGTTCTGATTTTACAAATCATTATTATTAGCCTCCTCTCTCTCATTTTCTGCATGGGGTTGGGATGTCATGTCAGCTGTTGCCATCTTTGTCCGTTCAATGTCACTCTCCTACCTTCTTCAACAGTCATCCCTGACTGTCACAGGTCTTCTCTCACACAATCCATCCACCTCTTTTTTGGATGCCCTCATTTCCTCTTCAGCTATTATGCACGTCTTAGAACAACCATAATCTTTTCCCTTTGATCTTCTCTGGAATTGGAGCTACGCCTGGGCTTCTGTTCAGATGTCTTAATTTCTTTTTATTTCCCAGAGTGTGCATCCCACCACCCATCTCAGGCACTTCATTTCCATCACTTCTAGCTTCCTAATCAGCTCTGCCTTTACTGCACAGGTTTCTGTAACATACAGTATTAGTGATCACACTGCTGTTTACTACACCTTAATTTTCAGCTTCTTTGTCATTCTTCTGTCATACACTACCCCTGACAATCTGTGCCGGTTGGCTGCATCTGGCATCATTCAGACTTTCCTTCTCCTCAACCACCTCTCCCAGATACTTGAAGCCATTAATCTGCTCTCCCTTCCATGTAATTTCTGTGCTTCTTCTGATTTCCCCCATTTGCTGTCATTACACCTGTCTTATCTGTACTCAGCTTCATCCCATGTGCCTTCAGTTTTGCATTCCATTCCCCTGTCATTTGCTGAAGTTCTTATAGGTTCACAGCTTCATAGGAGGTTACTAGGTTAATGGCCCTAGGGCCTTTACAAGCCTAGCCAGGAAACAAAAACTGTGTACTCTAAGTGACCATAGTTAGATGGTCGTTGTTTGCAGAGCGATTCGATGATCAGCATCGACTGCCCCTGTCCATGAGGGACATGGGTGTCACCCCAGGGGTGAATTTACAGTTACCTATCCAATTGTCAAAGCTGCGCTTAAATAGTGTGGCTGAGGAGCTCTGCTTCAAATGAAGTGGTAGCTTATTCCAGTGGAGTGGCAATCTCTGGGAGACATATCTGTCTCTCCCACATGTTCTCTTAATGTTACAGGCTAGGTTGAGATCCCTGGAGTGAGTGACCCTTGTCCCATTTAATTTGCGGATGTGTAGCATTTCCATTAAGGCAGGGTCAGAGACTGCTCTGTAGGCCAGGCACAGGTCACCACTCAGCAGCCTGTTTGATACAGAGTACAGTGACAGGCTTCCAGTCTTTCCACGTAGGTCATGTCTTAGAGACCCTGAATTCTCTTGATTAGAGACCTGTGTGGTCTCTCCAGCTGCTGCAGGTGTCTGGTGAGGTACATACAGTAGGGGGCACTGTACTCAGTGTCTGGTGAGGTACATACAGAAGGTGGCACTGTACTCAATTAGTGGTCTGATAAGGGCAGAGTAGAGGAGAGTCATAACCTCCCTGGCCCTGGATGTGATGCCCTTATTTATGTGATGTGCAATGTAGAAGGCTTTCCTTACCACTCTGGACACATGGTGATCAGAATTTAGATTGCTATCAGTCTGTGTTCCCAAGTCTCGCACAATGCCGTTTGAACTTAGAGGGGTGCTATCTATATCATAAATAGCAGGCACTACTTCTTTGCCAAAGGGGATAATGAGGTATTTTTTGTGTTTAGTTTTCATCCATGGCTTTGGTACCAATCATTTGCCTGTGTCAATCCCTTCTGTAATATCTTGACATCGTTGTGGGACTCTATGATTGCACCCAGTTTACAGTCATCTGCAAACTTGGTAAGCCACAGGCCACCTACTTTTGGCTGGACTTCAGAGAAATAGATTCCAAACCATAGAGAGCCCAGTACAGATCCTTGTGGTACACCACTGATAACTTGTCTACTGGTGGAAATAGACTCCCCAGCTTTGACAGAGTATGTTCTATTGGTGAGCCAGTTGGCTACCCATCTAGTGATGTATGGGTTAATTTCAATAAGTTTCTCAATGATCCCCGAATGGGGAACTATGTAAAACAGCTTGGCTAAATCAAGATAGGAGGTAAGTCCTGCTTTCCCCTCATCCAGGGCTTTCGTGACATTCTCAAAGAAGTCCACCAGTTTTAATAAACAAGATCTACCCTTGACAAAACCAAACTGGGTTGGGTCAACAGTTTGAAAGTTGCCTATGTCCTGGTCCTGGTTGATAAGATCCATGATGATTCCTTCCATGGGCTTACAGATAAGGCTGATTAGGCTAATGGGTCTATAGTTCTCAGGGTCAGTTGATGGGCCCTCTTTGTGCAAGGGGATTACTGTTGCTGTCTTCCACTTCATCAGCACAAAACCAGTGCTCAGGTTGTGGTTAAAGAGACTTATGTGGTTCTGCTAGATCTTGTTTTAGATTCTTTCATAAGCAGCCTGGGATGTTATCTGGTCCCATAGAGATGTGTTTTTGGCCTTGGAGAGTGCTTGTATGGCCTGTTCTTTGGAGATACATAGTAGCGGACTGGTTTCAGGAATGCTATGGGGTATGGCTAGTGGGGACAGGAGGGTGAAATTATTGCCAAATCTGTCAGCTAGAAGGCTGGCAATTTCTTCGGGTTCAGTGTGACTAGTGCCATCCTGTATAACTTCAGCACACAGCTGGGCATCCCCTTTTAGGTTTTGGATGTATTTAAAGAATGCCTTATGATTGTCTTTAGGTAGGGGGTGCTAGTTTAGTCTCATAACTAGTTTTAGGGGACTTTAGAAGGTTTCTGATTTGCTTGTTCAAGCAGTGGAAGCTAATCTTCCTTCGCTGAGTAAATTCCTTCCTTTTCTTAGATATCAGTTTTTTTTTCTTTTGTTATATAACTTACCTGTAATTACAATCCACCAGGGTGGCTTGTTATTTTGACAGGACTTGGTTTTAATCCTGTCAGGTACAGCTAAGTCAATACATTTGTTTAAGTGGCTATATAGGATGTTTGTGTACTCCTCTGCATAGTCATTGTTGCCTGTGTTAGCAGGAGCATTTCTAACTTTTATACCATTTCTTAGAAGCTGATACTCTGCTTTGGAGACATTTTTTCACTTTTTTGCTCCTGTGTGGTTGTCAGGTCTGATCTTTACTTCACATCAAACAGATTTATGGTCTGACTTAACCAGGGAGTGACCCCCCTCCCATGTAGATGAGTACTAGGTCTAGGACATGTTTTCCCTTGTGGGGGTGCAGACTAACTATTCCAGGGCATTTGAATTAACAAAGTCTAGGAACCTCGGGATGATCATGTTTTCACTAGTGTAGATCATGTAATTGATGGACATGTAGTTGAAGTCTCCCATGACCAAGGTGTTTGTCTGTATACTAAGCGACTCTAGCAAGTCCAGGTAGGTGGTGTGTTTCTCCTGGTTCCTGATGGGAGACCTGTAGCTACCAATGATGTAGGATATTTTGCTGATAGTTATTTGGACCTGCAGTATCTCAAGAAAGTTGGACTGTTCCATCAGTCTTGAGGTGTATTTGGATTTAATGAAGATGGATACACCTCCAGCTTTGGTTCTTTCATTCTTGTTTTGGGGACTGAACATGTGAAAGACATTACAGCCTTGTAGAGCCAGGGTGCTCTCTGCAGCCTTAAACCAAGTCTCAGTGACTGCGCAGACATTAGCATCTTCCTAGGTGAGAAGACCTTCCAGGGAGGCAGTTTCCTGTTTAGGCTCCTAGCATTAAGCAGCAGGACCTTCAGTTTGTATCTAGTGGATTTACTTATGTCGCAAGTTTTGTTGTTTTGACATTGCCTAAAACAGCACTATAGGGGAGGCAAGCATCTTTGCCAGCATCCAAAAGTCTTGAAGAGACAGGTGAAGGCCATCTCTGGCAAAGCAGTGTGGTCTGATGACCATGTCTTCCCAGACCGACAGATACTGGATCCCCTTGGAGTGACACCAGAAACTAAGCCAATTGTTGAAATCAATCATTTTTTGTCTGTACTGTGGCATCATCCTGGGTGAAGGTAGAGTGCTGATTAGGGCTATGGATATACCTGCCTGGAACACATAACCTGAGAATTCAGTCATGTGTCTCTTTATATAGTCCTGAGCAGTACATCTCAAGTCATTCATTCCAACATTTACTATGACAGAGTCACAACAGTAACTGTTGAGTGACCTGAGTGCATGCGTGACTTGATGGATCCTGGCACTTGACAGGCACCTGACAGTGAGCTTCTCCTTATACAACCTGATGAGGGGGGTGGTTTACTTTTATAAACCCAAATCACAGTGGTGAGATTGCTCATATGAAAGAATTGTAACCACGAAATTCAGAACAGCGACAATTCCATATGTTCGAATATCAGCAAATCGAAAAGCAGATTAGCTGATTTTCGAACATAAATATCGAAAGAAAAAAAAAAGAAGTGTAAAGCAAGGGGGCAAGCCCCCCCCCCCACACTTTAATATTCTAACTCTGAGATCGCACTACAGTGGGGGAAAGGGACCATTTTCCAACCCTCACTATAGTGCAATCTGCCCCACAATGTCGAATGTGCAATGAGCGAATGTCACTGTGCCTTAGTTCATTGCACATTCAAACCTTTTTCCATTCGGCATTTGCAAACTTTGCTGTTCGCCCGTGTGCAATATGCACACATGAAGGTAAACCGAGGGGGGCATTTGGGTGTCTCACTATTGAGTAGTCTGTGAATAGGTTTTGAGTTGTTTTGCCTTAGGGGTTTAATTGTTGAGACACTGATATGTGCATTGTTATGTGCAGTGGTGGATTATGCTCATATAGCAATATGTGTAGGTTGTTTGCACTTGGGAAGTCTCTGGTCCTTTGGTAGGCTCTTAGTGAGCACCTCCATGTATGTGGGTTTATGTGTCTTGACCTTGTCTTGTGTGAGTGGAAAGGTGTGTGTACTGACAACCTGTCTGATGTCTTGTTTATTGTTATGTGAGAGGGCTGATTCTAGTTTCATGGTATAGTTACATCTCTTACATAGTGTATTTGTTTGCTTTAGGAGCAGGTGGTTATCAGTATACATGAGACAACTGCTACATTTCCTCAGGATGCCAATGCTAATCAGGTTGGCTGGAGAAATGTTGGGAAACTGACTGCCCATAGCAGTACGTAATTCCTAAGTACTAGTTTGTAAGAGGGAAATTAGATCAGTTACTGCTCTGGGATTAACAAGGGGACTTATTCTATAGAAGATCAGGATGACAAGTGCGGCGACACTGCTCACTGCTCAGGTGAGTTGGCTACAGTGCAGAAGTGCGCAGATGAGTTGCCTGAAGAGCAGCAGGGAAGTCTGGGAGGGTTTCAGTGACTGGTGTCTAGGGAAAAAAAGAGTTTCTAGATTTGCGTCTGTACAAGGCACTGTTAAACCCCGTTGAGCGATGTGCAGCTACACACACGATAGGCTTAAAAGCAAGCAACTTTAAACAGTTTAAACACAAACTACCAATAAGAAAGCCTCACACAGAGCCTCACTCCAGCAATCTCCAACACAGATGGTTTCTCAGCTACACACTTCTGCCACAAGGGTGCAGAGAGACCCTCTTAATGTAAGTTGGCTGGTTTTAATGCTCAAGTGATACTAGACTGTCTAGATTCAGCAGAATGGTAGCTGCCCTGCACCACCTTAGTAATGCATTCTAACTCTTAGCCTGCCCCAAACTGGCACTACACCTTACCTTAGAAAAACCCTTGCTGTAACACTACCACTTTTCCGATACATTTTATATGGAAAACAAATAGAAAAAAACTTACTACTGAATATGTGCAAAGCGTCCTGGGAAGCCAGTGCACAATACACCCTACCTCTTCAACTGCACAACATCTGCTTATGTCTGTTTGTGTGTCTGACTTTAGTATGGGCAGAATTACAAACAACCCAGCAGGGATCAGCAGATCTAACAAGCATCGAGAAACTTCAATGTCTGATGACCATTTTATGAGACAATTTGGTCATGTCAACAGAAGCAGATAATTGCTATTTACAAATATTACTTCAACTGCCAAATAATGGCCACCTTCCCCCTCTGGGGAAATTCTGTCATATGCTGTTCCCTGTTCTTGAATTTGTTGTTATAGCTGTACTTCTATTAATCCTTTGATGTTCTGACAGGTAAATAACTGTAACCTTTCCTTATCCAACCTGGTGAGAGGGACATCAGTGTGTCTCACAATGGAGTCTCCCATGACCAAAACATTGGGTTGTGTGGTGTTACACCTTATGGGCTTGGTAGTTGAGACACTACAAAATGTGGTTTTGAGTGTTGTGGTGGGACTTCTCTTGTTTGTGTACTTGTGGAGTTTTTGAGGACTGCGTCTAAGAAGCCTCTTGGTATGTCATTATAAAGGCAGAAAGTAAAATGTTCTTTGTTCATGTGACGTTGAATTCTTACGACCCTATGTAGTGTAACAGACACATGAATTCCACAGTGGAATCCTTAGAACTCCAAGGTTCTGTGTCAGATACATGAATTGTACATGTAACCTAGGAATCCTAGATTCTGTAACAGACATGAATTCAACATGGAATCCTGAGGACTCCTAGGTTCCATATCAGATATATGAATTTCACGTGGAATCTTTAGGGATTGCAGGCTTTGTGAAGATTTATCTGATCCATGTGGAAATGTCTGGATTCCTAGATTCTGGATCACAAATGTGTATTGCACAAGAAACCCTCAGGATTCCCAGGTTCTGTGTCAGACATATAAATTCCATGTGGAATCCTTAAAATTCCTAGGTTGTGTATCAGGTATATGAATTCCATGTAGAAACTTTAGAATTCCCATGTTCTGTATAAGATTAATTTTCCAGCTTTACCTTGAACTCAGCCGGTTCTGACGCATCCTCTGCTCCTGCTGTACCCGCAGGCTCTCCAGCTTCACAGGACTTGGAATGAATCCAACCTCACAGCCCTCCTTCACCAGTCGGCCGATCCACCAATCATTGTTGTATTTCTGCCAATGAAAAGAGAAAAAAAAAATGTCATTTACTCTTTCGAATTACTGTACTTTACTTTTTGAAATGTTCCATTAACAAATATTTAGACAGTGTGATAGTGGGAGACAAAAACTATATTTATTAAAATATGGCTAAAATAAATCCTTCCTATACTGTACCAGAAAAACTTCAGTTGTTTGTTGTTTGTCTTTCAGCTTTTTCCCGGTAAGGGGTCGCCACAGCGGAACTCCAGTCCGCTAATGATTAGCAGTAGATTTTTACAAAACGCCGAGGTGCCAGCTCGACGCCCTACCTTCAACAAAGGCACGCCCGTTTATGCACGCATGTCTCTTGAACACTACCCAACCGCGGGGAGGGCATGCAGACTCCACACAAAAGGCACTCCCAAGCCAAGTCGAGAAATCAATGGGAGAACCTCTTGCTGTGAGGTAACAACGCTACCGCCGTACCACCGCGGCAAGTACCATGGTTTAAACATCTAGACTTAAATGGTTTAGTGCTTTGACATACAGAAAAGTATAAACTCCAGATACTAATGCACTGCAGTCATAGTTGTCAACCTCTTAGCAGAAGAAATCGGTCAAAGCCAAAAACAATGGAGGGACAAAGGTCGAAAAATAGGGACAGATTTTAAATATTGTATTAACTATGAAAGTTGATAGAATAATAGGATTTGTTTCAGCATGCATTTTCTGAAGGATATAAAGCCTAAATCTTAAATGTATGTCATTATTTGGTGGCTTCAGTTCTCCGTGATTTGCCATAAAACCATAAATTTTATGAAGAACAGGCCAAAAATACGAGGCAAAAACCTGGACATTCTGCGAAAATCTAGACAGCTGAGAGGTATAATTGTGGTAACTCCTGCTCATTCCTACATCACAATTGTATAGGATATGAAATCCACTATACAATGACTGAAAACTGAGCATTCTGTTACCAAAAAATAATGCAATAAATATAAAGGTATGTGAGTTTTGTCATACAGGTTCATAGGCTCATAAATTCCCTGGCAAAGATGAGAATCGAACAGTGTACTTTTTACTGGAAGGTAAACACCTTACCCATTACAGCAACCCCAACATCACACTAGAAATATCTGACTAACATTAAATCACGTGATTACAAATGTAGGAAAGCTGCAATATCATAATAATAGTGTTAGAATACTCCACTGTTACTAATGACATAACACTACACCACAGCAACAATGTAAAAACCATGCTGCCATTTTATGAGGAAATAATACGTCATTGTAAAACCTGCTGTGGGATTCAGAAAGGCTCATTGTTATGCAGAAGCCTTATCTCAGAAGGGGATGCATCTCACTAACTCTTTCCGATTCATAGACCACTCTACTGCTGAGGTGTTCCACTCATGGGAACTTACAGCAGACAGGGCTGCTTGATAAAGTAGCAGCCCTGGGGAATGGCTAATGCTAATTAGCCATGTGCTTGTCCCCAGATATTTTGAGGATCGTAAATTAGAATTGCTCAGCTAAGCAAAATTTTATACTAGTGGGAAAAAGTGACTGTTACCAAAGATGGAAATTAGACAGTAAATGTTTACAGTAGGGTAAAAGTGAACACAGTCAAAAGATGGAAGTCACCTATCCTCAACTATGGGAGTACTCATGGTACAGGTAAGTACAGTGAAGCCATGGGGGGGTGGGGGTGTTAGTGTGTGTGTGTGTGTGTGTGTGTGTGTGTGTGTGTGTGTGTGTGTGTGTCTGTGTATTCATACCTCTCAACCTGGAAACATCAAAAATCTGGACAAAGTCCCTTGAAAAATAGGTACACATCTGTACACTGATTAACATAAAAATGTGCATACATAATTATGTAACCCTGCCCACTCCAACGGAATTATGGGATACCATCAATCACAACAGCAGATATCCGATAAATAGACTTGCAGTATATTAAAAAAAAGAAAGAAAGACGAAGACTTTGGTTTTTGGTTGGATGAGTCGGGCACAGGGGTGCACAGTAGTTGTGGCCTGATGGTATTTTTGTCACACATAACCCAGACAAAAAAACTTCACCAGCTAAGAATATGTAAAGCTTGCCTAGCCTGGCTAAAATACTTTGCCAACTTAAAACCTTTAAAGTTTCTGTCTGACCAAAATAGGCCACAAGCACTGCCCAGCCCTGTAACTCACTCATGCAGCCAAATCCTTCCTCACCTTTTTAGTGCATGACCATTTATCTTACTAACAGCGACAGACAACTTTATTGTCAACAATGGTGCCTTTCGGGTAACTCAGGTACTCATACTTAACCCTGTTCTACCGCTCATTATTACCGTAGCTTTTTACATGAAAATCGGATTTAGCAAGACAGATTTTAATCTGACCTCACAGCCTTAGTCAAACAAGAAAACTGGCATTAAATATTGCTCACTATTAACATTACAAGCATCTATATTCAGAAAAATGGCATTATGAAATCAATCATTTGACTAAAATATAAATTAATTATCCTAAGATGTATACGTTTTGGGATTACTTAGGATAGGTTCCCATTTCTGAGATAAGAAAGAGCGGTAAGGAAAACTTTGACGGTAAAGTACACATCTTGAAAACCGAAGCTAATATGACTGGTATCTGCACAACTGTAAACATGATTCTAAAATCAACACAGCGGCTGCACAGTAATTGAAACAAAGACAGTGTGCCCCTCTCATCCTAAATGGCATAGTTTATCTCCAAACTAAGTGAACCCTTCAGCACTTGCTTCGTTAATGCAATCTCATCAGTCCTGCAGTAGTTTACTTTATCTAACAATAAATTTTTCACAGACTCCCCAAACTTAGGCTGGGGGTCAATTGCAGCCATTTTCCAAGCTCATTACCGGGTACCGTGACATCACACAGTCGCTGTCAAATCTGAAGGCCTTACCAAGGAAGTATGCAAAACCCAGAGTGGATGTACGCACTCTGGAGCAGAGCTCCGTTTACACACTAAAAAGGAGTTAAAACATCAAACAGTAACTTCAGCAGGTCAGTCTAGTAAAATAACAAAAAGTGAATTTCTTTCTTTTTAAGAAGAATACTAGAAAGGATTAAGTAGCTTTTTGTCCCTTGCACTGTCTTGCATGCCATTGCAGCACAGCAGATAATAAAATACAGCTGACATACACACCACTTTGGCCCAGCATGTAAACAACAGACTTTCACAGCAGATATCAGAAAACAGGCTTGCAGTACAGCACAGCAGATAATAATGTACAGCTTTGCAAGTTTGCACATAGCCACACACCCCTTTGGTCCAGCATGTTCGTATATTGAACGGAACTTGCAACACAGTTAAACAACAGATCAGACTTTCACAGCAGATATCTGATAAATGGACTTGCAGCACAGCAGATAATAAAATAAAGCTTACACACACACACCTCTTTGGCCCAGCTTGGACACACACACCCCTTTGACCCAGCATGCTCCTAGATTTCAGCCGCATGCCACTTAGCAGATAAAAAAACAGAGCTTGCACAATGGACTTTCACAGCAGATCACATAAACAGTTCTTGAAAGGGTAAAGGCTATACCACAAAGCGCTGTTACGGGCTTGTTCCATTCTTTTATTTCTTACCTGATGGGAGGCTGAGACCTGCAGACTCTGCAAACCTTAAATGATATACATCTGCCTCCATATTTTCCCCCAAACAGTTCAAAATAAATATTTGACCAGCTGGCAGTATTTGATGTCATCACACACACCCCTGTAAGGCAGGTGATGTGTGGTGATGTCAGCCATAAATTTAAAGTGGCAACACAAAAAAATCAAGAATTAAAGGGGCCACTCGGAATTCGTGGCACCCCATTATTTTGCCCTCAAAACTGGTAAATACCGAGGAATTCAGTACGGCTGAGAGGTCTGATCATCAATATACTGACATATTGAAAAGAAAGGCACTGGTAAGAAATTTAGAGCCCAACATTTCCATTTCAGACAAAAATTATCATTCTGTCCTGTTCACCTGGTAATCCACGTAACCTGACTCCTGAGCATATTTCAGTTTGATACTGCATTACCTGTTACATTCTTCCAGGTGACACGTGACTGATCTGATATTTTCTGAGCCTTTCTCTGTATGCAGTTTTATAACATTTTGTCAATGATAAAAGTAAATGCTAAAAAGGAAGTGATGGTACTTATACAGCTGTAAAACTCTATCAAGGAATTGTTTTATCTGACCACAAAAAGGCATGTCATTCAAGAAAATACATAACAGATTAAAAAAAAAAAATGAAATTACTATTGTATAAATACACATTTTCCCAACACTGTAATGTAATTTTAGGGTTCCTATTACCAGATCGAAAGACCGTAATCGTGAATACGAAAAGAGCGACACAGATTGCGCAAAAGACAGAAATGCCGAACGTTCAAAATAGTGAAAATTTAAATGTCGAAGTGTAATGGTTGTCCTGTCTGCGGTATAGCTTCGTAAGGTAAGTGTGAAATAGAAAGGACTTTAAGGTTAGGATGTGGGTTAAGGTAAGTGAGTAGATAGGTAACGTATGTAAGATTTAGTGTAGTGTTAGAAGTAGGGATTTATTTATCTGTATGTAGGTGTATTATTTATTTTTTTGGGTGTATGTTTGTAGGGAAAGTGTGCGGTAGTTACGGACCTTGGGGTTAAGGATAATGCATAGATAGTTGTGTCTGTGGGGTTTAGTGTAGTGTTGGAGGTAGGGTTTTGTTAAATGTATGTATGTGTATTATTTATTTTTTTGGGTGTATATCTGTAGGGGACGTGTGTGGTAGTTACAGACCTTAGGGTTATGGAGGGGTTAAGGATAGTGCATAGTTAGTTGTGTAGTTGTGTATGTGGGGTTTAGTGTAGGGTTAGAAGTAGGATTTTGGTGTTTTACTTTAGGTTAGAAGTAGGGTTTAGTTAGTGTATGTATGTGGTTTATTTATTTTGTTTGGGTAGGTAGTATGTAGCAGGTGGTGGGGTTGGCGACTCTCACAGTTAGCTATTTTATTTTTCGCTGTTTATTGCATTTGGGATTTTCGCAATTCGTGTTACAGATGTTGACGTTTAGGTATTCGCATAAAGGGTTTTTTGAGTTGGTAATATAGACCCGTACTTTTAGCATAGCTGGAGATATTGCAGCCCTATAGTTATGCTTGAAAGTCAACAAAAACACCTATTAAAAATACCAAAAAAGAAAGGAATTCTTAAGCAAAATAATATCCAACCATTTGTTAATAAAAGCTACGTCTCCATCAGATAAAAGAGTGTCAATGTATAAATGGTTCAGTCAATATTATTTCATCGAACAGCCACATTGTCAAATAACAATTCATCACAAATGCAATTCATTGAAACCCCCCAATTATATATACCAACTCTGAGATTACACGACAGTGGGGAAGAGCAAATTTCCTGATTCCTTCAGTAACATGATCTCAGTCAGAACAGTTCGACGAGCAGCATTTCTGATGAAACGCTGCTCGATAATTTGATAATGTGGTCGTTTGATGAAATAACAGGAACCCATAAATGTTAATATGCCATTACGACTCATAATATCATACAAAACAAAAACAAACTTCATCTGCACTAACAGAACTCTATTTTAGTTTCTTGGCATAATCACCAGTCATGAATCAAAGATTTAAAATGCCTAACTAGTCGTTTTAAAGTTTGCTCAAATAAATATTGCTAAAGGTTTATTTAAACATTGTACTTAAAACATGACAATGATGCCTACTTCCATGTTCCCACTGTTCACAGTTGCTAAGTAATTACTCTTCTTTTGAAACAAGTATACTACTGATGCTGCTTGATTGTAGTGTTTGCCCAGTACAGGGAGATCAGCGTTAACTCATAAGATATGCCTAACTGAATTGTAATATAATACACTGTACCTACTCCTTGCATGTACACTTCCTAACCTATTTGAATGTGATTGAGCATTTAGCTCTTAACTGCAATGACCCTGTCTTGAATAACTACTTAAGGTAATCTGTATTACTGCATTATATCTGGTGCTACTAGAAATGTACATTACCTTGTAATTACTTGTTGCTGTGATTTGCAGATATTTTATTTTCTTTCAATTGTACCTGTATACTTCTTACATGATATCTCTCCTTCCTCTTCCATGCTAACCTCCTATGTTATTTCTGTTTCCCAATCTTATGTTAACCCTCTTCTATGCTAACCTCCTATGTTTCTTCCTGTTACCTATTTTCCCTAACCCTACTGTTCTGTTTTTGTATTCCAGCATTTTAAGCCTTGTGCTCCTCATCGGGTGTCCCGTCCCTATTGGCCTATCTCACTTGGATTCCCAGAAGATACAAAGCAGGCCATTTTGTGCTGGCACCCAGGAAGCACCCCTAGCTCCTCCTGAATGACGGTCTAGTGATACTTACTCTCAACATTACGGACTGTACGTCTATTTGCTGAATTATATTATTCTATGTGTTTTCCTCTTGTGGGCAGCACTCACGTGGCTCCAGTTAGGACTGTTTGTCCCCTGCCTACCTGCAGTTTACTAGTTCCCCTTTCATCTTTCCTAGTTACTCCCTCCTGCCCCTGTTTGGCCTAGAGTCTCCCTCCTCTGCCAGCTTCACCTCTGTAGCGACGTCCTGCTCGCCTGTCCTTTTCTGTTCCCTCGCTGTACCTACACTACTTTCCAGGCTGTTGCATTCCTCTCACTCTTCTTCTCACCTATTGATTCTCTAGATGACTGTATCTTGACTTTTCTGCTTACCTACATACTCTCACTTACTCCTTTCAGGGACCCACTGCTAATCCCTATATATTCTTACATATACCTTATACCTGTTATATTTTTGTAAAACTACCTTCTCCTCTCCATCTTCCTGTACCTTTCTCCCCAAGCCCTTCTGATTACACTACATAGCTTAGGAAACAGTAACGCTTCAGCTTACTAAACTGATTGACTCGCTCTCCCCTCTAGCTATTTCTGCCCCTCCCTACCCCTTATCCCACCCACCCCACGGGCCCTCAGCCTTATACCTCACATACCACACCCCCTTTGACTACACCTATCCAAAACTCTTACTCTAGTTTGTACCTCCCTCCCAAACACACCCTCCTCCATTACCTCCCCTATCTCCACCCTCCCACACACAGACAAATACTTACTTTAACCCTTCCTTCTAGCTTCTCTTACTAATTCTATAATCTGATCTAACTCCTTAGTTAACTCCTTTCTCCACAGATAAACATGTCCTGCAAAGCTTTCAACACTTCTTCTAAAACTCTGTAACAAAACTGCACGGACAAAACAAATACTTCTATTGATTATTTTGCTTGCTCTCACACTACCCTACTTCCTAACCTGTTATGAATCATGCCTCAATTACCACTTTCACCACACTCCCAAACATACAGCCTCAGATTTCAATAGCCTAAACTTTACACACTTAAATATAACTTCTACCCCCAGCTTCCTCCTAGCTAAATATCACAGGCTATCTCATATTAAAGTTCAAAATCTCATGCTTAAGAAACTAAAATACTTCCTGAACTTGTCTAACAAAGCTCACCTTGAATTTACCCACTCTACCTTGGCAGATGGGGACATTCACCCAAACCCAGGGCCTTTCCTACCTCATCAGACATTATCCCAACCACACTAAACTCTTCCTCACTGATACCAAACTCCAACACTAATACCCTACTCATAGGGCATCTTAACATCAAGTATAAATAACAAAATCACCCATCTCCACTCCCTTCTTAAACACCACTCCTTTGATATTCTCTGTTTAACTGAAACCTGGTTAAAACCCTTCACTACAGACAATGAAATCACTCCCCAGGTTACAACATCTTAAGACTAAACTAAAAAAGGTGGAGGAGTAGCTCTTTATTCAAAATGAACTCAATGTAACATTAGTACCCTGTGACAACCTGGACATTAGCAAGTCTGAACTTCTTATCTCAAAGCTTCAACTTAACCAAAAAATCTATCTATATAATCTGTATTTATCTACCACCAGCCAACAACATTGCTACCTTAGAAAATATCCTCAGTTGGTCCACCTCCACCCACCCACAAGAAACCATAATACTAGGAGACCTTAATCTAGACTGGACCTATTTTAACACTAATAACCCAACCTCTCATATCAACCTCCATGGCTTTACACAGACAATAAGCACCCCTACTAGGATAAACAAACCTAATAACAAAGAAAGTATTATTGATTGGATTCTCGTGAATAAACCTCTACTAAAATATAAGTCTGGAACATTACCTGATGACTTTAGTGATCACAATTTAACTTATATTATAAGACAGAAAATGCCACAATACTCCAATTTTTAGAACCATACGTGATCTCAAACATTTCAACACTATTCAATTTAAAACTGAACTAAATGCCTGTAACTGGAACCCAGTAAAGACACTGACTCTTGAAGAAGCTGTCCAATACTTTAACACCACATTCCTAACAATTCTAGATTACCATGCTCCAAAACACTCCATCCGAATTAAATCTAAACCTGCCCCTTGGCTATCTAATGACACTAGACAAAAATGTTACTTAGAAATAAAGCATGGAAAAAATGGCGAACTAGCAAATCTCCTATAGACCAACAGACTTTCAGGCACCTAAGAAACACTACCAAAAAAGCCATCTTCACTGATAAAAGGAGTTATTTTAGTAACCTCCAGCAAGCTAATCACAACAACCCTCAAAAATTCTGGTCAACCCTAAATAGACTTCTTCACCCTGGACAGACTTCCACTCCATCCCCATCTGGGTCTGGAAAGAATTTGATATAGCCAATACTTTCAACTCTTTCTTTACTGACACTATTAATGCCTTGGCCTCTCATCTCTCTAGTGACAACACTAACATCCCTGACCTTGTATCCCTCAAACTACCAACCTTACCCATCTCTACCTCCTTTATACAGAAATGTATCCATAAACTCAAACCATGCTCCCCTTCAGCAGACCAACTTCCATCTGAATTCCTTCAAAAGCTTCCTCAAATAGCCTATCTCATATCCATTCTCATTAATAGAACTATAAGTGAAGAAACCATACCTGACATCTGGAAAATCTCACACATCATACCCTTACACAAAGGAGGTAATTCCTATGATTACTCCAACTATAGACCCATAGCTCTCTTGTCCCCACAAGATCATGGAAAAATGTGTTCACCAGCAGTTAATGAACCACCTAATAAAAAACAACATTCTTACTACTTGTCAACATGGCTTTAGGCCTTTTCAGCACAACTACCGCCTCCTCTCCTTTACTGACCTGATTAACAAGAATCGTAATGATAACATCCTGTCTTCAGCTCTCTTTATCGACCTATCCAAAGCCTTTGACATGGTTAATCACTCTCTCCTTATACTAATTCTCAAATCTCTTTCCTTAGAGCCTAAAGCTGTCCACTAGTTCACTTCCTATCTCTCTAATAGGAAACAAGCCGTTCTCTGGGATAAGAAACTATCATCTCTTCTACCTATCTCACTTGGGGTCCCCCAAGGCTCTATCCTCGGACCTCTTCTTTTCTCCCTCTTTATAGGCTACATGCATACAATACGCTGACGACTCCACACTAATTTGCTCTGCTAAATCCATTGCTGAACTCCAAACTAATACTCAAGATATATTCTCCAAAGTCAAAACTTGGTTCTTAAAACGTTGCCTACTCCTTAACGCAAAAAAACCAAACTCCTACTCTTTAAGCCTTCTAATAGATCCCCTGCACTAGATTTCACTATCTTATCTAATAATGGAACCATTATATCACCTGACCCCACTACCAAACTGCTAGGTGTCACAATAGACAACAACCTTACCTTTGACTGTCACATTAATAATACCATTAAAAATGTAAACAGGAAACTCGGCTCTCTATCGAATTAGGACTTTTTTAACCTCCCCAGCCAAAGCTACTCTTGCCCACTCTCACCTCATCTCTACTCTTCTCTATGCCTCACCAATCTACACTAACCTCAAAAAACAATCTTCACAAACTATCAACCACCTACAATAACATAGCCAGATTTGTTACTGGTAAGCCTTTTAGAACACATCACTGTTTAAATCTGCAGCAACTTAACTGGCTTGAACTGTCTAACATACTACTTCTTTCCCAACTTACAGTTGTCCATAGAGCTCTATACCAAAGTCAAAATACACCTGCACTTTCTAACCTCTTAACCACATATTCTAATCTAAACTCCCTCCGCTCATCAAACAAACTGCTAGTTTCCTTGACAAAATCTAATAACCTAGCTGGTGACTCCTCTTCTCAAATGCCTTGGTAAACACTGGAATCAACTTCCTACTGAACTTACTTCCATGGCATCTACTACTTTGTTTAAACAAAAACCTTAGAATCTACCTGAAAAGCCACTGGATGTGTCCCTGTTCAAATCCTGATTAAATGTTAATTCCTTACCTACCACTCCTCTCCCTTTTCTTATGCCCCCCCCCTTAACTGGCCTTTCACCACCTTGCCTCCTTCTCCTCACAAATCCTATTCCTTGTGTCTCTGACCCTATTCCCAGGAAGCTTATATCTTTATCAACTCTACACTGCCCTTCTACTGCTTTTTTTTTTGCTAACTCCTGTCCCTTTACTCTCTCTTCTCATGCTACAATATGTAATTATGCTAAAGATGATAGTATTTAGATAGTCTAGGTAGTGTACTTCTTTGTAATCTAGTTTTAGGTTTCAATGTTTTAGTTCTTTTCCCTGGTCTCTCTTATTATTTATCAGGTTCTAGAAGTTGTATTGATGTTTAATAGAATGTATTTTAGTTTTTCCAGTTGCCTTCTTTTTGTAATCAAGATGCATTGGTTGAAGTGTTACAAGTCTGTAACTTGTTATTTGTAACTTGTTATTTGTATTCATTATAAATCTCTTATGTCCATATGTGGAGCTTTTCTCCCCGGGCCTCTGCTGAAAATGGAAATATATCCAGTCAGACTAGCCCGGTTAACAAATGTAAAATAAAATAAATAAATAAATAAATAAACATGACATTGTACAAAGAAAGATATCAATTCATAATGTATCCACTCATTTTTCAAACATTTTTCTGTTAAAACAGCCATATTTTTGTATGTAAATGAACTCATAAACCTATGAAATGGTGACCAGAAAACAAAGCTGGTATTCACTGAGACAGAGTGTTGGAGAAATGTTGGACAGATCTATAGTCTGTAGTTAAGGTGGGGCAAGGTGGGCAGCTACTCAAGGCTCAAGGTTTTAGGGTGCATGATTGTCCAATCCTAATTGTTCTTCTGTGCAGGGGGAGATTAAAATGCCAGTGTTGCATTTCAGGTCAAAACTGACCATGTAGCACTCCGTGTGTGATCTAAACTGTAGCACTCCGTTACAGTTTAAAAGTAGAAAATAGTTTATAGTTTTTTGGTCTTCATGTTAGGATGATCACTAGGTGTGTTATTATCTAGCTACATCTCTGCAGATGGGCAGATAAAATATGCACACAGATATGGGGACTAGAATTAATAAGAACCTCGATTCTCCCATGTTATCTACCTAGGTCAACATATAGGGACAAGTCCACAGAAAAAGGTTATAAGTGACATACTAAAGTTGTGTGACAAATGTTTCCTGGACAAATGGTACAGAAAAATGAAAAATGAGAGACTGAGCACCTTGAAGGAGGATCTGGGAAACTAGTCAAAAATGGAGTTTGCGAAGAAAAAGCGGAACTACAAGTGGTGGAGGGGTGGTTAAAAATCAAGTTTTTAGGCACAGAAGCAGCAGACTGGAGGAGAATAGAATATGGGGGCACCTAAACATTTACTGAAGGGAATGAGAGGTTAGTGTGGACCAGAAGTAGGTACAGGGACCAAGTGGGAGACGGATATGATAGAACAAAATGTTAATTGACTGTATTAGAGGTAACAAATTAGATGAATTATCAAGCAGTGGTCAGTTAATGTCTCTAGGATGAGCACTGGAATAGAAGTCTCTGTGAAATGGATACAGAGAAAATAAAGAAAGGGTTGCTGGGAGAATGATAATGTGTAAGATCTAGAAGAAGAAAAGTACAGCTGCATACACTTACCATAAACGTAGATGTTCTAGTGTCTTCACTGTTGCAGTCATCACACTTGGGTTATCCCCGCCAGAGTAGCCCTCGGCCGGCCCGAACACCAGAGACTTAGTATTTGTGTGTCACTTGCTATCGCTTGAGGACTGACGTCAGGTCGTCATTGGTATAAAGGAAGGCATCCGATGCCATTACATCAGTTTTTCTTGCCCTAACCTGTCAGGAGCCCCCAAAGAAGGAGGCCAGGCTCTGGTGGAAGAACCCCACCAGTAGAAGATGAATACCAATAAGTCCATTGTAAGGAAAGAACAACAAGGAAGAAATGCAACAAAAGGAGAAAGGGTGAAGGAGGGAGGGAAACCAGGACTGCAACAGTGAATACACTCAAACATCTACATTTATGGTAAGTGTACACAACTGTACTATGTTCTTCATGTTTCACTATTGCAGTCATCACATTTGGATAGATTCCCAAAGCTGAGGAAGTGAGTGGAGGCAGTCAAGGAAGCCTTGCAAAACTGCAGAGGCAAACCCTGCCCTGGATTTGGAGAAGAGAGTCAGGTGGTAATGCCTGGTAAAGTATGAACAGATGTCCAGGTGGCAGCCTCCAGGATATCCCTAGTGGGGACTCCTCTGAGGAAAGCTGCAGAGGTGGAGGCTGCTCTGATGGAGTGTGTCCTGACCCCCGTGGAGGGAGGCTTACTATGAGGTTTGTAGCAGAAATGGATGCAGTGTGCTATCCATTTGAAAATGGTTTGCTTGGAGATGGCTTTGCCGTCTGCCCCTGTAGCAAAGCTAACCAGCAATCGATCAGACGTTCTGAAGGATTTAGTCAAGTCCAGATAACATCTGAGCTGTCTGTGCACATCTAGAGAGTGCAGAATCCTTCCCCCCATTATTTTGGGGGTTAGGAAAGAAGGTGGGTAAATGAATGGATTGGTTGAGAGCCACACTGGACACCACTTTGGGCATGAAGGATGGATTAGTTCTGTGGGATACCCTGTCTGCATGGAAGATGATAAAGGATTCCACAGCCATGAGTGCTTGCAGCTCAGAGACTCTTCTGGCTGAAGTGATGGCCAGGAGGAAGGCTGTCTTCCAGGAGAGAAAGTTTAGCTCTGCAGAAGAAGGTGGTTCCAAGGTGGGCAGGGTGAGCCTTTCCAAGACAAAGTTAAGTTCCCAAGCTGGTTTTGGGGCCCTTCTGGGGGGCCTCACGTTGCTAGCCCCACTGAGGAACTGTTTAATCAGGGGCTTTGAAAAGAGAGGTTGCTCAGTGGGAAAGTGAGTAGAAATAGCAGAGGCATGAATTTTGATAGAGGAGAATGACAGACCACTGTGTAGCAGGTCAGCTAAATAATCCAGGATGAGAGGGAGGGATGGAGGGCTGTGACATGTTGGCCCCCTTAGCCTGGATCCAGGTGCAGAACCTTTTCCATTTATCTGTATAAGACTTTCTGGTGCTAGGGCATCTGTTCTCTTGGATAACATCCAGAACCTGTTTACTGAGGATGGCAGATTGGTCAGGGGCTAGGGTATAAGCCAAGCTGCCAAATTTAGTATTTGCAATTGGGGGTGCATGAGTTTCCCTTCCCTCCGGGTTAGGAGGGGTGGAATCTGAGGAAGATTCTATGGAGGCAGCGGGGACAGACTGCGCAGCAAGGGGTACCAGTGCTGTCTGGACCAGTCTGGAGCTATGAGAATGGTCCTTGGTTTTTCCTCCCTTACTTTGAGCAGTGCCCTGGGAATGAGAGGTAGGGGAGGAAAGGCATAGACCGAGAGATCTACACAGGGGAAGGACAGGGCATCCACTTTCCAAGCCATGCAGTGATGTTCCCTGGAGCAGAATTTGCTGAGCTGGTGGTTGGTGAGGGAGGCAAAGAGGTCAACCTTCGGGGTTCCCCATTTCTGAGTTATTAGGAAGAAGGTGCTTTTGTTGAGCTGCCATTCATGGGGGCTCAAGAGCTGTCTGCTTAATTGGTCTGCCAGGGAGTTGAGAGAGCCTGGCAGTTATTGAGCTAACAGGTGTATTTGCATGAAAGAGGCTGTGAACCAAAGGGTCATGGCCAGCCTGCACAGCGGGTAGGGGTGAGTCCCTCCCTGCTTGTTGATGTACATCATCACAGTGATGTTGTCTCTCTTGATCAGGAGAACACCTGGATGAAGAAGGTGTTTGAAACTTATTAAGGCCTGCTGCACAGCCATCACCTCTTTTAGACTGATGTGCAGAGGGGTTGCTGGGGGTTTCATTGGCCCTGTATGCACCTGCCATCCAGATGTGCACCCCAAGTGTTGTCTGAAGCATCTATGCTGAGTGTGTGGGTGGTAGGGAGTGGGGAGAAGGGCAGTCCCTTGTTGTGGAAGCATGTTGCTGCCCACCAAATAAATTCTCTCCTCAGGCAAGGAATTATAGGCAGAAGAGTTTCCAGATCCCAAGAGTGTTGACACCAAAGGCTCATTAGGTACCACTGAAGTTTCCTCATATGCAGTCTGGCATATAGAATGAGTAGAATGCAAGATGCCATGAACCTCAGAGCTTGCAGGATCTTCCTTGCAGTTAGCTGGGGTCTGGTGGTCAGTTGAGAGAAGTAGACTGACAGGAAAATTTGTTTCTCTGGTGTAAGGTATGCCATCTGGGATGCTGTGTCCAGACCTGCTCCCAGGAAGATTATCCATTTGGTGGGTACCTGTTTGGATTTCTTTTCATTGATTGTGTACCCTAGGGAGGTTAGTAGGTCCTTTACAAAGGCCAGGTCTTTGAGCAGCTCTTCCTGGGGTGTCTGCCTGAATAAGGCTGTCGTCCAAGTAGGGGTAAATTTGAATATTTCTTTGTCTGCAGAAAAGGCAATGGCTCGAGCCAGGCATTTTGTGAAAACTCTGGGAGCAGGTGACAAGCCAAAGGGAAGTGCAAAGAACTGAAAGTGTTGAGATCCTGCCCTGAAGTAGAGATATTTTCTGCAAGACTCCCTGATAGGAATGTGGAGGTAGGCCTCTTTCAGGTCCAGGGTAGCTAGCCAGGCGTCCATGGAGAGCATGGGTAGCAGCTGTTGGAGGGTGAGAATTTTGAATTTTGGGATCACCAGAAAGGTGTTTACAATGGAAAGATCAAGGATGGGGTGCCATATGCCCTCTTTTCTGGGCACAAGAAAAAGTCTGGAGTAGAAGTCTTGGCCTATCTGCTCTGCAGGAACGCGCTATGTTGCCCCCAAGGAGAGCAGAGAAAGGATTTGTTTTTGAGCCTCTGCCCACTGATTTGGTGGTAGATCTGGGAACCATTTTGGGGTTGGAAGGGTGTGGAAGAAGAATTTGTACCCCTGAGACATGCTGTTCATAACCCATTGTTCCTTGGTAATGGTGGCCCAGGTGCTTGAGTGAAAAGAAAGTCTTCCTCCTAGGGGTAGTGAGGGTGGGCAGTGAGTTCTTACCATAAGGGGGTGGCTTAGAACTCCCTGATTTTGAAGTGGAGGAAGTCCACTGCTTGGATCTCTGCAACCCCTGGGGCTGCTGTCTGGGGGGGGGGGTCTGTTTCCACAGGACCTAGGTTGGCCCTGTCTACACAGAGCAGGAAAGGACCAGTGCTTGGAGGGGAAATGCCTGCTGAACTTAGGGGGCTGGACCTGTAAGAAATATTTAACAGTCTGCATAGATTTTGCTTTGTCTTCCATCTTTTTTAAGACTTCTTCTACTTTACTGCCAAACAAGTTGTCTTTGTGCAAGGGTGCATCCAACAATTTTGATTTGACATGGTCTGGCAGGGTTTGTTCCTTAAGCCATGCATGTCTTCAAATGACAGATCTGGTGACTGCTGCCCTGCAAGAAGCTTCAAGAGCATCAGAAACACAGTGCAAAGTGTGTTTAGTTACTTGACCAGCAGAATTCATTGAGTCCTGTAACTCTTTAGATTCTGCCCATGCAAAAAAGGAGGATTTTTTTTTGTTTAAGGAGTTCCAAGGTATGTTGCTGATACTTAAGCACATGGAACTGATAATTTAGTGCCCTGATAGCAAGAGTAGCTGAGGTGTATACTTTTTTACCCCATCTGTCCAGTGCTCGGGAATCCCTGTCTGAGGGGGTGGGATTCTTAGCTGAGGTTGCTTTAATCCCTTTAGGCCCTTGAGTAATGACCTCAGAGTCAGCTGTAGGATTTTAAAAAGATATTTATGTGAGTCAGGGACTCTGTAGTACCTGTCTGTTTTTCTGGGAGCAGGAGGCAGGGCATCTGGATTCAAGTTGGATTCAAGGAAGATATCATCCACCACATCTAGGACTGGGAGGATGGCTAAGGGCCTGTGTTGTGTAAGGTCCAAGAACTCTCTGAGTCTCTTTTCAGACTAGGGTAGTCTTGACTGTCCCATTGGAAATGCTCCCTTAATGTAAGCATGGTTTCCACAAAGGAAAAATCCTCTGGGAGAGAGGCTGAAGGAATGGATTCCTCTGCATCAGAATCCTCATAAGTGGAGAGTGGCTGCATTACTTAATAGTCAGATGCATTGGATTCATCTGAGTCTTGTTCAGACAAAACTACTGAAGACGTATCTCTTTTCCTTTTTGAGGGAGTTGACTGGCCCCTAATCAGCATGATAAGGTCTTCTGCCATTTTAAGCATTTCAGACTGAGGCAAGGGAGCAGGCTCCTGAGAATGGGTAGTCGGTTTCTTGGGTGTGATTCAACCCCTGGGCCTGAGGAACTCAGTTGTTTTTGAAAGAACAGTAGTCGTGAAAGAATACATCGGTTTATGTCGGGATTCTGTGTTGTGAAGGACTTCCTCAGAAGCCGGTATCTGCACAGCAGCTCTGGACCCATTCAAAGTAGAGATGACCACAGGATCCTTAGAAAAAGAAGAGTTCTGTGGCATACTGGACTCTGAAAGGGTCTCAGTAGCGTCCTGCAAATTAACTGAAGTGGGTATCAGGGGCTACGAAAGCACCTCACTGAGTTCCAGAGGACTGACGACCAGCTTAATGGAAGCCTCGTAGGAAGGTTCAGTCCTGTGCAGTCTGTCTCTGTCTTTATTTTTAATTTTTTTCGGAAGATCCACTGTTGGATGGCGTACCAAAGCCATATCAGAATTTGAGGACTGTAAACAGAAATATCTAGTTACAATAAGGGCCCGATGAAGGATAGTTCTGGCATTAAACAGAGCACAGAAGACACAACGAGTGAAATCGCGGTCTGGACCTAGACAAGTGATGCAGTAGGAATGGAAGTCTCGGTGTGGTATTTGCTTTCCACAGGCAAGACAATTATTAACTTTTTCTGACATCGGTTAGTGCAAGAAAATAGGATCCCCAACGGGGTACTTCACTTTCGAAGGCTTCAACTACAATTTGGAAATGAAACTCAGGTAGCGGCCGACTGGCACTTGTGCGAACTGCTTCTGCTTTGGGCTCCACAGCAAGAAAGACTGATGTAATGGTGTCGGATGCCTTTCTTTGTACCATTGACAACCTGACGTCAGTCCTCAAGTGAGAGCAACCGACGCAGAAATAGTAAGTCTATGGTATTCGGGCCTGGCAGGGATAACCCAAATTTGATGACTGCAACAGTGAAACACGAACAACACTGTAGTTGTCAGATTTCTGTGGGTAAAAGTACAGTTATTTATGATGGCAAGGTGAAGTGCAGATATTTGTTGTATGACGAGCATTGCTTTCGGGACTACATTAAGCAGGACAGATGTAATAGCTTGACATTAATATTAAAATATAACAACATGATAAAAGAGAAAAAAGATTAGCAAGTAGTATAACTTATGCCCATGTCCATAACTGCCCACCCCAAGTCCCCCAACCACAACTGTCCCTTCCAAATATGCAAAGAAGTCTGGCTAAATACACATATCAAGCTGGCCACCTGTCCACAGCTTTCACATGCATGCACATGTGCACGAACCGTGTACGACAACCTCTCATCCTGTGGGCTGGGCTGTCTGGATAAGGGGGCTCAATTGTATGAACCATATATGACAACCTCTCATCATGTGGGCTGGGCTGTCTGGATAAGGGTACACATGTACAAACTGTGTACGACAACCTCTTATCCTGTGGGCTGGGCTGTCTGGATAAGGGGGCACAGAATGTATGAACCGTGTATGACAACCTCTCATCCTGTGGGCTGAGCTGTCTAGATAAGGGGGCACACATGTACTGACTGTGTATGACAACCTCTCATCCTGTGGGCTGGGCTGTCTGGATAAGGGGGCACATGCGCATGAACTGTGTATGACAACCTCTCATCTTGTGGGCTGGGCTGTCTGGATAAGAGGGCATGTGTACGGACTGTGTACGATGACCTCTCATCCTGTGGACTGGGCTGTCTGGATAAGGTTGCACAGAATGTACAAAATGTGTATGACAACCTCTCATCCTGTGGGCTGGGCTGTCTGGATAAGGGGCACACATGTATGGACTGTGTATGACAACCTCTCATCCTGTGGGCTGAACTGTCTAGATAAGGGGGCACACATGCATGAACTGTGTACAACAACCTCTCATCTTGTGGGCTGAGCTGTCTGGATAAGGGGGCACAATGTGTATGGACTGTGTATGACAACCTCTCATCCTGTGGGCTGGGCTGTCTGGATAAGGGTACACAGAATGTATGAAATGTGTGTGATAACCTCTCATCCTGTGGGCTGGGCTGTCTGGATAAGGGCACACATGTACGAACTGTGTATGACAACCTCTCATCCTTTGGGCTGGGCTGTCTGGATAAGAGGTCACAATTGTATAAACTGTGTACAACAACCTCTCATCCTGTGGGCTGGGCTGTCTGGATAAGGGGGGCACACATGCACGAACTGTATACACAACCTCTCATCTTGTGGGCTGGGCTGTCTGGATAAGGGGGCACACATGTATGGACTGTGCACCACAACCTCTCATCCTGTGGGCTGGGCTGTCTGGATAAGGGGGCACAGAATGTACGAACTGTGTATGACAACTTCTCATCCTGTGGGCTGGGCTGCCTGGATAAGGGGGCACAGAATGTACGGACTGCATACGACAACCTCTCATCCTGTGGGCTGGGCTGTCTGGATAAGGGGTCACAGAAGGTTATCAGATCATAAGTAAACTGCAGCAGTTTTGAGATGGCTGCTATGTTACATTATGTACATGCCAGGCGGGGGGCTTTACCACAGGTTTATATCAGATACGACAGGCCCCTGGTCTACCACCATGTCCCAGTCACTGCCAAAATTACTTGGCACAGTGCAAAGTGTACACGTAGGAAAACTACCAGCAACCCTCCCCCACCTGCCGAAATAGCTGAAACATCTTCTGTTTACAGCACGGCTTTCAGATAACTCCCCACAATCACGCAACATGTCCCCTGGCCAAAAATCAAGAACCTATGAGAAGAACCCAGAACAAAGAACTCAGTAGGAGGTATATTTTGTCAGTAACACTTCTGTGAAATCAAATACTAGTGAACCCAGTACATCACATAAAATAGCACTCCATTGAATTTCAGGCTATAAGGTTCCCAAACTAAAAGTCAGCCATGCTAGGAATATTCTTTTTTTTTTTTTTATTATTATTTTTTTTTTTTACTTGCATTTCTTTTTCAGCACAATAAAAATGAAACCATTAAACTACAACAGGAATAGTTATAAATTTATACTTTCCATTAGAAACAAAAACTATCATACCACAGCTGTTGGTCTTTACAATAGCTTAAATAATATATTCTTACCTCTTTGATATGCAAGAAGTCTTTGGGCTCAAAGGAGATCGCAAGTCCCTGCACGGGGACATCATCGCTGGGAGATGGGTTGTAGCCCACGTTTGTCCGGACAGCAAAGGCAACTGGTTTGGTCTGCAGATAGAAGTGAAGCCATATTTACAAATCTGTTTATTATTAGCAACCTAATGTGTTTGCCTGATATAATTACACTCATACCTCTCAACCTGCAAACATTGAAAACAGGTACAAAGTCTCTTTAAATATAGCTACATTCAGCCAGAAATCTGGACACCTAATTAACATAAAATTAGAATATCAAATGCCACACAAGTCATCCCATTTTCAGTAGAATTGTGGAATACTATTCAGAAATGCGAGTTAAAAAAAATGAGAGTGGTAACAATGACACAAAAAAAATCTAACCATATTATCAAATGTACAATGGAAAATCGGTAGGTTTTAAAGAATGATGCTGCAAAAATCTAATTCACAAAGTCTCAAAAAAATTGACAGATCTTATGTGGGACCTCTCTTTATTTAAATTACTGGTGACACCAGTATGCTTTTGATGTAATCCATAATGAAGGGAAGCTCCAACAGGTGTCGAGTCAAGTAACCAACAACCAAAATAAAAATGTCAAAGAATACCACAGTATGGCTATTTATCAGACTAAAACAGCCGTAAAAACACAAGCTTTCAGAATGTTGCTTTGTCAAGTTGTTGTATCTTGTGCTGTATGTCTGTATTTCTGAACCTCATCTCATCTATGTGCAGCTTTTCTACCTAGGACACCGCTGAAAAGGGTCGCCTCAGTCAGACTAACCTTGTAAACAAATTAGTGTAGCAACAAAGACCAACGTAACAATTCATTTATATTGGAGTTCATGTAGGACGCAGCCCGGGACACTGTCTGGTCCCATTGATGCTGTGTTTTTTCCTTTGGAGAGGGCGGCTCTTACCTGAGCATCTGAGATGTCAGGGGGGTGGCACTCTGCTGGGATAGATATTTGCCCTTTTGGTGGGGAAGGGGGGGAGAAGTTTGCGCTGAACCTGTTTGCTAGGATGTTGGCAATGTCTGTGGGTTCGGTGTATTTTTTGTCATTTTGGACTAATTCTGAGCATATCTGGGAATTCCCACCCAGGTTCCTAACATAACTAAAGAAAGCCTTGTGATTATCCTTAGTGTCCTATGCAATGTTTCTCTCGAAGCTGGCCTTAGACGATTTTATGAGTGCCCGTAGTTTTTTGCTAATACTGATCAGAGATGCCTTCCCTTTTTGGGATTTTGCTCTATCATGTAGTAGCTTCCTCCTTCTATTGTATAGTTTGTTTATGGCTGGGGTCCACCAGACAGGACACCTAACTTTGGAGGATTGGTGTTCATAGAATGCGTTTATAAAGGATTCTGCAGTCAAGGCCATATTTTTCACAGGCCCGGTGGATTTGAAGGATTCCACCTCAGTTTTGAGGAGTGAGAAATTTGCTTTAGAGAAGTTTTTCACTGTGGTTTTCTGGGCAGGGCTGGGGTCGGGATGTGAATATCTAGTGAGATTAGTTTATGGTCTGATCTTACCAGGGAGGGATACACTTCTGGTCTGGAGCATAGAGTCCCTATGTTGGTGATGATCAGGTCCAGTATGTTTTCCCCTCTTGTGGGAGTGGCAACAAGTTGTTCCATAGCATTTGAGTTTATAAATTCTAGGAACCTTTGGGCTAGGGTGTTGGAGCTAGAGTAATGCTCCCAGTCTATGTTAGGGTAGTTGAAGTCGCCCAGTATAATGGTGTTTGGAGAGACCTTCATATTTTCCAGTGTTCTCAGGAAGGCCGAGTGGGGTTCCTGGGTTTGGGAGGGTGGTCTGCAGCAGGCTATAAACTGGAAGGCAGTTTTACCCACTTTTAGTTGCACATGGATAGTCTCTGATGCTTTGTGCTGTGCCACCAACCTGGAGGTGTGGGTATCTTTGACGAATATTGATACCCCCCCTCCTTTTGTGGTTCGGTCCAAGTTTTGGGGCCGAAAAACATGTTTTGAGGTATAACCTGGTAGTGCTGGGGTGCTCTCGGGAGCCTTGAACCAGGTTTCTGTTACTGCACAGACATTGATGTTCTCCTTGCTAAGGAGAGTTTCGAGTGTGTGCATCTTGAGATTTAGACTTCTGGCGTTGAGTAGCATTACTCTTAGTTTCTTATCCCTTGTGATACCTATGGAGATGGGTTTGTCTTTTGAGCCTTGCCTAAAAAAGGCACTATGGGGGTGGCAAGAGCCTTTGCCAATATCCAAAAGCCCAGGGGTGACAGGTGCAAGCCATCCCTAGTGAAGCATCGCAGGCAGACAGGCATTGGATACCCTTTGAATGACACCAATACTTAAGCCAACTGTTGAAATTGATCATCTTGTCTTCATATTGTGGCATCATTCTTGGTGAGGGTAAGATGCTACTCAAGGTCAGGGTCATACTGGCCTGGGCTACATGCTCAGAGAGCTCCTCTAGGTCTCTTTTCATGTAGTCCAGGGAGGTACATCTCAGGTCATTCACACCAGCATGGACAATGACTGACTCATATTTGTACTTGCCTTGGAGTGACCTGAGTGCTTGTGTTATGTGGCGGATCCTAGCGCCCGACAGGCAGCTCATCGTGACCTTCTCCTTGTTCAGCCTGGTGAGCGGGACGTCAGTGTGCCTGACGATAGAGTCACCTATTACAAGTGTATCAGGTGTGTTGTTTAGCCTTAAGGGCTGTGACTGTTCAGCACACTGGCTTTGTGAGCTGTGTGATGTACGTGTTTTGTTTTGGGATAGCGGTTGTTTGGGTGTCTGCTTTGGAGTTCTCTGCTGCTTAGGCAGATTTTTATTTAGGGCCTCCGAGTATGTTTTTCATTAAAAGCACATGTTCAGCATGTGCTTTTAATCATCCCTATTCCTGAGCGCTTTCTTTGCCTTTGTCACTGTTCAGCATGCGCTTTTAATCTTCCCTATTCCTAAGCACTTTCTTTGTCTTATTCACTGTTCAACATGTGCTTTTAATCATCCCTATTCCTAAGCACTTTCTTTGTCTTAGTCACTGTTCAGCATGCGCATTTAATCTTCCCTATTCCTCAGCACTTTCTTTTTCGTATTCACTGTTCAACATGTGCTTTTAATCGTCCCTATTCCCTGAGCACTTTCTTTGTCTTAATCACTGTTCAGCATGCACTTTGAATCATCCCTATTCCAAAGCACTTTCTTTGTCTTAGTCACTGTTCAGCATGCGCTTTTAACCTTCCCTATTCCTAAACGCTGTCTTTGTCCCTACCTCCAAACATCCGCACTACCTCTAACCACTCCACCTTCAAGAAATCACTTTTCTTACACCAAGAATCTCAATGGGAATGCTCTTGTACCCACCCCACATAACCAACTCTACCTTTCCCTGTACTAACATTCTACTCTATTCATCTACTATGCTCGTTCATTAAAATGCTTTTATGTTTTGCTTTTATTCCTTCGTTAGCCTGTACCAAGATTGTCACTGACAAATGTTAAGTACATTTATGTTTTGCTTATGTTCTTTTATAGTATGTACCTATATATTTACTGTCAATGTTTTTGTAAATTGATTTTCTTTTTTGGAGCTTTTCTCCCCAGGACTCCATTGAAAACGGGTTCTTTAATGGCCCAATGGACTATCCTGGTAAACCAACTGCAATAAATAAATAAATAAATAAAAATTGTCTTAATCATTGTTCAGCATGCGCTTTTAATCGTCCCTATTCCTAAGCACTTTCTTTGTCTTAGTCACTGTTTAGCATGTGCTTTTAATCTTCCCTATTCATAAGCACTTTCTTTGTCTTAGTCACTGTTCAGCATGCACTTTTATTCGTCCCTATTCCTAAGCACTTTCTTTGTCTTAGTCACTGTTCAGTATGCGCTTTTAATTGTCCCTATTCCTAAATGCTTTCTTTGCCTTAGTCATTGTTCATTCAGCAAGCACTTTTAATCTTCCCTATTCCTAAGCACTTTCTTTGTCTTAGTCACTGTTCAGTATGCGCTTTTAATCGTCCCTATTCCTAAGCAGTTTTTTTGTCTTAGTCACTGTTCAGCATGCACTTTTAATGTCCCTATTCCTAAGCGCTTTCTTTGTCTTAGTCACTGTTTAGCATGCGCTTTTAATTGTCCCTATTCCTAAGCACTTTCTTTGTCTTAGTCATTGTTCAGCATGCGCTTTTAAACATCCCTATTACTAAGCACTTTCTTTGTCTTAGTCACTGTTTAGCATGTGCTTTTAATCGTCCCTATTACTAAGCACTTTCTTTGTCTTAGTCACTGTTCAACATGCGCTTTTAATCGTCCCTATTACTAAGCACTTTCTTTGTCTTAGTCACTGTTCAACATGCGCTTTTAATCGTCCCTATTACTAAGCAGTTTCTTTATCTTAGCCACTGTTCAGCATGCGCTTTTAATCTTCTCTATTCCACACCACTTTCTTTGTCTTAGTCATTGTTCAGCATGTGCTTTTAATCGTCCCTATTCCTAATTACTTTCTTTGTCTTAGTCACTGTTCAGCATGCACTTTTAATCTTCCCTATTCCTGAGCGCTTTCTTTGCCTTAGTCATTGTTTACTCCGCATGCGCTTTTAATCTTCAATATTCCTAAGCGCTTACTTTGCCTTAGTCTTTGTTCACTCAGCATCTGCTTTTAATCATCCCTATTCCTAAGCACTTTATTTGTCTTAGTTACTGATCAGCAAGCGCTTTTAATCTTCCCTATTCCCAAGCACTATCTTTGTCTTAGTCACTGTTCAGCAAGCACTTTTAATTTTCCCTATTCCTAAACACTTTCTTTGTCTTAGTCATTGTTCAGCATGCGCTTTTAATCGTCCCTATTCCTAAGCACATTCCTTATCTTAGTCACTGTTCAGCATGTGCTTTTAACCATCCCTATTCCTAAGCACTTTCTTTGTCTTAGTCACTGTTCAGCATGCGCTTTTAATCTTGCCTATTCCTGAGCGCTTTCTTTGTCTTAGTCATTGTTCTCTTAGCATGTGCTTTTAATCATCCCTATTCCTAAAATTTTCTTTGTCTTAGTCACTGTTCAGGATGCGCTTTTAATTGTCCCTATTCCCTGAGCACTTTCTTTGTCTTAGTCACTGTTCAGCATGCACTATTAATCGTCCCTATTCCTAAGCATTTTCTTTGTCTTAGTCACTGTTCAGCATGCTCTTTTAATTGTCCCTATTCCCTGAGCAGTTTCTTTGTCTTAGTCACTGTTCAGCATGCTCTTTTAATTGTCCCTATTCCTAAGCACTTTCTTTGTCTTAGTCACTGTTCAGCATGCGCTTCTAATCTTCCCTATTCCTATGCACTTTCTTGGTCTTCGTCACTGTTCAGCATGCGCTTTTAATCTACCCTATTCCTGAGCGCTTTCTTTGCCTTAGTCTTTGTTCACTCAGCATGCACTTTTAATCATCCCTATTCCTAAGCACTTTCTTTGTCTTAGTCACTGTTCAGCACGCACTTTTAATCTTCCCTATTCCTAAACAATTTCTTTGTCTTAGTCACTGTTCAGCATGCACTTTTAATCGTGCCTATTCCTAAGCACTTTCTTTGTCTTAGTCATTGTTCAGCATGTGCTTTTAATCGTCCCTATTCCTAAGCACATTCTTTATCTTAGTCACTATTCACCATGCACTTTTAATCTTCCCTATTCCTAAGCACTTTCTTTGTCTTAGTCACTGTTCAGCATGCGCTTTTAACCTTCCGTATTCCTAAATGCTTTCTTTGTCTTAATCATTGTTCAGCATGCGCTTTAATCATCCCTATTCCTAATGTCACTATTCAGCATGCACTTTTAATCTTCCCTATTCTTAAGCACTTTCTTTGTCTTAGTCACTGTTCAACATGCACTTTTAGTCTTCCCTCTTCCTGAGCACTTTCTTTGCCTTAGTCATTGTTCACTCAGCATGAGCTTTTAATCGTCCCTATTCCTAAACGCTTTCTTTGCCTTAGTCATTGTTCATTCAGCAAGCACATTTAATCTTCCCTATTCCTAAGCACTTTCTTTGTCTTAGTCACTGTTCGGCATGCACTTTTATTCGTCCCTATTCCTAAGCAGTTTTTTTTGTCTTAGTCACTGTTCAGCATGCACTTTTAATGTCCCTATTCCTAAGCACTTTCTTTGTTTTAGTCACTGTTCACCATGCGCTTTTAATTGTCCCTATTCCTAAACGCTTTCTTTGCCTTAGTCATTGTTCATTCAGCAAGCACTTTTAATCTTCCCTATTCCTAAGCACTTTCTTTGTCTTAGTCACTGTTCAGCATGCACTTTTATTCATCAATATTCCTGAGCACTTTCTTTGTCTTAGTCACTGTTCAGTATGCGCTTTTAATCGTCCCAATTCCTAAGCAGTTTTTTTTTGTCTTAGTCACTGTTCAGCATGCACTTTTAATGTCCCTATTCCTAAGCACTTTCTTTGTTTTAGTCACTGTTCACCATGCGCTTTTAATTGTCCCTATTCCTAAACGCTTTCTTTGCCTTAGTCATTGTTCATTCAGCAAGCACTTTTAATCTTCCCTATTCCTAAGCACTTTCTTTGTCTTAGTCACTGTTCAGCATGCACTTTTATTCATCAATATTCCTGAGCACTTTCTTTGTCTTAGTCACTGTTCAGTATGCGCTTTTAATCGTCCCAATTCCTAAGCAGTTTTTTTTTGTCTTAGTCACTGTTCAGCATGTGCTTTTAATCGTCCCTGTTCCTAAGCACTTTGTTTGTTTTAGTCACTGTTCAGTATGTGCTTTTAATCGTCCCTATTCCTAAGCAGTTTCTTTGTCTTAGTTACTGTTCAGCATGCGCTTTTAATATTCCCTATTCCTAAGCGCTTTCTTTGTCTTAGTCACTGTTCAGCATGCACTTTTAATCTTCCCTATTCCTAAGCACTTTCTTTTTCTTAGTCACTGTTCAGCATGCGCTTTTAATGTCCCTATTCTTAAGCACTTTCTTTGTCTTAGTCACTGTTTAGCATGCGCTTTGAATTGTCCCTATTCCTAAGCACTTTCTTTGTCTTAGTCACTGTTTAGCATGTGCTTTTAATCGTCCCTATTACTAAGCACTTTCTTTGTCTTAGTCACTGTTCAGCATGCGCTTTTAATTGTCACTATTACTAAGCACTTTCTTTGTGTTAGTCACTGTTTAGCATGCGCTTTTAATCTTCCCTATTCCACAGCACTTTCTTTGTGTTAGTCACTGTTCAGCATGCGCTTTTAATCTTCCCTATTCCTAAGCACTTTCTTTGTCTTAGTCATTGTTCAGCATGCACTTTTAATCGTCCCTATTCCTAAGCACATTCCTTATCTTAGTCACT